>NC_026660.2:18495967-18806477 GCF_000004075.3 Cucumis sativus
TTACTCAATTCGACATATCAAATTAATCAAACTATGAATTTAGTACGTGAGTTTGATTTAAATTTAAAATAAGGGTTGGAATATGGCCAAACCTTAAAAAAAATTCAAAGTTTTATTTCCCACTTAATTTTATTTGAGGGAAAAAAAAAAAATTTAATATGATGATTTTTTTTTAAGTAAAATTTGGAATATAACCAAAATTTTAATTTTGAAATAAGGATAAGGTTTCTACCGTACCTTAATTTATCTTGGGGATGCATAAGAATTTGGAATGAACAAAAAAAAAATCAAGTCCTCAATCTTAGGTAAAGTTGGATTTATGGTTCCGATTTAAATTCATGATAAAAAGGAGATCATATATGCAAGTTAATTTAACTTGAATTTTGGAATTGAGAATATATATATATATATATATATATATATATATATTTAAAATATTTAAAAATTTCAACATTTTTAAATATTTTAAATATCTCAATAAAAGTAAACTTGAGATTTATCCAAAAAAAAAGAAATAATTTAAAATAAAAATAAGATAATTGGATTATCTTTTCTTTATATATATATATATTTTTAAAAATCATTCCTATTCCTTTTAGGAATTGGATTTGTTTTTTTTTTAAAAAAAATAATTAAATATCATTCCTAATCCTTTTAGGAACTGGATTTGTTGGGCCTATAAATAGACTCATACCCTACTCACTTATACCTCATCCAACGCTTATTCCTCATCCAATCGGCAGAAAGGTATAGAAAACTTTTCTTCTCCCTTTCTCTTTTTTTTTTTTTTCTTTTTTTTTGTGTGTGTGTTGTTTTTTTATTCTGTTTTGTTTTTTTTTTTTTTTGTTTGTTTTTTTTTGTGTTGTTTTGTTTTTGTTTTTGTTTTTTTTTTTTTTTTTTTGCAGGAATGACTTTGTCGAGCTTCTTCTAGGGACGATCGGGCTTTTGCCGTCAGATCTATCGCCCTAGTTGGAGAGATCGACTCTGTCATCGTCGGGCTTCGATCTTCGTTTGCAGAAATGACTTTGTTGAGCTTCTTCTAGGGACGATCGGGCTTTTGCCGTCAGATCTATTGCCCTAGTTGGAGAGATCGACTCTGTCATCGTCGGGCTTCAATTTTCGTTTGCAGAAATGACTTTGTTGAGCTTCTTCTAGGGACGATCGGGCTTTTGCCGTCAGATCTATTGCCCTAGTTGGAGAGATCGACTCTGTCATCGTCGGGCTTCAATTTTCGTTTGCAGAAATGACTTTGTTGAGCTTCTTCTAGGGACGATCGGGCTTTTGCCGTCAGATCTATCGCCCTAGTTGGAGAGATCGACTCTGTCATCGTCGGGCTTCAATCTTCGTTTGCAGAAATGACTTTGTTGAGCTTCTTCTAGGGACGATCGGGCTTTTGCCGTCAGATCTATCGCCCTAGTTAGGAGAGATCGACTCTGTCATCGTCGGGCTTCGATCTTCGTTTGCAGAAATGACTTTGTTGAGCTTCTTCTAGGGACGATCGGGCTTTTGCCGTCAGATCTATCGCCCTAGTAGGAGAGATCGACTCTGTCATCGTCGGGCTTCAATCTTCGTTTGCATAAATGACTTTGTTGAGCTTCTTCTAGGGACGATCGGGCTTTTGCCGTCAGATCTATCGCCCTAGTAGGAGAGATCGACTCTGTCATCGTCGGGCTTCGATCTTCGTTATCACCAATTGAGCTTCTTCGTTTTTTTTTTTTTTTTTCTTCTTCTTCTTATTCTTCTTTCTTTTTGTTTTTTCTTCTTTTGCTTCTTTCTTTTTTGTTTTCTTCTTCTTCTTCTTTCTTTTGTTTTTTTTTCTTTTCTTCTTTCTTTTGCTTTTTGCTTTTTTTTTTTTTTTTTTTCCTTCTTTCTTCTTCATCATTTTCTTCTTTCTTCTTCTTGCTTCTCCCCTTTTTTTTTTCTTTCTTTCTTGGTTGTGGTACTAGGGAGAAGATGAAGATGAATCATCTAGCTTGCGACACCTTAGAGCTGATGAAAATGAATTCCATCGGCCGGGTTGTGACACCTGTTAGATGATAAAGATGAATACTCTCAGCTACGACATATAGGAGAAGATGAAGATGAATCCTCTCGGCTATGACATATGGGAGGAGATGAAGATGAATTCTCTTCAGTTGCAGCACTTGGAAGAAGATGAAGATGAATCCTCTCAGCTATGACATATGAGAGAAGATGAAGATGAATCCTCTCGGCTATGACATATGAAAGGAGATGAATCCTCTCGACTATGACATATGGGAGGAGATGAAGATGAATCCTATTCAATTGCAGCACCTGGGAGAAGATGAAGATAAATCCTCTCGGCTATGACATATGGGAGAAGATGAAGATGAATCCTCTCGGCTATGACATATGAGAGAAGATGAATCATTTTCGATTGCAGCACCTGGGAGAAGATGAAGATGAATCTTCTCAGCTATGACATATAAGAGAAGATGAAGATGAATCATCTTTGATTGTAGCACCTAGAAGAAGATGAAGGTGAATCCTTCCGGCTACGACATATGAAAGAAGATGAAGATGAATTCTCTTTGGTTGCAACTCCTAAAAGAAGATGAAAATGAATCTTCTTTGGTTGCGACACCTGAAAGAAGATGAAGGTGAATCTTCTCGGTTGCGACTCTTAGGAGAAGATGAAGATGAATCTTCTCAGTTGCAATTCCAATGAGAAGATGAAGATGAATCCTCTCGGTTGTAGCACCTAGAAGAAGATGAAGGTGAATCCTTCCGGCTACGTCATATGAAAGAAGATGAAGATGAATCCTCTTTGGTTGCAGCACCTGGAAGAAGATAAAGATGAATCTTCTTTGGTTGCGACACCTGAAAGAAGATGAAGGTGAATCTTCTCAGTTGCAATTCTTAGGAGAAGATGAAGATGAATCCTCTCGGTTGTTACACCTGAGAGAAGATGAAAATGAATCTTCTTGATTGCGACTCCTAGGTGAAGATGAAGATGAATCATCTCGGTTGTAACACATGGAGGAAGACAAAGATGAATCCTCTCACTTGCGACACCTTAGAGCAGATGAAGATGAATCATCTTCGATTGCAAAACTTAGAAGAAGATGAAGATGAATCCTCTTCGGTTGCAATAAGCTGAAGATGAAGCAGAGGTTAAAGCTTTAGCATTGCATGCATCTTCTTCAAGAGGCAGAAACGATGTTACACTGTCGTTTTCATCTTGGAGAGGCGAAGGCAGAGCTACCCGATCGTCGTCCTATCAAAGTTGTACCATCGTTATCCTCTCAAAGAGCTGGAGCTACAGCATCGATGAAGCCTTCAAACTTGAATATAAGGAATCATCAATGAAACTTTTATGCTTGAATTTGAGGGATCATTAATGATGCCTTTGAGCTTGATTTTAAGATTCTTTTTTTTTTCTTTTTTACATGCACTCAACTTGTACATAGTCTTTGCACGGAGTTTGTACATCTTCAATTTATTTCATCTCATTGTTACTAAAGATGAACATCTTGAATTTAGGGATTTGCCCCCAATTTGTTATGATTCCTTAGTAGAGATGAACACCCTTTGAAGAAAAGAATTAACTCACGACGTAGTTCAAGGTTTTTTTTTTTTTTTATAATGGTGGACTGAACTTAAAGTTTTCTTTAAGTTGCCTACGTACCCTTTATAATGTAGGGATCAAGTCATAACGTAGTTCAACTTTTTTTTTTGCTGGACTGGGCTTAAGGTTTTCCTTAAGCTGCCTACGTACCCTTTATAATATAGGGATCAAGTCATAACGTAGTTCAATTTTTTTTTTGCTGGACTGGGCTTAAGGTTTTCCTTAAGCTGCCTACGTACCCTTTATAATATAGGGATCAAGTCATAACGTAGTTCAATTTTTTTTTTTTTTTTTTTTTTTTTACCTAACAAAATTAAGCATAAAATTTTTTAAGAAATTTACCATTGATTGGGCCAATTCGTAGTCCGTCTTGATCAACGATCTTGTATGCGCCATTTGTATAAACTTCTTTAACAATGTAAGGTCCATCCCATTTAGGTGTGAACTTATTTCCTGTATGCCTTGTTGTGATGATCGGTCTCCTTACGGCAAGTACTAGATCACCGACTTGAAAGGAGCGAGGTTTAACGTGTTTATCAAAAGCTTTGGACATTCTCGCTTGATAACATTCCAATGCTTGCTGAGCCTCTAATCGCTTTTCGTCAAGTGCTTCTAATTCTTGAAGACGTAACTTCACATTATCTTCGGTAGTCAATCCCTCTTGTACTGCCATTCTTAGTGACGGAATTTCCCTTTCGAGAGGAAGGACAGCCTCCACACCGTAAACAAGCGAATATGGTGTAACCCCTGTAGGGGTGCGATGAGTCGTCCGATAAGCCCATAATGCCTCGCCGATCTTTTCTTGCCAATCCCTCTTTGACTTGGAGACAATTTTCTTTAAAAGATTACACAATGTTTTGTTGAATGCTTCTGCTAGTCCATTCGCAGCTGCGTTGTACATGGATGACTTATATTGCTTGAATTTGAATTTTTCACATAACTTGTCCATCATACTATTGGAGAATTGCTTTCCATTATCCGTCACGATTCGATGTGGAATACCGTATCGATAGATGATGTGTGTTCGAATAAAGTCTGCCACGTTCTCCTTCTTGGCTTCTCTCAATGAAATGGCCTCAGCCCACCTTGAAAAATAGTCTGTTGCTGCTAGGATATAAGAATGTCCTGCTGATGATTTTGGTGTAATGGGGCCAACCAGATCGAGTCCCCAAGCCTCAAAAGGCCAAGAAGCCACAGTTGGATGAAGAGGTTCTGGAGGTTGGTGTATGAAGTTTGCATGGTATTGACAAGGCTCACACTTCTTCACATAGTCTATTGAATCTTGGATCATCTTAGGCCAGTAGTAGCCCATTCTTCTTAGCTGGAATTGAAGCTTTGGTCCCGATTGATGTGCTCCACAAACACCTGCATGTACTTCCTTTAGAGCTTTTACCGAATCTTCCTTTCCGAGACATCGAAGGAAGAGCCCTTCAAGAGAACGGCGATATAAAGTTCCCTTGTAATAAATGAAGTGTGCTGCCCTTCTTCGTATCTCAATTTTATGACGAGAATCCTTTGGAAGCTTTCCATGTTCAAGATACTCTATGATGGGTTGACGCCAATCTTCTTCATCAATCAAATAGGATGTTGCCATGTTCACTTCCTGACATTCAGGCCTAACTGGGGGTATAATCCATCGTTGACAAAGTGGTATGTTCAGAGTTACATCATCTGGCATGGTCAAGGCCGTGGCTAAATTTGCCAATGCATCCGCTCTCTTATTTTCTACTCTAGGGACATGTTCTAACATCACATTATCAAACTTTTCCATCAATTGTCGAGCATAAGCAAAATATGGCTTCAAGTCTTCATGTTTCACGTCATATTGAAGCGAGAGTTGATTGATTATCAATTTTGAATCACCATAGACCTCTATGAATGACACTCCGATTTCTAATGCTATTTGAAGGCCAATTATCAAAGCCTGATATTCAGCCACATTGTTTGAACACAATTCGGAAAGTGCAAAGCTATAAGGCAACATATGCTTCTCAGGAGAAATGAGGACAATGCCTGCCCCCGCACCACTTCTTCGAGCTGCACCATCGAAGTACATAGTCCAAGGTTCCATAACTTCTGTGAAGAAAACCTCATCGTCTGGTAGGTCATCACATAACTTCCAATCCGAAGGAATTGGGTGGTCTGCTAAAAAGTCTGCTAGCGCTTGTCCTTTTATCGCCTTTTGGGGAATATAGACAATGTCATATTGTTGGAGTAGAACCGCCCATTTGGCTAAGCGTCCAGAGATGATTGGCCTGGATAGAACATACTTTATAGGGTCTGCTTTTGCCACTAGATGAACCGTGAAGGCCTGCATATAATGCCTCAACTTATCAATGGCAAAGAAAAGTGCAAGACACATCTTTTCGATAGGAGAATAGTTAACTTCAGCCCCAATTAATGTTCTGCTTAGATAGTAGAGAGAACGCTCCTTTCCCTTTACCTCTTCTTGTGCCAGTAATGCTCCTAAGGACCTTTCTTGTGCAGCAATGTACAATATTAGTGGTTTGTCAGGTACTGGAGCTCCCAGCACTGGGGGAGTAAGCAAGTATTTCTTTATGCTATCAAAAGCGTTCTGACAAGCTTCATCCCACACAAAATTTTCTCCTTTTCTCATCAACTTTTGAAAAGGTTGACACCGACCGGCCAAGTTAGAGATGAACCTTCGGATGTAAGCCAGTCGTCCTTGGAGACTTCTTAGGTCATGCAAACTTTTAGGTCTTGACATCTTCTGAATGGCATCAATCTTGGACTGGTCTATTTCGATCCCTCGATGCCTTACAATGAAGCCAAGAAATTTTCCTGAAGTTACACCAAACGCACACTTGAGAGGGTTCATCCTTAGCTGATATTTTCGCAAGCGATCAAACACGACTTTTAGATCCTTCAAATGGTCTTGTCGTCTCTTTGTTTTGACTACAAGATCATCAACATAACATTCAACATACCTGTGCAACATATCATCAAACACTTTCTGCATGGCACGTTGATAAGTAGCGCCGGCATTTTTCAATCCAAAGGGCATCACCTTGTAACAGTATATTCCCTTTGGAGTTCTGAAAGCTGTCATTTCTTCATCTGAGAGGGCCATCCGTATTTGATTATATCCAGACGACCCATCCATAAACGACAACGCCTCGTGTCCAGTAGTTGCATCAACCATGATTTCGGTGATGGGCAAGGGAAAATCATCTTTAGGGCATGCATTATTCAGATCGCGAAAGTCTACACAAACGCGAAGTTGTCCATTTTTTTTTCTAACAGGGACAATGTTTGCTATCCACGTTGGATATTTGACCTCGCGAATGAATCCTGCTTCGATCAACTTGTTGACTTCCACCTCGATTTGAGGGATAAGCTCCGGTCGAAAACGTCGTTGTGCTTGTTTAATCGGTCGATATCCAGGTTTAATTGCAAGATGATGGACTGCTACTTTTGGGTCAAGTCCTGGCATCTCCTTGTACGACCACGCAAAGATGTCCCTGTATTCGGTGAGCAAACTCATATATTTATCCACCTCTTCGTTAGAGAGGGACGCACTAATGAAAGTCGGACGTGGTTCCTCTATTGTACCAAGGTTCACCTCTTTTAGCTCGTCTACAGTAGATTGGCCACCATCCTCTAAACTTTGTGGGGCATTTTCTCTCGTCTTCTTCATGAGTTCCAGTCTCTGATTCCTCAATAATGGTGATGTGATGACATGAAGTTTCACATTCCCCTTGTTCCGACCCTTCTTTTTCAGGATTCGTTAGTATAACATCATGTCTTTTTACCTTTAACGAACCTTGACTTGTATTGAGAGTAACAAAAGTTTTTCTTTTCATGCGAGAAGGAACGTTGCTATGAATTTCTCCATTTTCCTTTGTCTCGCAAGGAAACTTCTTACTACGATAATTATCGACATCTGTATGCTTAATTCGACGCCAAACTTTCACACGAGACATTGGTTCCTTCTTCTTTGTATCTATGTTGGAATCAATGTTGTCGTGTGATCCTTTATCCCCGAGATGATTAAAAATCGGAGCACGGGGTGCTTGTACATTTTTCTTTTTAGACACACCTAGCCTTTCAAAGGCTGATGGTCTTGTAGTTGTCAAGGCATGGCATGTGCTTTCTTCCTTTATGGGAGTCGTAGTTAGCCTTCGAAAGACCGAATGTCTCTCAAGGTTTGGTACTGACTGGAGCCTTTCTCTTTCTGCCTCTGTCATGCTTAGCCTTTCAAATACTACGGGACGTGCAACAGATGGTC
The DNA here is from genome assembly GCF_000004075.3 of Cucumis sativus. Lineage (NCBI taxonomy): Eukaryota > Viridiplantae > Streptophyta > Magnoliopsida > Cucurbitales > Cucurbitaceae > Cucumis > Cucumis sativus. The sequence continues at coordinate 18,503,806 of NC_026660.2, forward strand.
TAATTCGATCAAATACTGAGATTCTCTGATTATCACCTTCTTTTACGTCAGTATTGTCATCCTCCTCTATAGTTATATGATTGATGTCAACCACTTTTTCCTTCCCCTTTTTAGTTATACGGATCGGTTCTGGCGACTTGTATCCGAGTCCTTTTCTCGACACGGGTATAGAATGTCCTTCCCGTAGAAGCTTCTTTTGAGTTGAGGAGAGCTCAGGTCGGTCATGAATTTCCAAGCTTTTAAACTCGGTGTGAGCTGTGAAGTCATAACCTGCTTTCGCCATCAATTTGTAAGCCTTGGGGTCGAATCCGTCTTTCGTTCGCCTTTGGGGCAAGTTTGCTTCCACCAGATCTACCTTTACCTCTTGCTTCGCTATCTTAGTTAGTGGTGTAGTGAAGCTTTCTTTTATGATTTCGATGTCACCAACTTTCAAACCTTTTGGAGACTCCATGAATGGTGATTCGCCTTTCTTGCGCCTTGACAGAGGGACATAACGCAAAACTGGTGTGTTTGCAGCATTTTCATTCTTCAAGATCATACCCTTTGTGCTGCTAGTGTATGCTTCACCCTTTCCAGAGTTAAAGGTTCTCGCACTTTCATGTGGTTCTGTGGTTGCGAGTGATTTCAGTTGTGAATTATCTTCTTCTTTTGTAAGAGGGGTTTCTGCAGGCGAAACTTCTAAAATATTATTATTCTTTGAATAAAACTTTGCATCTGCGAAGTGAGACTCAGCTTCTGAAAATGGATTAGAGTCGGCTTCAACCTTCTTTACACCGTCCTGATAAAATTTGAAGCACTGATGCAGTGTTGAAGTTACTACTCCGTTTCCATGAATCCAAGGACGCCCTAGTAACAACTTGTAAGTAGTCCTTGAGTCTATGACATGAAACAATGCACTGGCCTTTAGGTCGCCAATTATGAGTTCTAACCGTATCATGCCTATTGCTCTTTGGCTACCTTGGTTAAAACCTTGAATTACTAGCTTGCTATTTGAGAGCTCGTCCATCAAGATGCCTAATTGCCACATAGTCGACTTTGGCATTATGTTGACAGCTGAGCCATTATCAATGAGGATTCGATCGACTCTCTGTTCTCGAACGTATCCAGAAACATACAAAGGTCTATTATGAAGTTTAGATCCCAACAACAAATCCTCATCTGAGAAGTCTATAGACATACAATAAGAACCACTCTCATATGTCATAGTCGGAGTACTCGAACTTGATGCTCTTGAATTTAGCAATGCATCAATAAGGATGGTTTTGGTCTCTTGAGGAAGTGATAATAGATCCTCTACATTAAACCTTGAAAGGTCTTTTGATACTCCCTCTCCTTCTAGTGATCTTGGAGGGATTATTTCTTCCTCCGTTGTGTTGATAGCATGACACGCAACGACTTCTGGGTCTTCATCCTGATGATCACAAAGGAAGCTTTTTGGAAGGAAGTCTGCCAAGGTCACTAAGCGTTGAGGTCGAGAGAAATTCATGTCTTCATTATGTACGAGCTTAAGCTTATGAGTCTTCTTCTTTTTCTTATTCTTTTGAGTCTTATTTCCTCTTCTATAGTTTTGGTAAGAGCGAGACTCTCTTTGGGTCGGGATCGACTGTCTTTTCTTTCGGTGGGTCACCACTATCCACCCTTCATCGTCTTCTTCGATTGGTCTTTTCTCTCCTTGAGGATCCTCGTATGAGATTTCCTGAAAGAATTGGACAACTATAGGCTCAAAGGTCCCGAACTGGACCAAGCTTTTCCTTTGCTCAAAAATCAATCTCGACGAAGAAGCCTCAGACATTATCGTCACTTCAGCGTGGTTTGTTTGAGCTACTTCCTCCAAATCTAGCTCAATCCTTTTCTCACGAGCCAACCTTAGAATTAGCTCCTTCAGCACGAAGCATTTCTCTACTGGATGACTGATGACCCGATGATACTTGCAGTAATTGGGATCATCTACCTTTCCTGCTTGCTCAGGTCGTTTACATTCTGGCAGCTGGATCAGCTGCTTCTCTAGTAGTTGCTCTAGCATGTCAGCGATATCTGAATCAGGAAATGGGTAAACTTTTTCCTGTCTTTCTTTTAAAGTCAGACGTCGCCTTTCGCTTCCATCATCCTTCTTTTCAACCCTCGCTTCCTTTCCTTTGGAGAATTTCAGCGGGGTTGTGTTTACGACCATAGATTCTTTCGCGGTGCTTTTCACTATCTTTTCAGCACCTTTCATCTCTTTCTTATCTTTCTTTACTTCAGGAACAAGAAAATCTTTAGTTCCTCTAGTGGCGATGCTCAACTCCATATCATGAGCTCGAGTTGCCAGTTCTTCAAATGTGCGCGGGCTTTATTCCCTGCAAAATGTAGAGGAGTCCCCAGTGCATGCCTTGGGTGCACATTTCTACAGCCGACAGTTCGGTGAGCCGATCTTTACAGTCAAGACTTAGAGCTCTCCATCTATTGATGTAGTCGATGACTGGTTCTCCCTTTCTTTGTTTCGTATTTGTAAGCTCCATCATGCTTACAGTACGCCTGGTGCTGTAGAAGCGATTGAGAAACTCCTTTTCTAGTTGTTCCCAACTCTCAATGCTTTCTGGCTCCAGATCAGTATACCATTCAAAAGCATTTCCTTTCAAGCTTCGAACAAATTGTCTGACTAGTTGATCTCCTCTTGATCCTGCATTCTCACATGTTTCGACGAAGTGAGCAACGTGCTGTTTTGGATTGCCCTTTCCGTCAAACTGCTGGAATTTTGGAGGCTGATATCCAAGCGGCATTCTCAAGTTGTCGATTCTTTTGGTGTATGGTTTAGAGTACATGAAAGAAGTCTGAGATGGGCCTCCATATTGTGCTCTGATGGAGCTTGTGATCATATCTTGTAATTGTTGAACCGAGAGAGAAGCCACAGAAGTTGATTGTTGTTGTGGCTGATTTTCTTGTACCACGTTCTTCCCTTTGTCATCAACTTTAACGACAGGAGTTTGACTCGATTCAGCAGTTTCACGAGTCTGCATCTGCTCCTTTAAAGCTGCAATTTCGTGGTCTCGTTCATCAACAACCTTCATCAGGAGATTAATTTTTCTCTCCATCTCCGCCATGGCAGTCTCGACTGCTACATCAGCCATCATGACGGACATCACATCTGGGTGTGCTTCTTTCAGTGACCTGCTAGAGGCAGAATCATAATCATTATATAGAGGATTTTCCTTGATGACAATTCCAGCTTTAGGAGATTCCATCAATTGCTTCAGGATGCTCTGCGCGATAGCGGAACCTTGGTCTTGCCCATGGATGATCCCCTTGGAACGACTACGGGTGATAGGTCCCGTGTAGGTGTCGCTTGCAGCTGAAGATTTGGATGCAGCTTTCTTTGATGCCATTGGTTTGCTTGTAGATGTAGATGATGAGAGAGAGATGAGAGGTAGAGATGGTCCCACTGGGCGTGCCAATTTGTTCGCACGAGATTTCCGGAGAAATTTAATTCGTGGACTTGAACTTGGGTTGATGTTGTATTTTTGTTGATTTGATGCGATGCGGTTCAATCTCTAGAATTTGATCCTCTGATTCTCTCTCAACTGTATGTCTACGCTTGATTTGGGGGAAGCGGAGCACGTGATGTTCTTGAAGTTTGTTGAACGTCTACGCTTGATTTTGGAGAAGCGGAGCACGTGATGTTCTTGAAGTTTGTTGAACGTCTACGCTTGATTTGGAGAAGCGGAGCACGTGATTTTCTTCAAGTTGGTTGAATGCTTACGCTTGATTTGAGGAAGCGGAGCACGTGATGTTCTTGAAGTTTGTTGAACGTCTACGCTTGATTTGGAGAAGCGGAGCACGTGATGTTCTTGAAGTTTGTTGAACGTCTACGCTTGATTTGGAGAAGCGGAGCACGTGATGTTCTTGAAGTTTGTTGAACGTCTACGCTTGATTTGGAGAAGCGGAGCACGTGATTTTCTTCAAGTTGGTTGAATGCTTACGCTTGATTTGAGGAAGCAGAGCACGTGATGTTCTTGAAGCTTGTTGAACGTCTACGCTTGATTTGGAGAAGCGGAGCACGTGATGTTCTTCAAGTTGGTTGAATGCTTACGCTTGATTTGAGGAAGCGGAGCACGTGATGTTCTTGAAGTTGGAGTCTTGGGAGAAAGTTTGTATCTTCAAAACAGCTTCAATCTTCGAGGGTGGTCAACTTCAGAAGTTAGGGAGTCTTCTAGCTTTTGGAAGAATTCTCTTCTAGCTTTTGGAAGAATTCTCTCTGGATCTTCTAGAGTCAAAATTTTCCAACCTCTACAAATGAGAAGAATTCCTCTATTTATAGAGTTTACTGGTGGGCTTTATGGGTTTGAATCTGGTTGGTCCATGGACCAGACCCATGGGCTCAACCATATGGACTTAGGTTATATTTAGTCTTTGGGCTCAATTAAGCTTTTTTTTTTTTTGGCTTAATTGAACTTAGTCCAAGTAAATAATATTTAATTGAACTAAAATGATTAACTTAATCCAACGATTAATATGAAAACATGTGGCATTCTTAGAATGACCAATTTATTTATTTTAACTCTTTAATTTGGAGCATGTGTCAATTTTAATTAGTCCCAAATTTAATTATTTGTATTTTTCATCATTAACTTAATAAATGATGTGGCAACTTGTGATTGGTCTCAAAATTTCTTATTCAACACCCATTAATTTCATTTGGATTATGATGTAATTAGACAAGGGCAGAAACGATCAATCATTTCAAAGAAACAACAAAGAATTAGGTAACGACAGACCCGTATGGACCAGAAAAGAAAAATAAAATAAAAATCTTTATTAATTTTTATTTTCTCAAGTAAAATCACATCATGATCAATGGTAAGTACATGCAGTAATAAAAATTTAAAAAACAAAATTGGTTTTTTTTTTTTAAAGAAAAAGAATACGTAACATTCCATTTGATGAAGCACATCGAACAAGTAACGCCAACCATTCAAATTTTAAATGTAATCAAGAAGCATTATTATTCTTATCGTTAATTTTGATTCACCACAAAAAAAAAAAATAAAAACTAATAATTATTTAACGAAAGGAAAATGGGCATTCCCGCCGCAATAACGGCGATTGGAAAGACAAGTTACCAAAAACTGCAAAACAGTCCCTATATTTTAATGCATTCACATTGAATAGCCCCCTGCTTCAATCCAATTTACAAAACTACCTCCACAAATTTACAGAATGGGGGAAGTTCAACCGGATGCACTATGATCACTCCCATCTCTCTCTGTTTTACCAGAACCACATGAAATTATTGGAATATAGTTCGTTCAATTAACTTTCTATTCAATAATCGCAACAAATAGAAAGAGAAAATTGAATATTATATATATGGATTTATTTGAGAACTCACGGAGTAATGATCTCAGGCGGTTTGTCCAGGGGCTCACCGCTGGAACTGGAAGAGAGAGAAGGATTAGAAGGGAGAGGAAGAGGAGCGTCTGATAATCCAGCGGAGTCTTCGATGAGTGGAGTAGTAGTTGTAGTAGTAGTAGTAGTAGTGGTAGTGGAGGTTGGAGGGAAATCGGAGTGGATCCGGTGAGAGTGAGGGAATCGAGAAGGTTGAGGTTGAAGAGAGTGGAAATTCCAACCGAATTCGGTGAGGATGGTGGAATCGGAATCGGGAGGGAAGAAGAAAAAGAGCGTCGGAGGGGGAAGTAGAGGAGGAATCGGCAGTGGAGAAAAGAGGATGAGGAGGAGGAGGAGGAGGAGGAGAATCGGCCATTAATGGAAGAGGAAGGAAGAAGTGAGAGAGAGAGAGAGAGAGAGAAAGGAGAGGGGAATTAATGAATTAATTAAAGAGAGAATTAGGGTTTGAGAAGAGAAAGGGGAAATGGAGTGTACGTTGAAGAAAGAAAAAGAAGAAGAAGAAGAAATGGAAAGGACGCGTAATTTTTTCTTTTTCTTTTTTCTTTTGGTTTTGGGTTTTTGAACTTTTTGAAAGGTTTTGGAAAGCAATGTCCCGTCAATATACAGTTGCGATTGAGAGAAACGTAGAAGGAGGAAGGGAAAAATAAAAAGTAAATTTTAAATTTAAAAAATAGAAAGAAAAAAAAAAGCCTCAACTTCTTAAGAAGAACTAAGTCATGGACGGAGGGTGGCTCCCCACGCGCCCATCTATTCAATTTTACAAATATTCATTATTACGTTTATTTTTTGTTTTAATCCTTAACTCTTATTTCAACTCATTTTTCCTTTTTTTCAAAAAATAAAAAATATATATTATGTTTCTTTATAAATTTTTTTAAACTAAATTTATAAATACACCTCGTTAATTGTTGATGATTAAACACTACAAATAAAATGATATTTGATTTTTAAAATTTAATATTTTGTCTTATAATTTTAATTAAAAATTTGTGTGCTTATGTTCGTTGAAATTGGTGAAAGTATATCGTGATAGAAAATTTTAGAAGAAATTACGAAGATAAATTACAAACACATAAAACTAAAAACGAGATTGTTAATTAGTGAATAGAGTCCTAAGAGTTTATTTCTTTTATGAAAATTGGAATATCTAGCACGTGTGACAATGACTCGGAAAGATATGACAATATTTTTGTTTCAATTTCAATCTTGGTCATTAGTTGTTGTAGCCTTCCAAATAATCTCTAACTTTTGTAATAGTCCAATAGAACCAAACATTATATTACAGCCTTTACAAGAATTACAAGTATTTTTGTAGTTTGGACTCTATCTCTTAGTAAAACATTTAAATTCTCATCCAAATTTAAAAATACATAAAAAAGAAAAAGTTTATAAAAACTATATTTTTAGTTTTCAAACATTTAAATTACTAGATAGCAAAATAAACAAATTGAGGAGTGAAAGCAAAGTTTAATAATCTTTAACTTTTAAAAAATTAAAATTTATAAATCAAACAACAATTTATAATTGAAAAATAAGTTCAAATGTTTAATGTTAATTGTAACTGAAGGGTTATGAATTAAGTTTTGGTTTAATTTATGTTTTAAAACGTGGAGATTAAAAAAAATTAGAGGAAAAGTTTAGTATTAAAATTTGAAATTTAAGAAGGGAAAGAAAAGGAATGATAGTTAGAAAAATGACCGTAAAAAGGGTAAAATGAAGGCACTTTCCGACGAAAAGGAAGGCCATGTTTTTCTGTACCATCACCTAAATTCTCCTTTTCTTTTTCTTTTTATTTCTTTTTTGATCTCTAAGTTATTGTTTTTATTTTATTTATTTATTTTACACAAAACTTCCAATCTCTCTTCTTCTTTTTCTCTCTCATTGTATTTAATTTTACTGAATGCAATGTTTCCCTTTTTTTGTATTATCTATAAACCAATCATTTCATATCTAAAATGGAAAAAGAAATTAAAAACACTTTTCAAAAACAAATAATAATAATGAAAATGGAAAGATCAAATAAAATAAAATAAAATAAGAAAGCTACTTTTTTAAAATTTTGTAAAAATATAAAAGAAAAAACAAAATGAAAGTTTGTTTGGTTTAACGGACGATCTTGTTTTTCTGTTTGTGATTTTTGAGCAATAATTTAGGTCAATTTGTATGTTTTAATTAGTTGAAATTAATGAGTTTAGGTATAGATTTAATTGATTAGTAATAATACTAATAATGATCTAATGAAGTAGTATGATAGATATGCACATAAATGAAAATGGATCTCGAAAATCTCGAAAGTAGAATTTTAGTATAAGCGCATATTCCGATGGTAGTTCAAACGTACTGTTCAAGGGTTACTTAATTAATTAAACTTTCTTATCAAAGTAGCGATCTAACTCATTTGATAAGAAAATGCATCCAATGTATAGAATTGTGCAAACCAACTACGCAAGATCTTGATTGAAACCCTAGTCGATGGCGACATGATGGCCCTATTGGATGGTGACCATCCGTGTGAGTGCTAGCACATCCCTCTTTTGAATGGCACGATGTTGACACATTGCCGCCTCAAAGAAAAAGGCTATACATAACCCTATAAAAGCATCTAATGCAACCTTTATTCACATGTATTACACATACTAGCTATCGTTATGATTGTACTCGTTTGTTATTCACTCTCCCCAAATTTCACTTTAAGTTGTTTACTCGCGTTAATTAGAATAGCTATAATGTTAAATTTTGTTGAGTTTTGATATTTTCATTTACACGATCACATTTACTCCAATTACGTCTATTTTAGGGTTAGCTATACCGTATCTACATAATATACGTGTGAAGATTTATCATACTTATTCTCCTAAAACAAGAAACAAGGTATATGGAATATTATTATTATCATAAATATTGGAGAAGGAATTTAAGAATTTATACCCAAACTCACTTTGTTGTTTTAATTATTTTAATTTTTTTTCCCCTTTCCCTATTAGAAGCTATATTGCATTTAGTATCTCTATTATTTATGGGATTATTATAATTTTAAGTTAAAGTAGCTATCTCAATACCACTATTAGTAAATAGCTCATTACTATTACACATACATTTATATATATTTATTATAATCTAGAAATGAAAGTGAAATACTAATTATTATAAAGTTTTAAAGGATTACATTTAGCATGCATCTATGTAATTACAAGTAGTTATGTAATGCATGCACATATTGAATATATTCTAAATTTGTACGTGGAGATCAAATTCTAATTAATTATGTTCTTTTAATTTTATTTTAACAATATGCAGATGAAAACATTCGAATTTATAATCTCTCTTGATCGATAATTTTAGATTTTATAATAGTTTAGCGTTTCAATGTCTGCACGAATTGAGATATATCCAGGTGCACTCAACTGACCTATCGTATATTTTTCGAAAAAAATATATGTATAAATTGAGAGGTTTGATTCTAAATGTTTTTAAATTCAAAATGATAAGAATCTAATTTGTAACTCGAACCATAGCTACATTTTGGCCTATGTACACACCTTATTTTATACGATAATTTATTTTAGATTTCACTAATTATTACGTGAAAGAGATTATTTTTGCAAGATTTTTATAGCGTTTGTTTAGAAAAACGTAAGAATCTAAGTTATTGGATTGGTTTTTTATATTCTTCTATTTACTTACATTAGTGATATCAATTTGGAAGGAATTGGTGTCAGCAACAAAACATTATTTGTATGATATAATTGATTTTTGGGAGATTAATTTCCTTATATTCAACACATTCTTTTGTAGAAGCTTAGCGGAGAAATTGCATAGTTATGTAATTAATTATGATACAACTAATTAAAACCTTACGCAAATTGCACATAATCTCTCAAATATATAAGAGAAGAATATTATTGAATCTTAGCACTTATGGAAAGGGATTTGATCAATACCAATTCCAACCCCAATTTCATGTCATCAATACTATAAAATTATGGACTTTAATGTCAGTTCAAAACTGACACTAAAATTTTCTTTATCAAAATTTAAACTATTATTCCAACCCTAGAATGATTTCATGTCATCTACTTTTGTTTTTTTTTTTTTTTAATTAATTGATTACATAAAGAAAATGCAAAGTAATGTTTATTATTATTATTATTATTATTATCATTCATATAAGCAATTAATTAATTAGACGGTTACCAACTTGAAGTATTATTTTGGAAGTAGGTTTTTAATAATTTGATGGGCGTTGGGTGATGAGGAGTACTATAGTATAGTGTGTCCTCCCAATTTTAATGCCCTAAACCTAAGCATATATTTAATTATGCTATTAAAATTTCTAATCACAATCCATTTTATTTTATTTTTATGCTCTATGGGCCTATATATTTTCAATGATATATATAACAATATTCACTTTTCGCGGGTCACATCCTATCAACCTATCTTATGGTTGTGTGATTGTACGATAACTCATATTCATTGTATTAATTAAAAAGTTTAATTAACATAGTTTGATGTAGTACTTAGGGATATGAACGCATATGGTTAGACATAATAGCTAATTTAAATCCTCAACTTTTCTTATTTTTTAGATATATATAACATTTAAAAAAAAATTAAAGGTCAAGTTTTTTAATCGTTTTGTTTCTAAAATGAAACCTATATAAACCTCTTTTATCTTTAGGGTGGATGAGTTTGGTAATAGAATTTAGGCTTTTAAAATAGTGTAATTCAAAACTCAGGTTTGGATTGAACGTTTTGGGTCTGGTTTATAATACCCAAACCAATTTTGTTTTCACATTTCTGAACTCGCGCCCTCTTTTTCCACCATTTTCACGTTGCACGATCTCATTTTCTTTCCGCCCTCATTTATTCCTCATCCATTCTAACGCCCATCAAGTTCTTAGAATTCTTGATTAAATCTCATGCTTTGTTGTCTATTTTTTACCAAAATGGTGACGTGTAAAACTATTCATCTTAATTCACTTATTACTTAAAAAAATCCTAATTCACTTCCAATTATTTCTCCTTAGGATATATATTTTCAAATGTTTTAAAAATGGGAATTTATACATTGGAGTTTTACTTGAATGCCCCTTTTGTATGCATAAATTTAGGATGACAGGGAAAGGGTAAAAAGGTAATTTTGAAGCTATTGATCTATAGATGTGGTTGCAAATGAAGAGGTTCTCTATTATTCCAAAACTCCTTTTTAGGGAAATTTAATTTAAGCTAATTTAGAGGGTCTTGTTTTAGTAATGAAGAAAGAGTACTAAACCTAACAAGTAGGTTTGGTATTATTTTTTTTTTGTTGATATCCAACTTCCCATTTATAAAATTTTAGATTACACACAACATATATATATATATATACCTAAAAATATCAACAACATAAAGTGATTATAATTTAAAGTACTATAAAAAGCTTAACAAACATGACCCTCATCCGTGTTTTTGCATCCGCAATTTAAAACATAATCAATCAATAAAAATAGAATAATTTTATAATTCATCGTGTTTACCACACTTTAATTACAATGCATGGGAATCAAACATTCGTACCTTCAATCTTCAATTATATATTTTTTATCGGAGTGAAAATGATAGACCGAACAAATATTAATCAAGTTGATTAATCAAAACCGATTTAACTAAGGGTAGTTGGTTGAAATTGATTTAAAGATTTACTAGATCAATCTTAGTAAATTCATTAGTGATTTCGTTAAAATCCAACTTGTACCAACAATGCTTACTCCAAAATTTACTAAATTTCGTTTACTATATTACAAAAATATAATTTCAAAATAAAAATAAATAAATTATTACATTATCTTATTTTGTCAATTAATTACAATATTAGTTCATTTTGAATTTTTTTTTTGTCTATTTTAAAAGTATTCATAATAAAATTATGCTTTTTGTCAAAATTGAAAATTGAATTATTGAGTGAGTGTGTTTTATATTCTTAATTTTAAGTTAATTAAACATTATCCTTTTTTTTTCAAAGTATAAGATTTTGAATAAATAAAAATGAAAAAGTGACATTTTTAATTCTTAGAACTGAATATTATTTCTTAGATTCTCTTTTTTTTTAAATTAACTTTAAAATTAAAATATAAAAAATATTTCATACTACCTAAGCTTAAAAAGAAAAGAAAAAGAAAAGAAAAAGAGAAACAATATCAAACAATTATTAACAATTAAAACTAACTATCTAAAATTAATCAAATCAACTATTAATCACAAAATTATAGTCTCATACATGTGATGAAACATACATTCAACCAATTCATATTTGTTCTAAAATTTAGAGAATCGTTGAAACGAGAGATTATTTGATTATTCGATTCTTCGACGTTTAAATAAAAAAATTAAATCAAATATATCAAAATAGATAAATTGGTTAATAATCTAATACTTGAAATGTCAATATATATGATTTAAAAAAAAGAAGAAGAAGAAGAAGAAATTGGTGAAAGAAAATAGAAAGGAAAGGAAGGGATTGTGATCACGTGGTTGATTGAAGGGAATATTTAGAAAAAGGAAAGAGAGAAAGGGGAACTAATCAGAATCTTTCTTCTTTCTTCTTTTCCTTTTAATTAATAAGCTAACTTGATTCTAAAGCAAAAATCTCATTTTCACCCCCACACCCCTATACTATTTCCTTTTTACATTACCAACCCAACCAACCTTTTCTTTCTTTCTTTTTCTTTTTTCTTTTTCTTCCATTATCACCTTTTATATATAATTTATCTTTTTTTTGTACGAAGTATATAAAATTAAAAAAATAGATCATTCTATATGCGGATTAACATCTTACTCTTACTCCTTTCTCTTCTGTTAAGTACTCTCTATTCTTTATCGCTCTTTGCTCAGTAGTGATGAGAATCGAGAGCCTTCCGCACACATGCATGATAAGGTGGTTTTGGAAAAAAAAATCTCAAAAGTGGGGTAAATTTCATTATCTGGATATGAAATGTGGATCAACGGTGATTATTTGCCTTTTCAAACTTACACAATCCTAAAACTTTTAAATAAAGTGTATGGGTTGTTTATTGAAGAAACTTTTTCTCTCATGACTTTACAATCTACACGATTGTTGGATTCCCTTGAAAAAAACATACCTAATTGGCTAATTTCAATATCAAGTTGTCCCCTCTTTACCTAAAAATCCACCGTATGATGTATGAACTAATTTCCTTTTTCCATTTTTACCCAAACAACGCCACATCCTTAAATCTCTTACAATCTTATCAAAATAGAATCGTTAGCTTAGTTACGTTAATCAAAATTTCTCATCCTCAAAATTCACTTACCCACAATCAAACAACATAAAATTTAAAAAAGTTGCAATAATAGAAAGAAAAAAAACCATAGAGATAAAAACGATAGACGACCAAAAAAACATAGCCGAGCAACATCGAAGTCGATTTGGGTTGAAAAACAAGAGGGTTTGGTTTCGGAAAGCTTTAAATCAAGAATTTTTCAAAAGTATTTTTAAGTGTTAAACCGATTAATAACCGACTTTTATCGACAGTGATCATCCCTAGTAATTAATGTGATATCTATTATATACTCGATGGATGGATGGAGGAAGGTTAAGATGACGTATTAGTGTATATTAGAAATTGTTTTTCACTTTTTGGTGGGTCGTACGAGCATTTGAAGGACACGTGTTAGAAGATGAAGGAGTACCCCACATTGTCAATTCAAGAGATTTTTGGAGATTTCAACTTTTTGGTAAGTGGAGGGAAAGCCCATTGCCCACACACAAAATATCTTTACTTGCTTCCTTATCATCTTCATTACTTTCTTTCTTTTCTTTTCTCTTTTTAATTTAGCTAATCAAATCTTAAGATAACATATTTAGTTGGTTATATTGGTCATTATTAGTCCTAATTTTAATTAATTAACTTCTCATAAGTGTGAATAAATTAATTATACCTTTGTGTATGGTTGAAAGGTCTGTCAATATTGGAAATGATATCTCAAGACTTCCTTTTTTTACTAAATAAAGTGAAGCCTTAGTTTTCATAATTCACTTAATTTTGGTTTCATTTGTGTGGTAATTTAATCATCTCTATCCCAAACAAACACACTCCATCATGTCATTAACAAAAAAAAAAAAAAATCTAAATTTAATACGAAATTTCACAAATATCCTAAATTAAAATTTATTATTTTAATTAGAATTTGGTATATTTTTAGAACAATTTTAACCTTATTTTCATTATTTATTATATATGATTTTCAAAGTTAATTTTAAATTATTTTCATATTCATGTTAAGCTAAATGATAACTTTTTTTATTTATGTTATTATTATGGAAATAGATAAATCCTTTTTCTAATATGAAATAATATAATAATTAAATATAAATTTATATAACTATTTTCATTACCTTATAAAAAAATCTTAGAAATTTCTTTCCGAGCTGGCAATGAGTTCTTCATCTTTTTTTTTTTGTGATTTGTCACGTATATGTTACTGTATATATTCAATAATACATACATATATTCTTTTTTATGTTTTGTGATTTTTTTGTGTGTATATATACCAATATATACACATATTATATATCCATTCAATATCTTTTTTATTTATTAATAATTCATTTATGTTTTGTGATTTTTTACATATATACTATTACATATATTCAATAATACACATTTTCTTTTCATGTTTTGTGATTTTTTCTTGCTGCACTTATATACCTCTGTATATATAAATTATGTGTCCGATCAATTTCTTTTTTATTCTTACATATATATTTATGCATAATACATATATTTTTTGTGATTTGTTACATATACACTACTTCATATATTCAATAAAACATAAATGATGTTATCTTTAGTATATTCAATATACCCTAATATATTTAGAATATGAAATATAAATTCTTATTAACCTTAATTTTTTGGTAAATTTTTTTCGAAAGATCACTATACCAGTTAGTAACTGATGTTCTTCTTCTTCATCGTTCATACTTTCACCACTTTTCTATTATTCTACGTCTTTTATAAAGAAAATGGAATTAATATTCAACATATTCGAAGAATGAAACTTTTACTTTAAAAAAAAAAATATAAACCCTAACCCACATCCCTCATTGTTCTTCTTGTTGGTTCACCTTCTATAAACAAATTGATATAACATTTCATTTATAAAGTATACATTGTATTATTCAATATATACTATACTTAGGTGGAATATATGAAAAATAATGCAAAATGAATGAAAGAATGGAGGAAGTGAGAGATTGGACAGTGAGAGAAAGATCTAGAGAAGATTTTTTAACAAATTAAATAACCAAAACAAAAATAATTAAGAATTTTTTAATTATAATATTACCATTACAGAATTATTGACTTACCATATTTACATAGAATATCTAATAAATACAAATATTAATCATAATCCACTTTCCTTTTTCTTTTTTCTATTTTTTTAATATATTAATAATAATAAATATGAATAAATTAGTCATTTCGATCTTATATTTGTGTAAAATATTAGTCAATTAAGAACATTTATAAAAAAAATTGAGAAATTTATGTCAATCCTATAATATAGTATACAATTTTAGACTATATGAATTAAAAACTCAACAAATAAAAGTGGTAGATGGACCCTTCTATCTTGGGCTTTCTACACTTCGGGGTAGGCCCATTATCATAAATAACGAAGGAAAATATTGAGAAATACTAGCAATTAGATTTTAATTAATATAACAACGTATTAACAAAATCAAAATTTTTTGTAAATATAGTAAAATACGTCCAAGTCTATAACTAATAGAACATGTTGCAAATGTTCATTTTACTATATTTGCATTTTTTAGAAAAAATTATATACGTCATTTTTAGTTTTTGCGTTGGTATGTATATATATATACTTGTGTGTTTTCTTTGAAATAAATTTTGTGGATGAATGAGATGGAAAAATTGGAGTGTGGTTCCCACAAGCTACAAAATCAAAATGAAAAACCTTCAACCTAAGTTTAATTTTTTTTAAATCTTATTGTAACAATTGACAATTGACACTACTTTTATCGATGAATACCAAAATTGTTATCAATGCATTGATATTGAGTATTGAGAGACATTGATAGGGAGTGTTATATGAGTGTAAGCTTGATTATGAGTCTCCACCTGATTTTCCTACAGTGAGTATTGAATATATAGTTTAGATAGTCAGTAAATTCTACTACATGCATGTATTTAATATCAAACCATCTATTTGATAGGTATGAATATATAAAAGTAGTAGCAGGAACATAAATGAAATAGAAAGAGTATCAAATTAATTATCTTAATTAATAACAATAATCTTTCCATCTATTTAACAAACAATTTTTAATGCACAAAACCAATAGGAAAAACAAAGGATTTGATTTAACATGCCTGTGTGTGAGTAAATTGGAACAAGAAATTCATATATCTAACTAATTACATTTTTATCAATTAATCTCATCACTAATCCATATAACATTTCAGTAATAATTACACAATAAGTTTCTCAAATCTAATCTTTTTTAGCACTTATAATCAAAGAGTGGCCCTTTGTTTCCATTTTTTCCCTCCAAATACTAATCTCTACACTCAACCATCAAATACCTAAAGATCTTAATAAGAATATGAACAAGAACAAAGGTTCTAGGAACTAACCTGCATTTTGATTTCACTCCATATTTCAAGCAACAGCGGGCAAGTCCTTCAGCCATGGATCCAATGGCTTCCCCACAGAGTAAACTATGAAACCAATGCGTCTCAACTTCACGGCATCGACAATGTTGCGACCGTCAAACACGAATGAAGGCCTTTGCATATCGTTGTAGATTCTTTGGAAATCAAGTTTCTTAAACTCGTCCCATTCGGTTAGAAAGCAGAGTCCATGAGCATCTTTTGTTGCTTCATAAGCATCCCATTCGACGCGAACTTGTTTTATAGCAGTCGGGCTCATTGGCTGAAGATGAGCCGGATGATCCCAATCGAACTTCTCCGTTGAAAGGTCTCTTTCGATGTGATCTGCAGAAACTTGTGGATCATATATGCTTAGATTTGCCTTTTCGCCTAACAAACCTTTGCACACATCAATGGCGGGTGTCTCTCTAGTGTCTCCTGTGTCTTTCTTGAATGCGAATCCGAGGATGGCTATCTTTTTGCCTGAGGCAGTGTTGAACATGGATGAAACCACTCGATTGACAAATCGGGACTTTTGGTAGTCGTTTATTCTGATGATATGTTTCCAGTAGTTTGCTACCTCTGGAAGGCCATTACATTCACAAATATACACTAGGTTTAAAATGTCCTTCTGGAAACAAGAACCGCCGAAACCCTACACTCGCATTCAAGAACTTCGGGCCAATTCTTGTATCCGTACCAACCGAATGCGATACTTCACTGATATCTGCACCAGTTGCCTCACAGAGGGCGGAAATGGCATTAACTGAAGAAATCCTTTGAGCTAAAAAGGCATTGGCAGCTAGTTTTGATAGTTCAGCAGACCATAGATTAGTACACAGAATGCTCTCAACAGGCACCCAGTTAGCATACACATTTTTTAGTTTTTCTATCGCCTTTAATTCCCTCGGGAGTTTCCCGTCCACCTATAAGAACCCGGTTGGGAGTAAGAAGGTCTTGAATAGCAGTTCCCTCAGCAAGAAACTCAGGGTTTGAGAGTATTTGGAAGTTAATCCCGTCGCTGTTGTGAGTCAATATCTTTTCAATGGCCTCAGCTGTCTTCACAGGGACAGTAGATTTTTCAACCACAATCTTGTCCGATTTCGAAACATCGGCGATCATCCGAGCAGCGCTTTCCCAATACGTAAGATCAGCTGCTTTACCAGCTCCAAGGCCCTGAGTTTTAGTTGGTGTATTGACAGAAACAAAGACTATATCAGCCTCACCAACGTGTTTCTCAACATCACAGCTAAAAAACAAATTCTTCCCTCTACATTGTTTCACCACATCTTCAAGGCCTGGCTCGTATATAGGAAGCTGTTCGCTATTCCAAGCATCGATCCTCGAAACCGAAATATCGACTACAGTTACCTCGATGAAGGGACACTTGAGAGCAATCACCGCCATTGTTGGGCCACCAACATAGCCAGCCCCAATGCAACAGATCTTCACCATTTCTATTTGATTCAAACAACAATCAGAAGCAAATGAAAGCAGATGATTACCTAAACTAAATGCAACTAAACAAAATCTCTAATTTTCTCATCAATAACTCCACATAACACATCTCCATTCCACAATCCAAATTCCAAACTACTAAAACCGTAAATCCTTCCAACTCTAATCGAGAACTAAATTTTGGTATAACAAAATAGTTAAGACCTAAAAATGCATGCAAGTAATCAATTCAACAACCAGAAATCCCTCTAAAATCACAGTTTCCACAACAGCATTCAACACCCAGACCTAAAATAGATTCACCCACCTACAAAAGTTTTGTTACTGGGCAAAATCAAACTCAAAGAAGCAAGAAAAGAACAAAGTAAGCAAAACCCAGAACATAAAAACACAAGACAGCATTGTAAAATCCAGGAGAAGCAAGATGAATGTGTGGTGCAATCTTAGAACAGAGATTATCTTAGAGAAATAAGGGGAAATGAAATCTTGAGATGAAGAACAGAGAAAATATTACCTCGAATATTTGAAGACACTCAAAATTTACTTGCAAAGAATGATGAAATACATTCATTACATATATAGGCCAAGAACAGTTTGCGATTCAATGCATTAACATTTTTGTCTTTTACTAAGAAAATGGCCCACTCTGTCCTCTGTCCATTTACTCAAAACCTATAAATTTGTCCAATTATCAACCGGTTTTGATTGCTCTACCTTCCTCGTTCCTAACAATTGAAAAGATGATTAAATACACGATACGATATTATGTCTTCAATCATTAAACTAGTTTGAAATTATGTTTTTCATTTTAACATGTGTTTCTGTGTTGGGTTCTGTTAGTTGAGTTAAACTCTTATTACACAATTTGATTTTAAATTATTAAAAGAACGAAATAGAAAAACATTTATACAAATATTCAATCTTGGATTTTTCACAAGATATATTCTTCTTCCTGGTTTAAAGTGTATTTATGTGATAAGCATTTAAAACACGATTTTAAATATCAAACTCGTCACTCATGCCCTCTTACATATTTTTGTTTTGCAATGACCTAATGTGGTTTGTTAGACATAGAGTCACAATAAGAAAAGACAAGTGGTTAATTACTGACTTCTATGAAAAAATTGTTATTATAAAATTTGGTGGAGAGACGAATTTCTCATGAAAATGATTGAGAATGTTCCAAACATATAACATATAATGATATATATATCATTGTAGATAGGACAATGATATGCCCAAAAACAAAGTGCAAATAATTTATTGTCTTCTTGTCTTGGTAACCGATGAGGTGGAAGCAAAATGTGATATGATTTCACATGTGATGTGAAATAATTTGTTCAAATGAAGTCTTGGTCTATAGTTTATCAAATATCAAATTTGAACTTGAAAAGGTGTAGATATTAGAGTACGTACAAGATCGGAATGGAATAAAGTTTGACTAGCATCAACCAATCCCTGGAAAAAAAATTTGAAAAAGTAACCTATAACTCCAATTTACCATCGTCCAAACATTTGATTTTTGTTTTAATTTGATGCTTAAGTTTAAGATTCACACTTCTAATATTGATTTTTTCAACCCATACTCAATTTTCGATTTTTACATTTACGTCTATTGAAACTTAGAGCACTAAATTGAAACCGAAATCTAAAAAGTGAGGATTAAAAGTGTCACCAAATAAAGAAAAACTAGACCAAATTATATTTTATAGATATCCATCCTTAATCATTGAGGAGTGCAATTCTACCAAGATTGCTTTTAAAAGAAAATGGAAGTAGTTATATAAAGGTAATTAACATATAGTCCTGTTGACATAAGTTCTTGTAGTAAAATTAATTATGAAAATAAAAACTAGTAAGTTCAAATCTATCACCGTATGTATATATGTATGTATGTATTGCTGAACTAAAAAATTTCATGACATTTTCACATTTGCCAGAAGAAATTAAAGCGCACAATTAGGACAACTCAAACTGTAGCCAATGACAACAAAAGCAAAAGCATCAAACACTGTAGAATTACCCTTCTTTCATATTCTCAGATTTCTAAGAAGCCAAGAAATTCTTGAACCATTGAACCGAGTCCTTGGGGTATCTCTTCAGCTTATCCTTGTAATCAACAAAGTAAAGGCCAAACCTTGAAGAGAAACCAGCTGCCCACTCCCAATTATCCAATAGAGACCATACGAAATACCCTTTCACATTGCAACCGTCTTCCCTGGAGAGCACACAAACCATATTTACATGACCAGACAAGTAAAATCACCATTGACAATTGAAGAACATGAAGAAGAACTCACTTGATGGAGGCCAAAAGGTTTGTTAAGTAGCCGTTGTGGTATCTGATCCTCTTCTCATCCTTCAATGCTTCTTTGATTGGTTTGAATGGGTCATTTGGGTCGTCCATCCCTGTTATAAACCCAATAACAATGAATCAGAACTTTACTTTTTGTCCAAATTTTGTGTGCTTCGGAGAGCTTTGTATTTACCATTTTCAGTGATGATCACTAGTGGGTTTCCATAGTTGTTCTTTATGTAATTCATCAAACTTCGCATCCCACGAGGAACAATGTATAACCATATTGAATTTGCCTGCAAGTTCATAAAAAAAAAAAGATTGAGAAATTAGAATAGATTAGAGTCTTCGTTTTTTTTTTTTTTTTTTGTCTTCTGGTTTTGCCAAAGATTAAAAGCAGTATCCTACCCTTTCTGCAATGGTTTTCAAACCTTTGAATGCTGCATAAACAAAAAACAGAACCAGGGGAGAGTATTAAAAGGGGTAAACTTCAAATTCTGATTCTGATATTTCTAAAGTATTCAAAAGAGGTGGTGATGATCAGATTAAGAGTTCTTACGAACGGTGAGGGCGCCAGAATCAGCAATGGTGTCATTCAGTGTGGCACCAATAATGTTTGAGCGGTTGTGATAAGCATAAAATGTGGTGTAGTGATTTATACCAACAAAATCCTGAGACCCTTTCACCAAAGCCGCCTGCGACGGGGAAAACGTCGGTAGTCGCCCTCCGACCCTGCTTCTCATGGAGGTTGGATAATCTCCAAAGATCAACGGGTTGAGAAACCTGAAAGTGAATGAAAATAAAACCCAATATGATCACCTCCATTGCACCAACAGAAATAGAATGAAACTGAAACATATTGCTATGAATCATCACCATCCAAGCTGAAAATCTTGAGCTCTTTTGGCTGCGTCAATGTCTTCGGTGGAATTCGAACCCGGTTCAAACCAGATAACATCGAGCGACATCCCAATCACTCCCTTCTGTATCCTCTGCAAAAATTCCACATTCTTTCATCAAAACATTTCACAATCTCATTCAAATGAAACCAGAAAGCAGAAACAGAACAATGTATCTGAGGAATACGAATTTCAATGAAAAATAAATCTCATTATAGGGTTTTTTTTTTTTTTTTCTTTCTTACCTTGTACTTTCTTCTGTAAATATCGGAGACAGTAGCATGAGAGAGGAGAAGATTATGGCCAACAATGTAAGGCTCGGTAGCAGAGTTGCCATCCCGACAAGTTATGTGACCAAGAATGGAGCAACGTCCCGGCGCCTGGAGACCAAGATCGTAGCCCTGTGTAGCGAAGGTATGGGGTTCGTTGAAAGTAATCCAATGCTTGACTCGATCGCCGAACTTCTGAAAGCATGTTTCGGCGAAAACCGCGAAATCGTTTCTGCAATTTCGAAGGTGTGAACTGAAATGGAATAGGAGTTAGGGTTAGGGTTAGAGTTAGAGTTTAGGGAATTACTTACATGATTTGGGGACTGAGCCAGCCAGTGTATTTGTCTTCTAGGGCTTGAGGAAGGTCCCAGTGATAGAGAGTGACATAGGGTTCAATTCCTAATTGAAGAAGGAGATGCAGGATTCAAACACCATTGAATTAAAGAACAAAGAAAATGGCGTGAAGATGAAGAAGATTCATACCATTGGCTAATAGAGCATTGATGAAATTGTTGTAATGAGCAACTCCTGCGTCATTCACCTCTCCATTTCCATCTAATATATCAACCAAAAATCACATCACACCTTATTAATAATCTCTTTTTTTCAGTTAATTACTAATAATCTTTTTAACCAAAAAACAAAATATTTATTAAAAAAAACAAAACACCAACAAAAATTCAATTTATTAAATAAAAAATTGCAATTTAAGGTTGTGTTACATAAATTTTAAACAATTAACTAGTTAAGTCAGTTTAGTCTCATGATTTTAAAAGTTCCAATTTTATCAAATCGAACTAGATATCTTTGTTGAAATGAAGAATAGTATATATATAGGAAAGAAAAGAGGATGAATTACTTGGGAAGATCCGAGACCAAGCAATGGAGAATCGGTAGGCATCCATACCCATATCCTTCATGAGTTTAATATCTTCCTGTTTCCAAAATTTTCATTTTTATTTATTTCAATTCTTCTAATTACATTTAATAGTTTGGTTAAATCTGTTCTAAAAAATGTATGTGTGTGGTTACCGGATACCGATGGTACTGATCCACTGTCACGTCTGCATTACTGAAATCAAGCACCTTTCCTGTCAATGTCATTAAAATAATATATTTACATATAAAATATTACAAAATTTTATAATATATCAGTGTTTATCAATACCATTAAAAAAAATATAAATATTTATCAATATCTATCGTTAATAGAATTTAAAATTTTATTATATATATTTTAGTATCTTCTCAAATTCCTTTTGATTTCTAATGCATAAACAATATCCTTGTTTAACCTATCGTGGCATTAATATTGAGATATTGTTTAACCTATTGTGGCATTAATATTGATCAAGAAGACAATGATAATATGTTGACTATATTTAGAAATTAGGTTAAAATTATGTTATGTTTTAATTCGAAATATATATAACTTAGTTGACAGAAAATTATGCGTTGTTTTTTTTTTAAAAAAAGAAAGAAATTCAATTTTGTTTTTGGTATGACATGCCTTATTTAATTGCATCCTCACTCGATTAATATTAGGATAATTATTTTAATATCAAAATTATTGAAGATTATTTATAAATTTAAGAAAATGTCACAATTTATTTGAAAAATATATTTCAATTAAATAACATTTCAAAATTATATTTATAAACATTTGGATGATTCTAAGAAAAGAAAAGTTAAGTTGCAGATCAAACTTAAATTTTGTTTATACTTTTTTATTTTACTTTTTTATTTTATTTTTCACTTTTTTTATAAAAATAAATAATAAACAATTACCAAATGTATGAGAAAACGTATCCCAAATTGTGGGTCCTCTTCCGTCATCTTTTACCGCGCCTTCGTACTGTATTCACGTAGAGTTAAAAAAAACAAAACTACAATGAGTGACAGAGTCAATAATTACGTATAGAGTATCATGTCACTAAAAGAATATAAAACTATGGTAAAAGTAATTCATAACTTCATAGTTTAACTAATTTAATACATATTACGAGTGTTCTCTACAAACATTTTATGTTTCATAATTGAACTAAATTCCCTAAATGAAAAGATATGATTATGAGACTAGCAAATACACTATTTGAAGAACTACATAAGCATCGTGAATATTATCATTATGTTTTAAAAAATTTAGTCGTACTAGAAATTTAAGATGATGGCTCAGTAATTTTGATTGTTAATTTTCTTTTAAAATATCTTTCCATATTGTCGTGTATTGTCAATAAAATTATAATATATAATTAACTAAGTAATAGAACTCTCAAATTTATTTGAAAATTAGGTAGAAAAAGGAAAAATAAAAATTAACAGTATTTTTTAATGGAATATTATTGAGATGTAAGAATGAAATTTTAGGTCGGAATCTCGTAAATTCCTTTGTTGTTATTGTTTTTCTTTTTAAACTCAAAAATATTTATTTTAGTGCTAAATTCATATTTTAGACAGAAAATTTGATATTAAAATAAAAATTAAAAGTACAAATATGATTACAATTGAAAAAAGAAACAGATGATAAAAACAATTTAAACAAATAAAATGACAACATGGTGAAGAAATATTGGTATTCACACGTTCTAATAAGATTGTAATGCAATCCACAGTTCGTATCTGAATTGATCTTTTTGAGTCCGAATAATATTATTAAACTTATTTCGTTTTGAATTTTTTTTGTTAAAACTATATTTTTCTTTGTTTCAACTTGGGGTGAATAATTTGAATTCATAACCTCAATTCATGTCGACATTTCATTTTTGTTTTGCCCTCAACTTGACATGCACCACTATATTGACCCTCAAGGATTAATAGTAAGGATTATATTTCAACTTTTCAAATAACCCTTACCAATATTTGTTAACATTCCATTTTCTTGAAAGAAACAAGATCGTGTGAGATTTTAAGGATAATTTTCTAGAATTCATGATATTTTTGTATCAAAATGATCAAATTACAAAACACAGATTGTTTGCTTATTTTGGAAATGCCTTTTTCTTTTATTTCTACAAAGAGAAAACTTGTTTTCAAGTAATTTAAAAACATAAAACGTAAAAACACAAAATGAAAGACAAATAAATAGTTACAAACCCAGATTTAAATTACTTGAAGCAAAAACGATAGTAACAAAGGCGTGCAAGAAAATAGAATTAACCTTAGAGAAAAAGTGCAAGGAAACAAATCAGCTTTCCTCTTAAAACCAACTCCATTCAAAGCTTAGTTTACTTCAATCAATCTTCTTTCTAACAGTTTAAAATTTGAGGAAAATTATTTCCCTCTCTCTAAAATTCTTTCCCCCATCTTTCTAAATTTACAATAATCAATCAATTTACGTTACACATTTTCAAATAACCAAATTTCCAATTATATTAATATACAATTTAAAATTTAGCTTTTTGTAAATAAGAATCCAAAATAAATTTATTTGGATCGTTTTTATTATCGTTTTTTATATAATTTTTTCAATTTATCATTTTTGCTAATTAAGATTTTTTCTATTTTTATTTTTTATAATAATTTATCTTTATTTTCTAACTCAAATTGTCAAAAATATAAAAACTAACAAAATATTACGCTTTAAAAATGGAAATAGTTTTTTTTTTTTCTACTTTTGAAAAAAAAAACCCTCTTTCTAAACAACAAATATACATACATCATAATAGTTAAAATGATATACCTAATAAATAGTATATTTTAAGGGTATATATATATATAAAGTATACACCATTAAATAAAATAACTATAACATTAATTAATAATATAAAAAAAAAAAAAACTGCACAAATTAAATCCTTGTCTCTTTCACATGCCAGAAAAATTCCATCCAATATAGTTTTCTATACTTTTTCTAGAATAACATTAATAACATAACATATTTATTTCTTTTTATGATTACAAATCAAATCCTTATCTCTTTCCTATTATCCCTTTTTTCCAGAAATTATTTCAATCTATGCAGTGTTCTTATGCCCAAAAAACCAACAACTGCATGTGTGTTCAAAATATACTTTTCGAGTAATATAATAAAAACAAAGTTACAAATAATAATAAAAAAAAAAGTTTTTCTATATTTTGTAAATATTTTTAATAAAACAAAAGCACATACCTCTGATTGAGTTTAAAATCACTTCGGTGGAGAAATTGATGTTGCAACGTTAAATTTTAAAAAAAGTATTATAACCTTGAAATTGAAAAATACGATTGTTCTAAATATTGCAATATTACAAATAACGCCCTCATATATTATTTTAATTATTTCTAAAACTGGACAAATTATATAAACTACCAAAAAGTTGGATCATAAGTATTCCAATTGTACCCTCACTCAAACTTCCTACTACCCAAACCCAATCCTAAGCTTAAAAAATTGTAAAAATGGTATAAGTTTGAGTGTTTAATTTCTATCGTTTTTTTATTTAGAAGTATATTATTTTCATATCTGGAAATAATAATTAAGAAAACGTTTAAAAAATAAGAAATAAATAAAGGAACCTGAAAAGCAGAGGAGGCAGTTCCGAAAACAAATCCGCTCGGAAAACTGCTTCTGCTGATCTGCGCCGAACAAATCTGAACCCCTAAAACCACCATGATTACGACTAACACGCCGACGCCTTTGGTGGCGCCTCTTCCTCCGGCCGTCATCAAGCCAAGAGATGGAGAGAGAGAGAGAGAGAGAGAATTTAAAATTTTGGTTTAGGAATTGGATTTTGTCGGTATTGCGTCGGGCAAATTGAAGTGAATATGAAGAGATGGAGAGAGAATAATGTGAACGGAGAGTGAGGGTGGCGAGGGTGGGGGAAAGAGCGTCAAAGAGAGAGGGAATTTCTGGCTGTCCTTTTTAAAATTGGCAGCGCAATTAGCTTTTGTGTGGAAATCCAACTAAAAAGAAAGTCCCTCAGTTCACACGCCTTCCATTCATTTATATACTTTTTTTTTATATATATATAAATCACTTTTTTTTTATTATTATTTTTCCAATTATGCTTTTTTCTTAGGCCACAACGTATTGTTTTGTTGTCATCAATCCTAACTTAACAAATTTATCATTTTCATTTAATCTTTTTTAAACTAAAGTATTATTTTTTATCTTCAATTTAAGTATAGTTTATGAATTAAGTATCAATCCATCCATTTTTGGAGGTTAAAACTTTCGTATTTCATCAATATAATAAATTTATATAATAAGAGTACACCAATACTTTTTATCATTTAAAGATTGAAAAAATGTGTTAATTAACATTATTGTAAAGGTACCATCATCGCTAATTGAACCAATTATTCATCGTTCTTAAGATGAGTCCAATGGAAATGATTGGACAAGGCATTCCCACTTCTATCCAATGTGAACATGAATTTAGTATTTATTGGTTGCATAGGAGAACACAACCCAGTTGATGAAAATATTAGTTTAGTTTCAAATACTATTTAAATTATCAACCTCCTTGTTAAGAAATTTGTACGTATTTACCATTACAAATTAAGCTCTTTTCTTTTTCTTTTCCTCAAATGAGTAAATAGTTTTTCTAATATATATGCGAATTACTGTTATCTTTGAAGACTAAAAGACCTAGAATAATACATAATACTTTGTTAAATTGTCTTTTGTTTTTATTTCATAGCTGGTTTTTTTTTTAATTTTATTATTATTAATTGATATGTTGAAATTAAATAGGCATAAATTTTAAAGTTAAATGACTAAAAATGTGTAGTTTTATTTAAACTTTATGCATAATCCCACGTCTATGTATTTAGACCAAAACGAAAAAGAAAATAGACACAAAATGGAAAGTTGTTTCCTTTTATAATTTAACTTATTTTTAAAGTTTTACATAATCATCATTTCAATATTAAACCTTTAAGAGAAGGAGAGGAAAATAACTGACAAAAGAAGAAGAAAAAGTATTAAATATTTGGCTCCGTTTAGTAATCAACTAATCATTTTATTTCCAATAATTTGTCCTATAGAATTCAAAATTTTAAGATTAGATGAGTGATATCGTTAATCTATGTCCACGTTAGCACATGTTTAACTCAAAAGTGTAAAAAGTAGTGTTAATATTTGGGAATATTAGGAAGATGTAGTTTGTACACGTCATTAGTCAAAGGTCCAGCTGGGCAATAACTCCTCCATTTCAATTGGATAGGAAAAGAAATTCTGACGATCCTATCACCTTTTGCCACGTTCACACTGCATGCATTGCGCGTGAGATTATCGTTTGTTATCAATTAATAAATTTGGAATCACAAATCATATATGACAAGTTCCAGAATGTTCTACACGCAACACTATGCTAAGGATGACGTGGTACATTTTATTTCTTTTTTCTTTTTTTATAAACTCACATGATCACAATTTTTTTTAAAAATATTTATATTAAATGATAAATTTACAAGTTCATATCTTGTTAGTTTGAAATTTGGTAGGAAATAAGAATATTGAAGTTTAATTTTATATAGATGTTGATGAAAATATATTCATGGCGTTTATCAAAATCTATCGTAATATATTTTATAAATATTTTTATTATTTTATCATTTATAATCACTTTTATATATTATACTTTAAATTTCACATTTAATTATTGTTATTTCATATTGTGGTATTTTAAAAATGGAAAAATATATGTTCTATATAGTATAACATGTGAATGATGCATGCATCAAATAGACCAAAAATGAAATATTAATTTTCTCCTAGCAAAGTGAAGAAAGAGTACAAGGAACAAGTTCTATATGTTGCATTCTCTCATACTCCATTCTTCTTTATTTCTATTCATTAAATTTCCTAAAATTATACAAACTATTTTTTAGAAGGAACAAAACACATTTATATTATATAGACCATTTTTTCAACCTAAAAAAATAGACTTAATCGAATTTGTTCAAATCAAAGAAAAAATCAAGTGAAAAAGACTAAAAGAACAAAGTGTACGTTTCAAGGGCTCTTTGAGTGTGCATGCGTTTAGTTCAAAAAACTTCAAAGGGTCCAACTCAACTGAGGTGGAAAATTGAAATTTTAGATAAATAAATAGTGCATAACGAGTCTTAATGAATTAAGGCAAGTTGTTAAGTCCCTATTTCTGAAACCCTAAACTTAAGCATGAAATCTAGTGTGGTTAAACAATACTCATCAAACTAATGTGTGTGCAAACGTCTTCTATTATATTCGTTTTGAAAAATTTGCTAACCATGTGTAAACAAGCATACACAGGTATGTTTTATAATGATTTGTGTATCATATATATATATTTTGTTAGAAAAGCATGTGGACCTTTAGCCTATTATAAAGTTACCTCTATTGTTGTCCCACATTGATAAAAATGGAAAAGATAAATAAGTATAAATAGTTAAGTGCCACTAAAAATATATAAATTATGTTGATGTTAATAGTATGACCTAACGGTCACCATGCGTCTTGTCCCACGTCTACTTGAATATCACCTCATACATATATTCAAGTTTCATGTAGACGTGAAAATTCAATTTTTTTTAACATTGTAACAATTGGGCTCCTAAACTTATATAAAGGGTCGAGATACATTATTTCAAAATCCTCCATCTACTATCGTCTTTACTATTTTACATTCATCATTTTCTTTTTTAATTTTTCGCTAATTAAAACGTTTACTATTTTCTTATCCAACTAAAATAGTTTACACACTTAACACATACTATATACTTTAAGTTTAATTTTTATCATTTTAGAGGCTTAAATTCTATTATTATAAGTTTTGAGAATTTACGTTTTACCATTGAAAATTTTACAATATGATCACAAATTATTACCATAAATTAGGGTATACTTATTGTTTTGTAATATCTATAATGAAATTTCAATGGTTGATGTGTTTGGTGATTTATTTGATTCTTGATGGAATAAAACATGAGAGAAAAAAATTAATGAGGAATGTTGGTGTACCTAACTTATTTAGTTTGAATCAATTAGTTTTGTGTAAAGAAAAAAGGTTTGCAAATTAAATTACCAATAATGTAATAATACATTCAAAGAAGTCATCCATAGCCACATTGAAATATAATGTCTTTGTGAATTGTACCCATATAATATTATCTCTAGCCACATGTTACAAACTTATATGCTTAAAATCATTATTTAGTCCGCCAATATGAATAAAATTACTTTAATGTAAATTTGCTATACGAGATATTTTCAATTCTAACAAAATAAATTAAATTATTTAAAAAATATATTAAAATTTTAGATTATATCATCCATTCATTGTTTACTATAATTATAAGATTCAAATAAAAAATAAACTATCGACTTATTGTTGATAAAACGTTAATTCATATGATATATCTGATGTTGTAATAAAGGTCCTAAAAATGTCAAAAAGCAAAGAAAAAAAGAAGAAGAAAAGAACTACTTTTTAGAAAGTTGGAAACTCTTTTATAAATTTTGGTTTAAAATTCAAAGAAATAAAAGTAGAATGTAGTTTACACTTTATGACAATGTAGACTTAAAGTTTATATTTGGTTTCGTGATAAATTTTATTGAAATCAAGTGTCAATTTTTATTACATAGTATTTAAATTTTATGAATAAATTTATTTTTTAATAAGTTTACCAACCCTATACGTTTAAAATATTTGAGTATAAATATATATATTTTTAATTCACGCTCATAATTCACACCAAAACGTGAAAAAGAAATCAAACCATGTTTTTATATTATATATATATATATTGATGCCTATTTTTTATATAGAAGTATGCCGGTATATATTTATTTCATTTAGAGGTTTCTATTTCATACACAACCGCCGACTTCAACATGTATATATGTCTATGCTATTTATGTTTAAATCATGTAATATTGATAATTTTTTTAATGTAAACACAAAAATCTTACCTATATTTTTCTCTCTCTCCTCTTTAATTTTTCTACTAAAATTATTTTATTAATAAAATGATTGAATGACTTGTACTTTAGTTATGTTAAAACAATGTAAATATTATTAAAATTTATTAAATATACATAAAAGGTAATAAAATGAAGCAAGAAATATTAAAGTCCTTCGTTTAATTCTTTATTTACAAAATCATTAAATGAAATTATGAATTCATGTTTATAATTTCATATTTTCAAAAGAAGTATGATTTGGGTGAATATTTTATCCTTTCATTGTAATTTTTTTAGTCTTACTTTAGCCACAATTTTGTCATTCACATAGATTGAATGTGTGTGGTCATTTTCACATTAAACAAAATAAAAATTACATTTCGTTAATTAATTTTTCATTTCCTCGTTAAAAGAAAAATGTTTTGATTCCATAACGGATATTAGTTAATGCTCTATGTTATTAGGGGCTTAGGGCTACAATGTAACTTTTCTATATGTTATTTACACAACTAAATTTTTTTTTATCATACTTTATTCAGATATATATAGATTAGATGGTTAAGTTTGGATAGTATAAGCTTAAAATATTAAGAAATAGAATTTAAATGGTGAAAAATGATACATTGGAAGGATGTAAATATAAAAAAGATATAAATATGTAAATGTTGAAATGATTGTTGTTAAATTAAAAATTTTATTGTTTATTGCTATAACTAAATGGCTCATTTTCGTAGCTTTCAAGTCTCACGTGCTCCACCCTCTCCTATTTCTTTCCGTTTAGCATCTCAGTTCCGCCGCTGCCGTTCTTCGGTTCGTGCTCGTACAGCATCCTATCTAACGGCTCTGCACTGATTGGTATTCTCCCAATCTCCATCTATCTCTGTCTCCTCACTCGAATAACGAAAGAATGGAAGATTTGTATGTATTATCATGAATTTTCCAGCATCTCCCTTCTCAGTCGAAGTAATTCAATTATCTTTTAATCACAAGCACGTCCGGCGGCTATCTTTTAATTGACCGAACAACCTCAACAATATTTCTATTTTGTATATTTGTTTAACCAATGATGGTCTGAATTTACTGAATATAAAAGCCTTCCTAGTTCCTTATGCTTCATACTTGATACTCCACCCTCCATTTATTCTTCTTCTATTGCTATTATTATATTTCTATAGTTGATTGTGTCAAATTAGAGTCTGTGACTGTTTTGAATGATAGCTGGACGTGTTTCGATTGATTTTTTGTATTGAAAATGTTTATGTTTTGGTTTTGTTACTTCTGACTAATTGGAGAAGTTTTATAGCTCCATTGGTTTGGGCATGCTGTCTTTTTTCGTGTGTGTGTGTGTAAATTTCATACATCAATGAAATTTGTTTCTTATAAAAAAGATGAAAGGTTTGGATGATTTGATTTGATGATTTCTTCTGCTGAGATTGCAATTTGAAACTGTGTGTTTTGTTTGAAATGTTTATGAATGATTCGGATGCCAAATCGATGGTGTAGTTGTCTTTCCGCTTGCTAATTAAAACAAAGTAATAAAGTGTAAGTGAACTTTCTTTTGGGCCTGAATATCGAACTCGATTGGGAAAACACCAGGACGGGCCAAAGAAACAGTTGGTTGGGATGAAATGTTAATTACTAATTCTGAGGAAGTTAATGAGGTTGGACCTTAATTATTGAAAGCCAAGGATTTTTTTTATTAAATACAACTTGCTTTTCATTTTATGGATGGAGTTCAACTCTTTGTTTTTGGTGCTGTTTTTAGGTCAGTTTTTGTTTAATCTCCCAGAAATTTTTTATGAGTGAGTGTCTAGATAGCTTATGCCTACCTTGATTAATTTCAGTCAGAAAGCAGATGTATTGAAGGTCAATTATCAAATTGAAACTACCAAACCCAAATCCACGGCTACGATTTGAAAAATGGAAGATGAAGATCCACCACTCGCTGTTGAGATTGGCGAAACAATTACAGCTGTCCAACAACATGAAGATGATGGTGTTTCTGTTGGCGTTACAGTTATCACTGGATATCTTGGAGCTGGAAAATCCACCGTAACTTACACTCTGAAACTTTTCTCCTTACCCCCTCACTCGATTTCTTTTTGCAACCATCAAATTTGAGCTATAGAATGATATTTCTTGTTTGGTGGAATTCAGTTGGTTTAATTACGTATTGAACTCGCAACATGGCAAGAGAATTGCTGTTATACTGAACGAATTTGGGGAGGAAATTGGAATTGAGAGGGCAATGATAAATGAAGGTGACGGTGGGGCGTTGGTTGAGGAATGGGTCGAATTAGCAAATGGATGTATTTGTTGCACTGTTAAGCATAGCCTGGTTCAAGCCTTGGAGCAACTTGTGCAGAGAAAAGAAAGGTATTCTCTTGCTGTTATATTAGATTTCAATGGAGCTTCTGGAAAAATACGTTGATGATTTAGTCCATCTTACATGTCTCTAGGCTCGATCATATTTTGTTGGAAACTACGGGATTAGCCAATCCTGCTCCACTTGCTTCTGTACTTTGGCTGGACGATCAATTGGAATCATCGATCAAGCTTGATTCAATTATTACAGTCAGTTCTTAGTTCTTGTTCCTTCACGGTTTGAGTTAGTTTCCCCAAGTTTACTTTGAAATACGTATTATAGTTTGGAAATGTTTGTGAATTACATGCTATAGTTCTTAAGTTTAAGAATGTGTCATATTTGATGTTTGATTGAAATTAAGATAGCCAATGAAGCTTAAGTTTCCCCTTGTTCTAAGGTTAAATTTATGTGTTGGCTTTCGTTTCTATGTTGTTATTTAATTCGATTTTGTCTGTCCATGAGTGGATGCATGGTGTAGTAAATACTTGAATACTTCAAACTTTGTTTTAAATTCTTTTTCTAGTGATCTAAAGGTTTCACCCAATAATAACTCCTTATGTTCATTTGGATGAATACATGCAAGTAGGTCGTGGATGCTAAAAATCTTCATTTTCAATTGAATGAGCACCGTAGTTCATCATCCTTTCCGGAAGCATTTCATCAAATTGTGTTTGCGGTAATATTCTTATTCTTAGTTCTTTTATGGTCTCTGCAAGTTTGCAATCTACCATTAATTATGTCAAGCAACTGCTGGGATCTTCATTATTTATCATTTTTCATTCCATTATTACTTAGTATTTTTGTTTGTTTTATTTCTGTCTCTCTTGCTATATGGTTTGTTTTATTTCTCTCTTTTGCTATATGGTTTGATTTATTTCTCTCTTTTGCTATATGGTTTTCTCAATAATTGTCCAATGTGCACGCCTAAGAAGTTGTGAATCTGTTATCCATCATAGGATACTATTATTCTTAACAAGGTCGACCTGGTCTCTTCAGATCGTGGTGATGGTGCATTGGAGGACCTGGAGTATGAAATACGTAACATTAATTCTCTTGCCAAAATCATTCACTCTGTTCGGTGTCAAGTAGACCTGTCTCTCATACTAGACTGCAATTCCTATAATGCTGCTGTTAGTCATGAACTTAACTTTAACCCCTAGCTCATTTTCTATTTTCGTATCTGTCCTCTTTATCTGATACTATTCAGTTTTTCCCCATTTAGAATACAGCTCATTTAGAAGCATTATTGAAAGAAAGTCGTTCTTTATCTACTCAAGATCTTCATGATACTGGTGTTCGAACCTTGTGCATTAGTGAAGACGACAAAGTTGACCTTGATAAGGTAGTTTCATGTATTTCCGTTAAAGATTGTGTGGTTCCATCTTATTTTAAATTGCTTAGGCATTTAAGAATTTCACGACCTGGAGTGTAGCTACATCCATGCTGATTTATGTTTTAGCCAAAGATCCATTGAAGTAATAATATTCTGAACTACTAATATATCTTTCCATTGGCTTGCTGATCTATTTAACGAAGTATTTAACTTTCGAAGTGATTATATAAATCGCTCATCTTCACTATGAGCATGATGATTGAAGTAGGCACAATTCGTACAAGCAATATAAGTTACTGCCTTGGAAATTCATGATATTTCTCATTAATCTGCATTTCATATCCGATCTTCGTGATGGTGCTATTCTCATGCCTACCTTATTTTCCAATAGGTTCATTCTTGGCTTGAGGAGATACTTTGGGAGAAAAAAGGTGGCATGGATGTGTATCGTTGCAAAGGAGTTTTAAGCATAAAAAATTCTGATCAGCTACATACTTTGCAGGTAGATCATGTGCTTAATCCTATAGTTTTTGCTGTTGGAAAATCACTCCAAACAGGCTTCTTCTTTAACCATCGTCCTAATTTCCCATCCTTTGTTAATCCGATTTCCATGCATTCCTTTTGGGTTTTGAACCCAAATGAAAAGGTTGAGTTATTGCGACGATACTTCCTAACAAGAACACTCAAGAACAACACAGAAAACTCAAGAAGACTCAAATATAAAAACATATGGAAATATACTGTAATATATACTATAAGAGAAGTAGCAAGATAACCTTGCCTTCCAAGTGGGCTAGTCCAAAGGAAATCTCACAAAATTCCTCACTCTTTGCTCCTTATCTCATTCCCTTTATTTATAAGCCCTAACAATACCAACATTCTACTACTAATCCTACTATATCTCTAACTAGGGAGCTCTTTTTCATGTTAATGACTGATTTTGATTGGTGGCTGACAGGCAGTTCGGGAATTATACGAGATCGTTCCTACACGGCAATGGAACAATGGAGAAAGTCAGACGAACAAGATAGTGTTCATAGGTAAAAGACATACAAAAATATCCACGCCCACGAACTCTTACAATGTGTTTATTGTTGAAACTTACACATTGTCCATAATATGCAGGTCGTAATCTGAACGAGGATGTTCTCAGCAAAACCTTTAGAGAATGTGCTTCTATCTCCTAAATTTTGTTGCTTTACTATTTGTTCGACTACATAGGCAAACAAGGAAGAGCATATGCGTAGGTGAAATGGTTTTGTATGATTTCGAAGTCCTTTTTTTGTATGTTAACTTGGATAAGTGTTTCCTAAATTAACTGTCTTTCGGTCTTGTTAGAGGTGTTCTAGAAAGGTTTTTGATGGAAAGATTTGTGAACGAAGGTACCATTGGATGTTTATTTTTCTAAATGAAAGTTCTTTTGAAAGTTAACATTGCAATAAAAATATCAAAAATTAAATTAGTTAAATTAAAAAAAAAAAAACAAGAATAACCATTAAATTATAAGATTCCCAAATTATAGTTTTAAAAATTGATTGTTCGTTCTCTTGCGATTCGTGCTTCTTCCATTTGTGAGGGTGGTCGCTATTGGCTTTCTTCTCTTCTTGTTAGGAATTAATGAAGTTTATTTTCTTCAAAAAAAAAAGAAAGAAAGAAAGTTAACTTACAACGTGTACATTGAAGACAAAGAAGCACATGTTTTGAATTTCCTAACTTAAATTATGAAAGATCAAAATAATATTGCAATAAAACAAAAGTTTAGATTATATATTGATACTCTATATTTTAAAATGCCTCATATTTAAATTATGAAATATATTTTAAAAAGTGCTGTTTTTTTAGGAGTTCTTATGGATTAAAAAAAAAAAAGAAATTCTTATGGATTTAAAAAAATTTAAAATTATTTGCAAAATATAGAGAAAAAAAGAAATTTTTTTTTGACAAAATATTTACCCATCCTGAAACAAAATTTACACTTGATTAAATATTTAAAATATTTTTTTTAAAGGTTCTATTTTTATGATTTATAAAAAAGAAAAAAGTATAAAATTTATTAAAAAAAATCAGATAGATTTTGCTCTATTTTACAAAGGAAATTTTTAAAAATGGAAGAATTTGCAAATTATCTAGGTCTATAGCAAAATTTTAATCCAACTACAAAATGGATAACTAAAATTTTAACCCGAATTCAAACTATTCATTTTTTTTTTCTACATGTAAATAGTTTTCATTTTCTTCTTTCATGTAAATTCTGGTTTTGTTTTATAAATAGTTTGGATTTTTTTGATACGTTTAAAAATGTCATTCTTTTAATAATTCATTTGTTTGTATTTACTCCTTAAAAAAATAAAAATATACTTTGAACGGCTAAAATATTGGTTATCATATTGATTAAAATTCTGTCATGAATTGTATATATTTTGTAAATTCTTCTTAGTTTTTTTTTGAGTCGTTCCATTTTTTAAAATAAAATGAAAATAAGTAAAATTGAGCCCTAAACATATGTATGTATCTTCCTCTCACTTTCAAGTCTCACGTGCTTCACCTTCCGTCTTTAGCAGCTCAGCTCCGCCGCTGCCACTTTCCAGTTCGTTGTCGCCGCCGTTCTTCCGCTCGTGCCAGCGCCGCATCCCTCCTAACGGATCTTCACTGATTTTCCACTCGGTTGTTGCTACTGGTATTATCCCAATCTCCATCTATATCTATCTCTTCACTTCAAAAACATAAATTAGGGCTTTTCTAATGAAAAAATGGAATATATTTTTTTTTTGTTTTTGTTTTTCTTAATAACCATACCCGAATAGCAACGAAAATAGAAGAAACCCACCTTTTGATTTGCTGCATATGTCTGTCAATTGAGGCGTCCATATATCTCTTTGGTCTCTGCTGAAAATTTCCTTGCTTCTGCACCAATGAATTTTCCAGCTTCTCCCTCGTCAGTTGAAGTAATCCAATTCTCTTTTAATTCCAATGAGTGTTTTATTTTAATTGACTTCCTCAACCGTATTTATTTTTGTATATTTGTTGAAGCAGTACGCTGACCAGCGGTACTTTAAATTTACTGAAAATAAGAGCCTTCTCTATTCTTTGTTCTTCATGTTCTTGATTTAAAATATGTATATTTGGGGTAAAATATACATATTTTTGGAAGTGGAGGGCTCAAGGGACCTAAAGATTCTGCTTTTATATATGGTATGGATTTTTTTTAGGATTCTCTTAATGTTTTTGGAGAGAAAACAATATCAATGATTCTATGAAATTTACAAATTGAGTAATGGTATGTTGAAAATTATAATTGTTGTAAGCAGAGACGTGTGAAGTGTGTACAACAATATGAACCTAGAAAAGGTTTCTTGTGAATCAAAGCTTCAGGAGATCTACCATTAAATTTTTGTTGTTGTTCCTTTAATTGCATATAATCCGATAGAAAGAAAGAAAAAGTTGTTGATGTTGAGCCGGAGTGCCTGTTTTGCCTACTTGAATGAATGGTCCTTGAACAGGCTGAGCTGCCAGTATTTTATGTTGAATGAGAATGGGAGTGTCAAAATCCAACAATTAAAGGCTGTTTGAAAGTGAACCCAAATCCTGTTTGAAAATTGGCAGTGTATGAAAAGATGGTCTTGAGTCTCATGATCAGAGCTGCATAAACAGCAGCAATTTGGGGAGAGACTGATCCAGGGGTGCTTTATTTGAATTGTGTTCCTTGTGTGGTTTCATTTTAGAATTTTAGGCTGATTTCCCATAAAAAGAATTTTAAGTGTCTTTTGAAAGAACCCCTTTCTGAATCAGTTTGTATTGTCTGGATGATTGCTTTCTGACATAGTTGATAGGCCACTGACTTTTTTCCCAATTCCCAGTTGACGTACTTACAGGGTGTAATGATTTCTATTAACTATTATTTAGCTTACCGACTGTTTTCATGACGAGAAATGATTTGTTTCCCAGTGGGCACAGTAGGTGTCTAATTGAGAGAGAGAGTGCTGAGTGTGTAATTTTCTGCTATTGATAAGGGAGATTGAGTTACTTGTTTCTGAATATGAGAAGTTTTGAGTTTATGGCCTTAACGCTTGACTTCTTGCTTTTAAAATCAAGATTTTGATAGAACACTGATACAATGTTTCTATTTTATTGATACCTTCAACAGAATTACAATATAAAAGAAGTAAAATAATAAGTGAAAAAAGAACCCTAATCGTCTGCCCTTCCTCTCTTTCAAGGAATAGAGAAATTTTGCAGCCTTATTTCTTCACCAAATTCTTCATACCCTTCTTCCCTCCCCAACTTCCTATTTATAACCAACCAACTACCAACAAATCTAATTACACTTTTACCCCTGTCCTATACTAATCTAGGTATCTAACAGATTTCCTCTATCCAAAACTTCTACCTCCATCCCTTATTTCGCCTGAAGTCTGTTCAATCAGCTGAACTTCAGATTACAAAAATTAGCCAAGGGCCACAAAGAATTTGTAGAATGGTGACAAATCCATTTAAATTCCGGTTTGGTGCAGCCACCACCCACACCAATCTTTTATACTGTTCTTTGGATCTGAAAGAGTAATCTGAACCTCTTTCTGTCATCTCTTGCCACTCTATATTCTGAATCTAGGTAGCTTCTCTGGCTTTTGTGTATTTCTTCACTTTGAAATGTTCATAGTAAATAATTATTGTGAGGAAATGAACGTGGCCAGACCTTAATTATTGAAAGCCAAGAATTGTTTGACTAAATACAACTAGCTCTTCATTTAAAGGAGTTCAATCATTAAGAGGTAAAAAGGAAGACATAGTTTCAATAACTAACTAAGAGGTCATGTATTCAATTCATAGTAGCCGCCTAGGAATTAATTTCCTACAAGTTTTCTTTCACCAAAATGTTGTTGGGTCAGACGAGTTGTCTCGTGAGATTAGTCGAGTTGTGCGTAAGCTAGTCCAGACACTCACAGATGTAATGGATGGAGTTCGACTCTTTGCTTTTGGGTGCTGTTATTTTACTCATAGCTATGTTTCTGTCTTTCTTATTGCATTTGCATCTGTAAAAAGTTTTCTTGTAGTGTGTGATATTCAATCATAATTTATTTGTGTTATTTCTCTGATCATTTCTTTTAATGGTTCTACTTATGTTATGGAATTACTTTTTTTTAATAAAAAAGACACATA
This sequence comes from Cucumis sativus, assembly GCF_000004075.3. Classification (NCBI taxonomy): domain Eukaryota; kingdom Viridiplantae; phylum Streptophyta; class Magnoliopsida; order Cucurbitales; family Cucurbitaceae; genus Cucumis; species Cucumis sativus. The sequence continues at coordinate 18,542,510 of NC_026660.2, forward strand.
TTCTTACTCGAAAAGTTATTGATGTTTGTTGTTTTTTCTTTGACTATTAACAGTTGGAACTTCTCTGCTTGGAGTTCTCCATAAAATGGCGTTGGTTGTGATCTGTGGCCAGCCATGCAGTGGGAAGTCCACTGCTGCACTCTGCTTAGCTGAAGCTCTCAAGGAATCAAATGTAAAAGAAGCCATTAAGATTATCGATGAAACTTCTCTTCATTTGGATCGGAATCAGAGCTATGCCAACATGCCTGCTGAAAAAAATCTAAGAGGAGTTCTCAGATCTGAAGTTGATAGATCTGTATCTAAAGATAGCATTGTCATTGTAGACTCTTTGAACAGTATAAAGGGTTATCGATATGAACTGTGGTGTTTGGCTCGTGGAACAGGAATCAGGTATTGTGTGCTGTACTGCGACGTGGAAGAAACCAATTGTAGGAAGTGGAATGAAGAGCGTCGTGAGAAAGAAGAAGCGAGCTATGATGATAAGATATTCGAAGATCTTCTCAGAAGGTTTGAGAGGCCAAATAGTAGAAATAGATGGGACTCACCATTGTTTGAGTTATTCCCACATAAAGATGGAATCGAGAAATCATCTCAGGTTATTCTAGATGCTGTATCATACCTGACTAAAACAGTGGACTCAAAGTCTCGTGATGTAAAAATTTTACAGCCAACAATTGCTACTCAGAGCTCTCGATTTTCGGAGGCTAACTCTCTATATGAGTTGGACAAAGCGACGCAAGAGGTGGTTAATGCTATTGTAGAAGCCCAATCTCTGGGAGGGCCTCTGAATAGTATCTCTCTGGGTCAGGAATTACCAACCATTGACATTTCAAGGTCGGTTGGACTACCGGAGCTTCGAAGACTACGGAGAACTTTCATCAAACTAACAGGGCAAACTAGTTTAAGCGGACGACCACCACCCTCTGATGCCGAGAGTGCCAAGAGGATGTTTGTTGACTACCTGAATAGGGAACTGGGGACTTCTTGAAAGTTGAAACTAGATTAACCTGAATGATAAGCTGTATACTTGTAGCATATGAACTACCAAACTTTACAAAGCAAGAGGTAACAGAGATATCACTCTTCTTTCTGGCAACTTTGCCATCAATTATTTAAGCTTTGTTGTTATCGATGTTTTTTCTCTTAGTAATCATAATATCTATGTCCTCGCTGTTACAGAACTATAGTCATATTCTGACATGAGATTTTCAGCTCATACGGTTCCTTGAGGGTCGTAAATAAATCTAAGGAGCACATCAGGATTATTTGTAGATTATGCTTTGGAAAATTACGGTCCTTATATATTCACACACACATGATATATACATATACATAGTTAATGAGTTAATTCAAAGAGAAAATGAGTGAATCTTTGGTTTCTTCTTTAAAACGAGTTCCAAGATTGTGTAATTGTTCTATTAATGAGTTCATACTTTGTTCATGCTTTTGATGTGAATGAGTTTCTTTCTTTGATAATGCATTTCATGGGTCTTTTAATGAGTTAATTTTATGGTTCGACTGCTGCTCAGACAACTCTACAAGATAGGGTATCTATCGAGACACTGGATAGGATCGGGGAAGGGAGGTATTATAGAAGTGCATTTAGAGTCAGAAGTACTTTCTTTATATGAGTAGGAATAGGTACACTGAGAATAGAGGAAGGGTATCTATCAAGGTCTTTCTTGATTCCGGAATTCTTAGAATAAGATCTCGAATGAGACAAAGCAATCACTCTTCCAGAGTATCTTAGATTAGGAGTCTTGCTTCCCGTATCATAATAGGAGCTGCTTGACCAATAGAGAATAGAGCCGGAAGTCTCTCTTTTTGTTTCATAGTCAGAAGTACTCTCTTTCTTGAGTTGCAACAATAGGAAGAGCTCCTCTCATTGTGCACATTGAATAAACCCTTCTCAGTTGTTTCAGAGTCAGACCTGGACAAGTTCTAGAGTAAGAAGAAGGGAGGGAGACATGATCGATTGGAGGAGAAAGAGTTAGAGGTTAGAGAAGTTTCTCTTTCATGAGTCACTGAACTAAATAGGGTTCGAATCCGAATTGCAAAGAAACCTGTGGGGTATGCTGCAAGACAAATATCTTATTTCGGACTTCTTATCATATCTAGCCTCTTATCTTCTGCTGCTGCACGTCTTGGGTTGAGTCGAGCAACTTTTCCCTTCATTAACTTCTTCCACGGAGAATGACATTGCACTTCTGTAAGAGTGAAAGAATAGTGCGAGCTTCCCCCTGATGTAGTCGAAAGATCTAATCCCACCGACCACCCTACAACGGGGGACCCGGACTATGAAGAAAGATCTCCTGCTTCCGCAACTTATGAAAAGAGGTCAAGCTCTTGGCTCCTTTCCATGAGAGAGATCAGATGTGCTCCGGTGGGGAAAGCTGAGTAGTTCAGTTGCCTTTGATTGTGAGTTCATTGGGAATCTTTGAAATCACCTCAAGGCTCAACCTATAGAGGAGAGGAACTTGGTTAGTTTATCTTTTCCAATACTCAAATAAATATTAGATAAATGTCTATTTTTATCTTGAATTTCAATTCTCATCAAATTATTGAAGTTAAGTGCCTGGAAAATATTTTGTTTTTATAAAAGATTATGTTTTACAAATATATTTTAAAAAGTGATTTTAAAAAAATAATAATAATAAAGAGCGCTTCATATACTCTTTATAGAAAAAACCACTAAAAACCAAATTTTATCACATTTATTTTTCTATGGAGTGTTTTAAGTTATAAAATATTAAGTATACAAAATTGGTAAATTTTCAAATAATGAAGACATTAGGGATTTTTCTTTTAATTAAAATTATATACTTTTTAATTGGAAAATTGTCAAAGAAAAAATTGAACAAAATACTTACCTTTCATAAAAAAAAATGAATTATTATTCTTTTAGTGGTTTTTTCTTTAGAAAAATGATTTTTTTTTTATTTTTTTTTGAAGTTTATAGTTTGTTTTTCTTTTTATTACTCTTGAAAGTAAACCTCTTTTTAATTTGAATATTAGTCAAAGTTGAATTTTTACAAAACTATTGTTGAAATTATTGAATTTAGTTTTACATTACGTTTGGTCAGACTATTGGATAGAACTTAGAAGGTGGAAATCGCAACATTTAATTTACCAATTGATGGAACAATGAAATTAATTTAAACGAATTGATATTCATATTAGATTACGGTATCTATCTCTCACAAATGTTAAAGAAAAAAAAATAACATATATACACACACATTGTAATTATCAAGATTTCATACTGAATCTGATTATTTTTCTCTCTCAATATTTAAAGAATTAAAATTTTTAATTTAAATTAGTTAAAAAAAAAAAAATTCTCTTCTCCCATTTAAGAATATCAATGTCGAGATTTCAATTTTAAAGATACATTGATGATAGAATATTAATACCAAATTTATTTAGATTAATAAGTAACTTATTCTTACTCAAAAATAAGATTAAAAAATACTGTTATTAGTAGTCATATTCTTAATCCATGATTAACAACAATCCACGGATTGTTCTAACCCTATAATGAGCATTCATGTCCATCACATTGCGAATCATATTAAATGGAGGCAATGGGTTTTCTTGAGTCAGTCTCCTTGGATGATCAGAGAAAATTAATGGCAATTTTTCACAATTGAGCTCCATTCATTCAGTCTTTACATCTTGCAAGTCTTCAGCCGTCAGTAAAGCAAAAAGGAATAATTAATTTGAACAACGATGAATGAATCTGTGAATGTTTTGCTAATCAAGCTACGCACGGACAAAACTTGAGGGAGGAAAACTCAATTGAACGAAAAAATCAATCGCGTGATGAAAGAAAATATGCTGCATTCAACATAGAAGAATGTACTGATAATTAAAAGATAACTATTTATTACCAAGTTGGTTTGTTGTTTAATTACATTACATAACTAATTTTCATTAGTAGAGACGAAATACTAACCATGAACATCTTCCAAATAAGTTGAACCCAACTTACAAGTTATGTTCTGGACTGCAATCCACCTTTTTGTTTGTTGGTTCAATCAAACATGATGTGAGGGGCTTACAACAAGTTTGAATGTCTTCCTCCATTCCCCACATAGGTATGACCTCTCCCTTTCTGTAATCAGGCAGAATCAGCAAATCAGTTTAATAAGATCTTTTTTAGGTGGTTTAGCCAACGAGTAAAGTTGTAAATTTTAGGATATTGTGAACTCATTAGAGCTGAGTTCACAGGGTAAAGAGGTAATAAAGCATAAAATTGATGTTTTTTAGTTTGGGACCCACAAACTCTTAGAGTCAATAAGGAGGTGAGTTCGCAAATTCCTCCCCTTCCAACTCGTCCTCCTCAAACCCCTTGAGCCAAACACCTTCATGACACTTCTAACTATAGTGTTCAGATAGAACAACAGAGACAACATAGAAAGCTTATCAAAGTAAATAATTTGCCTGAAATAAGTTACTGTTTTGAGAGCATTAACAAGTCATTTAGCCAAAGCAGTAATTGCTACGACCATCCTAGAGGTGAGAGGTCAGAATTCCCCAACATCCAATTTTTGTAAAAAGAAGAAACAAGCAGTTAGTTCTGAGTATAGGATCCTTACTGTGACAGATAACAGTTAACAACCGCTGATTTTTGCCACACGAAAGGTTCTAATAACCAACCTTCACTTTTCCAACAACATCCTAACATTTCAACCATTTTTGAGATGTATCTTCCTTTCCACCTAGTTACTGCTTGGCTGCTAAGTGAAGTCACTCTCGAACTTCTTTCCAGTTTCTAAAGTTATTAAACAATTATACGTTTTATAATAGACATGCAAGAGAAAATATCCATTTTTTTTCCTCGTGTTGTTAATTTCAGTATCTCAAAATGCCTATCATGTTCCTACTGGAAGCACAATGACTGCAATGAATCCAGTCAATTGACAGTGATGGATATGGAAGCTGTCTTGTACAATTTGATGTGTACAATTGCTATACTCGATAGATCCAGTTATGCAGTTACTATAGTCGTTAGATTCAGGCTCAGAAGCTACCAGTTCAAAGATCCTATCCGTAGAAGATCCTCCAAAGACTGTTTTGATCGAAGCTAAAGTAACGATGCACAAGAGTAACCAGTTTATAATCGATCTACGGCGAAAATACACAATGAACCAGGAGCTTTCCATATTCAATTGTGAAACTCAGTTATACATGGAGTCGATCAGCCTAAATTCATAATCCATGATTAACAATCCTCATGTTCTTGTATATTTACTGCCTGTTAATGACAGGGGTAGGAATCAATTGACTTCAGGTTGAAGGTGATAAAGTTTTGAAGAACTGGGTTGAGGCAGATTTGATGTGTAGGGTTAGTTTTTTTTTCCTTTTTCCATGTCAGCAACGCCAAATTTTTTGTCCAATTTTGTGCAGTCATTCCTTGAGGTTCATGGATTCTCTCCTCAAAGGGGAAATTGTTTATTATGATTCTTTTTCTCTGTACAGACAGTACCTAATGTACAAATATTGAATAGGAAAAACAGGCACCAAAGCCATAGTGGATTTCTTTCCTTCTTCTTTGTGGCAGTGTTATACAGTTGCAATGTCAAACTCAAACTCACATCGTCCAAGGACTTTTTGGGACTTGGCACTGCCTCTACCTCTATTTTGGACCTGAAAAGTTCAACATAAGATTCTCCAGAATGGAACTGAATATCCTTGACAGATTTAGGGTGGTGTGTTTGTGAGTGATTTTGATATGGTTAATATCATTTTCTGTCATGTTTAAAGGATGCCTTTGTTGTGTCTAAATCCACCATAAAACATTATTAAATCAAGTTAATCAAATGCGTTGAAATTGATTTTGAATCATTAAAAGTAGTTTCAAATTGATTTTAAAAATGACAAAAGTGACTTTAACTATTTGAAAACCACTCCCAAAGATGCAAAAAAGAAAAAAAAATCACCCTGAAAAATAGTTTTAAATTTAATCATTCAAAAGCATTCTTAAATTTTATTTGTTAAGAAACACAACTAAAAAGTGTGAAACCAAATATTAATTTGATTTTGAATAATTAGACATGTTTTGAAGAGATTATGAACATGACAAAAGTGACTAACCATTTTGGAATCATTTCTGAAGATGCCTTTAGCAATATGTTACCATTGATGAAGAGTTAGGGTCAAGTTTGTTCTTTGCTTTGACATTCATAAATTAGGGCAGGCATTAAGAATAAGAAAAACATCCTTACCCACAAATAAATTTGCACTTTATCAACTAATGTTGCCTTTTCAAATCAGCAAAACTTCTCAAGTTCAAGCATCTGCTAGAGAAATGTAAACAATGAAACAAACATATAACAGAACATCAGAAAAACGTATTAAATAACTAATGAAACTAAAATAGTACCTCCAACACATTACCGAAGAAGTAGATGGAAATCACGCCTCAAACACTTAATCCTTTCAACTTAACACAGTAGATAAGTTTGCTCATCAACGTCATGAAGCAATTCGTTATCCAGTAACGCATTTCATTTATCTACAACATATCACAGAAATAGATGGAAATCACCTGAATGCCTAATCCTTTCAACTCAACATAGTTGTTAAGTTTGCCCTCAACGGCATCGTGAATCGAATCATAATCCAGTAAGGCTTTTGATTTATCTTCAACACATCAAAGAAGAAGGAGACGGAAATCACCTGAAACACCTAATCCTTTCAACTCAACACAGTCAATAAGTTTGCTCGATAACGTCATGAGGTGGTTCATAATCCAATAAGGCATTTCATTTCAAATCTGTTACTGCTCGATTTCTCCTCCTATCTCTAGTGGTCATTTTCTCCCCATATCTCTGAAAAATATCAGCCAAATCAACCAATCCAACTTCTCTCAACTTATTCCCCACCTCTCTAAACATTACCACCCCCTCCTCATTCGAATAGTAATGTAAAAATTTGTTGTAATCAAACCTTGGCACTTCAAGCCCTCTTTTCATAAGTCTCTCCACATACTTTGTAGCCTCCAATGACTTCCCATTCTTCACCAACCCTCCAACAAAAATACTATCAAAATTCACAAGTGGATCCGATCCTTTCCTCCCCCTTTTCCCTAGATGTCCTTGCAACAACATTATATATGTATGCATTATAGGCTCACACCCTCTTTCTATCATTTCCCTGAAAACTTGAGTTGCTTCATTTGCCCTTTTCAACTTCAAAAGTCCCTTGATAAATGCATGATACACATCCAAATCAGGATTCTCAATTCGTCTCATTATATTATAAGCTTCTCTCCTCCTCCCTCTTGCTAAAAGTCCATAAATAAGTGAAGAATGTACCGAATTATCAACTTCAAGTCCTCTCTTATGCATTTCGTCAAACACAATGAATGCTTGTCCCACCTTACCTTTATTACACAACCATCTTATCACAAGACTATAAGTTGAAGGAATCAAATCATTCATCCTATCTGATCTAAGTGCCTGGAAAAGTTTCAAAGCTTCGTCCAATTTATTGGTCTTGAAAAGAACATTCATCATCTCCTCCACAGCTTCCATTTCAGGCTCAAACCCTTCATCCACCATTAAGTTCCACATCTTTGAAGCCTCAATCAAATCCCCCACATTGCAAAACCCCTTAATCAACAACTTATAAGTAACCCCATCAGCTTTGATCCATTCATTCAATTTCATAACCAAAAACTTAGCCTCATCCACTAGTTTACAGCCACACAATTTCTCAACTACTCTATTCAAAGTTACTAAACTATAACAAAACCCATACCCATTCATCAAATGGAAAAACTCTACACATTTCTTCAACTCTCTGGCCGTCGCCAGAGTTCTCAGAGCAACAACAAAGGTTTTTATCATTAACCAACCGCCGCCGCCCCATTTCTTGAATCAAACCCCACAAGAGATCGATATTTCGTGACTTCCCAACAACATCAATCAACTTGTTGAAAGAGACAGCCGTGTGAGTGAAATTGGGGTGAGTTTCGGTGAATTGGAAGAATCGATAAACGGGACGCCATGAGAGAGGGAAAGTGTTGCATACCTGGAGGAAGAATTCGTGTGAGAGGTTGAAATTACAGGCGAGAAGTTTGGTGTGAAGCTTGAGATCGGGGGAGTTCTGTTGCTGATACAAAACGGTACAAACACGGCGGAGATGGGTCGAGTCGATTGGCTGAGGAATGTTGTCGGCAGCCGTGGAGGAGTCGGAAGTAAAGGGAGAAAAACGTTGATGAAAGATAAAGGAAAATGAGAAATTATTGATGATGATACGTCGATAGGTAATGGCTGCCATTTTGTTTCGCCATTAGAGAGGGAAATGGAGAAAAACATAGCAGCTCGAATTTATAGAGAAGGAGAGAAACCAAATATTGAAGGGGAAAAGTATAAAAGTATAAAAGTATAAATAAAAAATGGAGATGCAGGGGATCGAACCCTGTACCTCTCGCATGCAAAGCGAGCGCTCTACCATTTGAGCTACATCCCCATGTTTTGATAACCAATTTATATCATTTTTAATTATTAAAATCTTAAAATTTTTTGATGGAATAGTTTCCTAAAATTTATTAAAAATATATATATAATTAATAAAGTAAATTGATTATATATAATTATATATAATTATATATAATTATTAAAGTCATGTGTATTAGAGTACAATTTATTATTCTTATTATTATTTGGTTATGTACTTGAAACGAACACTTGAATATGTGCTAATGATAGCAAACCTTAATTGTGATATTAAAAACAATGGTTTGAAAAGCATAATAGTAATCTGTTATATGTTTTAATAATAACTAAAAAAACAATATATATAAATTTAAAAAATATATTTGAAAAAAAAAGATAATTATATATACTAACAACTACCCGAGCCTATTATCCAAATATAGCCCGAGGAAGTCATAGAATAGCTGAATTTTGAAAATAGTGAATTCAAATCATATCTAACCTATCGAATAAATGGAGGAAACCGAATGTATCCCAAAACTTGAGTGGAGCCAACCATTAGATTTGAAACACTGTGACACTCCAAAACTAGCAAGTTATTTTAATTTTTTTAGTTGTTAGTTTTTGGAAATTGAAATTCTATTTTTTAGAATTTAGTTTTGGATTTATTGGTTCGTGAATTAAATATTTTTTTATTTTGATTCTATCTTAATTGCTTATTTATTTTTATTATTTAAAGCTTTTCTTCAAACTTTAAATTATTTTCTTATATATTTAAATAAAAAAAATCTATAATTATTTAAATAATAATAACCTCAAAAGTTGGGTTGTTCATTATTGGTTATTGAGCTAACACAAAGGTTATTGACAAAAGTCATATTTTCATTTACATGAACGGTGAGTTAAAAAGCATATTATCCGTCTATGGAATCCAAAGGAGAGCTTCTAATTTCTAAATCCCAATTCCCACTCCTTCAAAAATCACCATAGTGATAATTTAATACAATATGTATCATACAGAATTAACATTCTCATTCCTCCATTATCCAACCAAACAAAAGAAGGAATTAAATACCAAAGCCTTTTTTTTCTCTCTCTCTCTTTCACAATTTATTAAAATTTATTTATTCAATGCAAGTTCAAATCACATTTCTTGATAAGTACTTAAAATTTGTGAACCAGACTTGTGTGCTAAGGCAATTTCAACGGAGGTATTTACTTGAGTTTGTCAAATGATGCATCACCAAAATTGCTTCCCATTGGAATGTTATCTGGTGGAACATGAAAACGGAGATCACCATCCAAACGCCAATGTTTCCTGGTCAATAAATTTGTGGATAAGTGAACATTGATGAAGCATGCACTAAGATTTAGTTATTCATTTACCATTCAACAAAAATTCCAAATATAACAAAATTTATATTTTAACTTCCAAAGTTTGTCTATTAGTAAGACTATGTTGTAGAAGTCAATCACCAATAAATTTTGGTGTATTTATAAAAAAAAATTAAATATTGATATACACTTAACTATAGACCTAAAAGTGTTGCCATGGTTAATTACCCTGTTTTTCATGAGAATTGTTATTATTTAACCAATTTCAAAGAAGTAGAGGACCAAAATAACTTAACGAAATTCTATTAAGATGTCAAAATTGCCCTACGGAAAGTAAACAGATTTCCTTGAAAATTTAAAGAAAGAAGCTATTCTTGCTTCCGATACGTACCACAAAAAGAATTCTTCCTAAATCTTGACTTTGAACTTATTAGTCAACTTCCAAAAATAATGTTGAGAAAAAGAGGAGAGATTACGTATGTACCTGACCATTAGAAGATAAATCTTGGATTACATTTCTAAATCTTCCTCTCCAGAGGCTTTTCTTGATTCATTTTCTGCCACCTAATGCAGGAAGTTTCCAAGCAACCTCTGATCGAAAATCATGTTTGGAACCTAGAAGAAGAAGCAAAGCTACTGAGTTAGGTCCTAGGCATCAATGCATGTGATGTATGACAGTATAAGCAAGAAAACAGAACGTGCCTTGTCCCCGAAGAAAATCTTTGTATTATCAGCAATGGCCTCGATAAATTTTAGCTCAAGAAACTGGGGTGTAAGCTTCAACTTGTTAGCTTCAGCTTCTTTTAGTACACTGAGAAGAAGGAAGATGAGAGAACATTTATGTCATTAGGTATTCGGTATCGGTGCAACAGGCATTCATTCCTCACTTTGAAAGCAAAATGAGAAAGTACCGGTAATAATTGGCATCCGCGAGACTCTTTTCACGAGCAAGATAGATATGGTTATCAATTTCTTGTTGTCTCCTGGAACTCTCCTTCTCCATCAATTTCTGTTCCATGAGGATCCTGCTAACATTAGCATTCTTCTCGGCTTCGCTAATTGCCATTTTTTTTTTGGTCTCTGCTTCTTTCTCTACTACCCTTTGGCTCTCTACGGCAATTAGAACCTATCCAAGTATGCCAAGATTCATTAGAATAAATACAAGCAGAAATATGTATTTTATTGAAATAATAATAATAATTATAATAAAAGTCTTGAAAGGATGAACTTTAGGTTTCTAGCTGCATAAAGCACTAAATGGTGTAAATTTGGACGAAATTTGGTCCAAAACATTAAGAAGTAGCATGAAAATATGGGTTTCTAGGTTTCTAAAGCTCTAAGAATCGTCTAATGAACTTTGGTTCAAAACGTTATTCATATGAATATTGTGGACCTAAAATACACCTTCACAGGTATTCATGCTAATTTTTTTAATTAAAGAGGTAAACTCTATTTTGAATTATTATGACGTGTAAGACTAAAGAACCAACAATACACTTAATACAAGGCACATACTTTCAGCACTAGCCTTTGTGAGCCTCTGATTTATACCTTGTTTGAAACTCAAACAAAACGAGAATAAAGTTGGTTTCCCATGTTAGAGATGTACCTTTGTACGTTCCACTTCCATGTCTTCAAAGTTCTTTCTGATAGAATTTGGGATGGTAGGTTTGGTTACACGAACACTGACTATTTCAATACCAGGAGCATAACGTGTACAGTCACCTTGGAGGGCATCTTTCATTGTTTCATCGATCTAAACATGAAAACCAGTCACGGATCATTCATACTAAAGAAACGCTTGATGCCAATCAAGAAAGAATATACGAGAAGTTTCATGGAAACATAAGCTTTTACAGCCTCAATCAGATTCCTTGAAAGAATGGAAAGCTGAAGAAAAGAAAAATATCTGGCACAAATGAATACAAATAAGGCAGTAAGTTGCCAAAATACTCAAGGTGGACAATTTCACTAGCTAGAGTTTACAATTCGCACGGTGCTCTTATCAGCTCTGCAAGCCGTTTGTGAAAATAAAAAGATGCAAGGCTTTAAAAGCACACACCTGATCAAAGACATCAATATAAACTTGTTGAAGACTGTGGGAGCTACAAAACTGATTGATCTCATGATGAATTTTATCATATATCCATATGTTATCATAATTCACACCATAGTTGACCAGGGTGTCATACACATATTCTTTGCGGAGGCGATTGACAACCTGAAAGTAGCATCCTTATCAACTAAGATGAAAAACATGAAAATCTAACATCAATAATTGTGAAGGAATTTCATAGTAATTGCACCTCTATTTTCTCGAAGTTGATCATCACACCCCCTTAGTACCACATGGAATGTCCCTTACCTGGATGTGGACATCAATTAGAACATCTTCAAAATATTGAAATCCTAGAATCGACGTTAAATTCTAACTTACTTGATCGGTCTGGAGGGTCACTTGAACAGCCACAAACTGGGTTATCAGTGGCAACTTCAGATGGAAACCTGAAATTTTTAACATGAAAAAAATAAAAGGACATACGATATGCATAACAACAAAAAAAGGTAGGAAGGAGAGACTTAAACCTGGATCAGTTATTGTCTTCAGAAGGGCACCTCCTCTCCAATATACCCCCACGTGACCCTCCGGTACTTGATGTAAAATAGAAAGATTATTTGACAAGTTTGATTGAGATGGAAAGAGCACCTACATGTATGTAATACAGTTATACAGCCAGTAGAATCAACCAGATAAGTTACAGTGATTTTGTAATTGTTCATTGTACACACTTAGGCACAAAAAATGGGAATGCCAAATAAACATTTATAAGGTGATACAACTTCTTGACCACGTTTTGTGTATGTTAATCAGTATTTGGACAACTAGTACGGATCCAATTGTCAATTGTGCTTTCCCTCGGTTGATTGTCCTATGAAAACTAATACTGATCCAAAATCTACTTTATATATTAAACTTAGCAGACCTGCCATGTGTGAAACGTAGAATTTATCAAGTTTACATAAACCGTCCGCTGTTTGCTTCAATTTGTTGAACCTTTTTTCTTATACGACAAAATTTGGCCAAAATTTCTCAACTATGTCAGACTCCACATTTAAAAGCCATGGCCGAACTAGCTACAAGAAGATCAGAGATTCATAAGACTACTCTGTAATAGAAACTAGATAGAAACTTCTTTCTTCATTTTTTAATAGTACATCATTGGATTTTGCGAATCTCATACTCATACGCTTGATGTTTCCATCGATGGCACTACTCCATGTGTATTTTAATCAATTGGGTAATCTCTCTGTAACTCCCACATACGGCACTGGATATGACTTAAAAACAAGTAAACAAACAAGTATGCAATCAAACAGTAGTACTGATGAACTTATTGTAAATCGAAGAAACGCATTCTTTAATACATCAAACCAACAAACTAACTACCAAAACAAACAACGTAAAAATCGAACGTATTAGCATTCTAACTCCATTTCACAACGGAGAAAAACATAGACGAAGAATCAACGCATCTAGTTGAGACAAAATACTTTGACCTCAGATAGAATAGAAACAAGACGGTGTATCAAAAATCAATTGTCGGAATCTATGGCGTAAGAAAATCAAAATGAAATTTCAGAAACAAAAACACGAAACCTAGCGTGTTTTGCAGTTGGATAAGGAATGAATAAGATATACCATGGAAAAGATGGCCAGGAAGGAGGCGAAAACTAGGAGTATGGATGAGGAACTCCCGGCGGATTCTGGAGGACGAGGCTGCGGAGATGGCGGTTGCAGCGGCTGATTACGATCCATGGCGCGGTCTCGGTGTAGAGAAGACTGAATCAAATTAGTGGAGTTTTGTGTAGACTCTGATTGGCGGATTGAATTTATACTGTTTTGCTAACGGAAGGTAAAAAGAAAACTGCTGCAAGAAAGGAATTTCTTACCTCCTAACCTTTCACGTTGGGCTGAAAATAAAATTAATGGAGAAATGTCTTTCTATTTCTTGTATTTTTAGATTTTTTTTAACATCACTTTTACGTTAAAGGTTGATTTAGTTCCTAAAATGGACACTTACTCATCAATCAATAGACTTTATCAGCAATAATGGTATGATTTAGTTCCTAGAGTTTACAATAGGTATTGATATGATTTTGTTTGTGTGGGTGTTAATTTTAGGAGAGATAGATATGATGAGAATTTTTCAAAAACAAATTTTGATGATTGGAGGGACCATACCCTTCTCAAAAGGGCTTTCCACGTGAAATAATTGTAAAGTTGAGTGAAGTTTGAATAGTAACAAACAAAAAGATAGAAACGAAGGAGTAGTTTGTAACTTCCACGTGAAAAATAAAACAGCCTCTCCATTTGGATTTGGATAGAGAGAGGAAGAAAAATTGCATTTGCCCGCGCTTCCATTAGCAAAGATGCTGTCTCCAACAATGGCTTCGACTTGGGGCTCGGCTCCATTGCACATTCAATGGAAGAAACCGAAGCGTCCGGGTGTTATCCTTAACGAGTTACCTTCATTTCTTCCCAAAGAAGTCTACAACATCAAAGACCAATCTGCTCGAAACCTCGCTTCAAGGATTCAGAGGCTACCCGTAAGTTCACACCTGGAAAATCTCGTACCATTTCGTCGTTTGCTAGTTGTTTTAACAATCATTTAATGATTATTTCACATGGGTTGGGGAAAACTGTAATAGAAACTCTCAATTCGAGGAAGTTCAAGCTATGTTTTTTGTGGAATTCTACCTGTTAATGTGACTTTTGAATCGAAGGGGTTTTAAGCTAAGAATTGTTCTTGCTCTGCATGTAGGTCAGCTTCTCGGATTTTTGTATTATGAGTAGTTGCGTTAAGCCGTCAATACAGAACAAAGACTGTCCTGTGGTTCTTCTCCATGGCTTTGACAGGTTTCTTTCACTAGTTAGAAATAATATTCGTGTAAAATAAATACAACGCTGTTTGTTGGTTCTGTTATTATTGTTATTAGTTTATCTTTTCCTCGTTCATCACATCTTATTGTTCAGCTCCTGTTTAGAATGGAGATACACATATCCATTGCTTGAGGAAGCTGGTTTAGAAACTTGGGCTGTCGACATTCTTGGCTGGGGCTTCTCTGATTTAGGTTTGTCTAATTGCTTTGTGTTCCTCTATTCATTGATCGATAAACCATTTTTTCTCTCTAATTTTCGTAGTTGCATGTGATAGAAAGACTCCCACCATGTGATGTGACTTCTAAACGTGTTCATTTGTATCAGGTAATGAAAACCCTCCTGTTTAGATTGTTTTCCTGTATGTATTTGGGGCAAATTTCTCTTCAATTCCAATTCTGTTTCCTTCCTGTATGATCTTAATATGCTGACACTTGCTTCATTGTTATAACTTATAGGCTTGTTTTATTTTTTCATCATTGCTATAAGCTTTTGCATTAATCATTATTTTCCTGTTCTCTTTAAGTTTTTTTTTTTTTTTCCTGAATAATTCTTTATTATCAGTCACACTTATATCTTGTCCAGTTATGTTGAAACTAATTAAGTTTTCCCTTATGCTGACTATAGCTTTGGAAATCTTATATTAAAAAGCCAATGGTAATTGTTGGACCAAGCCTTGGTGCTGCTGTTGCTATTGATTTTGCTGTCAATTATCCAGAAGCTGTATGTATCTACCAGCTGGAATTTATGACTACAAATTTGAAGTTATATCCTCATGTAAAGTCATTCCAGAGAGTCTTCCGTCCAATATAACGAGATTATTTCAGGTCGATAGGCTTGTGTTGATTGATGCAAGTGTATATGCAGAAGGTACAGGAAACTTAGCTACCTTACCAAGATCGATTGCCTATGCTGGGGTGAGACTTTGCTTACTTCTGTGAACATTACATCAAGTGTGCCAATGCTAAGCACATTTGATGAGAGATTGATTTTATGCAATTACAATTTACAAAACCACAAAATTTACTTCATCTGTACATCCTTTCCCATCCATTTTACCATACCATTATTGCATCACCACATGCTTTCATGATAATTCTTCTGCTAAAATCTTCTGGGAGAGAATCGTTCTACTAATTTTTTATCTACAAATTTGATTTTTTGCAAAGAAATTGACAGTTTCTAGGGGGGAAGATTTTTACACTTGTTTCTTTTCTGAAAAATCGTCTTGGAGACACTTCTTATGTTTGCTGATTTCTATGTAAGTCATAAGTTTTTTAAACTTTTTTATCAGGTATTTTTATTGAAGAGCATTCCTTTGCGCGTATATGTGAATGTTTTGACCTTCACTGGTATACCATTTAGTACCAGCCTGGATTGGGCCAATGTAAGTTTTCCCCGACATTAAGGTGCATGTTTATCATGTAGTTGTTGACTTGATGTGTATTTTGTGATATTGGAAGTTTTGCTTGACATGAAGATAAAATGTCATGTCCATAACCAATTGACTTACATCCTGCTTCGACTGTTCTCCTTCTACTCTACTTATATTTTATTAGATTGGCCGCCTGCATTGTTTATTACCTTGGTGGGAGGATGCGACTGTTAGTTTTATGTTAAGTGGGGGATATAAAGTCAGCAGCCAGATTGAAAAGGTTAGCACAACTCTTTTGCAATATGGTTGTTGGAAAATGCAAAATGTATCTTGTTTTTTGAATTAGAAAATTGCAAATATATTGGTGATCATAAGGAAAAGTTTCCATTCCTCGTCAAGTTATGTAGGCGTTTTCATCAAGGGTTGTTGGAATGTTTTTTTGTTCTAAGGTCATTTTCATATTGTTCATTCGACAATTATCATATCGACATTTGAGAATCATTAGGTACTTCTGAGAGTTACGTGCATTTTGGTTCAACAGGTGAAGCAGAAAACGCTTATTATATGGGGTGAGGATGATCAAATCATCAGCTACAAGCTTGGAGTGGTTAGTGTTGTAATTTAGAATTCAGAAACGTATATGTCTTATTCTCATTGAGTCAAAGCAATGTTACATATTTATATAGAGAATAAACTAAACCCTAGAGACTAAGTAAAATTACAATAAAGGACATATGTATATATATATATATATCATAACACTCCCCCTCAAGCTGGAGCAAATATGTCGATCATGCCCAGCTTGTTGCACAGATAGCTTATCCTTGTTCCATTTAAAGCTTTAGTTAGAATATCTCCCAATTGTTCTCCGGTCTTCACATATCCTGTGGACACCAACCCATCTTGGATTTTCTCACGAATGAAGTGACAATCCACCTCAATATGTTTAGTTCTTTCATGAAATACTGGATTAGATGCAATATGAAGTGCAGCTTGATTATCACACCATAATTTAGCTGGCACGGTAATACTGAAGCCTATCTCAGATAATAGTTGGTGAATCCATACTATTTCACACACAGATTGTGCCATAGCTCTATATTCTGACTCAGCACTCGAACGAGAAACAACATTTTGTTTCTTACTCTTCCATGAAACTAAGTTTCCACCTACAAAAACACAATATCCAGAAGTCGATCTCCTATCCTCACGAGACCCCGCCCAATCAGCATCAGAAAAACATTCAACTCTCGTATGTCCATGATCTTTGTATAGGATCCCACGTCCAGGAGCAGCTTTTAGATAACACAAAATCTGCTCTACTGCAGCCCAATGATCCACTGTAGGGGAAGACATGAATTGACTTACAACACTTACAGAATATGCAATGTCTGGTCGAGTCACTGTTAAGTAGTTCAACTTCCCAACTAATCTCCTATATCTCTCAGGATCTTTACATAATTCTCCTTCTTTAACAAGTTGCTGATTTGGCATCATTGGAGTGCCACTTGGTTTGGCGCCTAATTTTCCTGTTTCAGACAACAAATCAAGTACATATTTTCGTTGAGACAAATAAATACCTTTCTTGCTTCTCATCACTTCAATGCCCAAAAAATATTTCAATTGGCCCAAATCTTTTGTATAAAACTGACCCTGAAGGAAAGTTTTGAGAGACGAAATACCCAATACATCATTTCCAGTAATAACAATATCATCAACATATACAACTAGTAGAACTATACCCTTCTCAGATCGGCGATAGAAAACTGAATGATCAGATGTACTCTTCTTCATACCAAAGCATACAAGGGCTTGACTAAACTTACCAAACCACGCACGAGGACTCTGTTTCAAACCATACAGAGATTTTCGAAGGCGACATACTTTATCACTCTCCCCCTGAGCAACAAACCCTGGTGGTTGTTCCATATAAACTTCCTCTTGAAGATCACCGTGAAGAAAAGCATTCTTAATGTCAAGTTGATGCAACGACCATTTATTGGTAGCAGCCATGGAAAGAAATAGGCGAATGGAAGTTAACTTGGCAACCGGAGAGAATGTATCTGAATAATCAGTGCCATAGATTTGAGCATAACCTTTGGCAACAAGGCGAGCCTTTAAACGAGCCACTGTTCCATCAGGATTCATCTTGACAGCAAACACCCATTTACAACCAATGGCCTTCTTTCCTGCAGGACGAGATACCAAATCCCAAGTACCATTATCATCTAAAGCAGTCATCTCCTCAATCATTGCATTTTGCCAGCCAGGATGAGACAAAGCTTCATGAACAGAGTTAGGAATAGATGTGGACTCAAGAGACGTAATAAACGCATATGTGGAGGGAGATAACTGGTGATAGGAAATAAAGGAAGAAACGGGGTAAGTACACTTGCGTTTACCTTTGCGAAGAGCAATGGGAAGATCATCACTTGGCGCTGGATCACATGATGAAGGAAGCATTGATGGAGGACATGAGTCTGAAGGTTGTGGTGGAGGTCGTCGGGAGTAGACTTGAGAAATCAACGGGCGGGAAGGAGACACATCAGTAGACAAGGATGGTGTGGGAGAGGTAACCTCATATATAAAAAGATTGTCATCCTCCCCCTGACACAAACTCGATGGTGATGAAGTAAAGGGTGTATCTTCAAAAAAGACAACATCAGGCGAAACCAGATACCTTTTAAGGGTAGGACAATAACAACGATAACCCTTTTGAACACGTGAATAACCCAAGAAGATACACTTCAAGGATTTGGGATCTAACTTAGTATGATGAGGACGAACGTCACGAACAAAACAGACACAACCAAATATCTTAGGAGCAATAGGAAACAAATGCTTGGTAGGAAAAAGAACACGATAGGGAATCTCACCATTAAGAACAGAGGAAGGCATTCTATTAATCAAAAAACAAGCTGTAGAGACAGCATCAACCCAAAAGATTTTTGAAACATGCATTTGAAACGATAAAGCACGGGCAGTTTCAAGTAAATGCCTATTTTTCCGCTCTGCAACACCATTTTGAGATGGAGTGTCAGCACAGGAAGATTGATGAATAATGCCATTTTCACACAAGTAAGAGCCAAGAGAATGAGAAAAATATTCACCCGCATTATCAGTACGCAAAGTTTTGATAGAGACATTAAATTGGTTTTTTATTTCAGTATGAAAGGCACAAAAATGAGATAATAACTCAGAACGATTTTTCATTAAATATAACCAAGTTAGACGAGAATGATCGTCAACAAAAGTAACAAAATAACGAAAGCCTGTTTGAGATACAACTGGACACGGACCCCAAATATCAGAATGAACTAACTCAAATGGAGCAATTGCTCGTTTATCGACTCGAGGACTCGAACTAAGACGATGAAATTTCGCAAATTGACACGAATCACAATTTAAAGAGGACAAAGACCTAAATTCTGGATAAAGTTTCTTCAACACAAACAAAGATGGATGACCTAAACGACAATGGACTTCAAAAGGAGAGGGAACGACAGGACACGCCACAGCTTGCGATACTTGATGATCAAAGAGATAAAGGCCTCCTGACTCATATCCTCTACCAATAATCTTCTTCGTCACACGATCCTGAAACAAGCAATAACCAGAAAAGAACATGACAACACAATTTAGGTCATGAGTAAGTTGACTAGTAGAAATTAAATTAAAGGATAAGTTAGGCAAATGTAACACAGAAGAGAGAGAAAAGGATGGGGTAAGGTGAATAGTGCCAGAGCCAAGAACAGAAGATGTGGAGCCATCGGCCAATGTAACAGATGGGAAAGGGGCAGGGGACAACGGTCTAGAAAATAGGTGAGAATTACCTGTCATATGAGCTGTGGCACCAGAGTCTATGACCCATTTGGTAGATGATGTAAGAAGACACTTTATATTACCTGGGGCAACAGTGGATGCAATCGGAGTAGAGGAAGATGACGCTTGTAATGACTCTTGGTAATTCTGAAACTTAGCAAACTCATCTGCAGAAATAGTAACTGACGCCTCTGGTATATCGCATGTGGAGGCTATCTGAGCATGTTGAGATCGTTGACTATTCTTATATAGCAATTTCCGACAATCACGTTTCATATGGCCTGGCTTACGACAGTAGTTACAAACAATCTCTACAGACTCTGGTTTTCGATGATCAGTACTATTCCTCTGAGGTGCCCGAGGGTTATTGTTCTTGCTAAAGAGAGCACTACTGGGTTGAGGAATAGACACACTAGTCGGAGAGCTTTCAATGCGAAGGACTCGAGTGAAGGCATCATCTAATGATGGAATCTTGGAGTCAGAGAGAATCTGTGTCTTTGCCATTCCAAATTCAGGTAAGAGTCCATTCAGAAAAATCATAACAGCCATCTTCTCTCGTTGAACTTGTTGAACTTTAACATCAGGACTAAAAGGTAACAACAAGCCAAGCTCGGCAATGATCTTCTTAAGCCGCATAAAGTAGCTGGTGACAGACTCAGCTTTCTGTTCCGCACGAAAAAATTGCATACAAACTTCAAACATTCTATGCACTTGCTCTTTACCTGAGTATAGAAAATCCAAAAATTCCAAAAGTTCTTTAACAGACTCACAGTGATCAACCAATCCAATTATCTCACTCTCAATTGAATTCTTGATCTGAAGATATAAACGGGCATCATCACGAAGCCAATCCTTCTTCTGCTTTGCATCTTTTGGGGGATCTTCAGTCATATGATCATCCATATCAGTACTTCTCAAATAAAATAAAATTGTCCGACGCCAATCGTAATAATTGGATCCATTTAACTTATGTTCTGTGATCTTAGAGGCCAAGGGAATAACGTTGGAGACTACCAAATTTTTTATGTCGGCCATATTGAAGTCACACGTTGATTGTAGTCCACTCGAACAAAGAGAAAATCAATCCAAACAGCTGCAAAATTGGAAAAAGAGACAAAACCAATCGTGTAACCTTCGGTTTTCGTCAAACCCGAATGTTATTTGATAGACCCAATGGTACAGACTGGCAGGAAACAATGGTTCGAGACAAGCCCAGAAGACAGAAGACAAATCGGACTTCTCACGCGCTCTCACGCGCCGGCGCGTGGGTGAAGGTGACGATGATTCCGGCGGCGCGTGAAGGTCACGCGCGGTGTTTTCCGGCGATCGGCGAAGACAGACTTGGGCGGACGGAGGTGGTGCTTCTTATGGTATGGGCGGTGTCGACAAATGGTCACCGGAAGGTAACCCAAACTCCAAACCTAATGGAGGTTGACAAATGGTCACCGGAAGGTAACCCAAACTCCAAACCTAATGGAGAGCTCTGATACCATGTAATTTAGAATTCAGAAACGTATATGTCTTATTCTCATTGAGTCAAAGCAATGTTACATATTTATATAGAGAATAAACTAAACCCTAGAGACTAAGTAAAATTACAATAAAGGACATATGTATATATATATATATATATCATAACAAGTGTTATTGTAATTCTGAAAAATGAGACTTGGATAGAAATTGAATTGGGTTGACAGAACAGACTGACAAACCCCTTGAAACTAAGTAATTGAAACAAAATAGAGATTGAATGTGAAATACTTTGTTGTCTTTTGTCTTTTGAATTGAAACATATATAATAATATTGTTACAAATAGAATAACTTCTCATTAGTTGAAATATGCAATGCAGAGGTTGCACTGTGAGTTGCCAAATGCAGTTATTCGTCCAATAGCCGAATGCGGGCACCTTCCTCATGTTGAGAAGCCAAATCTTGTTGCCAAATTGATTACACAATTTGTTCATGAAGATTCCAGAAAAGAGGTTCAGTTTGTTAACAGTGAATAATTCTTCTTTGCACATGCTTACATTTTCTTCATTTTATTAACGAATTTGCTTCACCCTGCTCATGGATTTTCAACCCTGACGTGTGTTCTTCTGAGGGCTGGAAGGTGCTCTACATGTTTGAAATCCAATAAAATATGACGTCGTCAATATAAACCCAAACAAAAAATCTGCTCTTGCTTGTTTCCTTTTCCTTATGATGGTGGAAATAAACCCCTCCCTCGAAATCAAGACAAGTAATCCTAAGTTGATGGATACATATATCTTCGATCAAGAAGTTCTATCCGTCTATGTTATTAGGTAAATAATATTCTGTCCATTAGAATGGTGCACTGTATTGGGGAAAGGAACCAGATGATCTCATTTTGATTCTCGGATTGTTGTGGTCTTGGTGGGGCCTTGGTCTTTCGAAATTGATGTTCCTTCTTCATTGGATCTTTTATCCTAAGTTTATGGTAAAGTTTTATGGACCAATTTTGAATTATGGGATTTTTTTCACTTTTTTTTAGAAAATAAGGGTCCGTTTGGTAACGTTCCAGTTTATGTTCACTTTTTAAGAAATAGAAGTGTTTGGTAACGTTTTCTGTTTCTTGTTCTAAAAAAAATATAAACGTTTATCATTTTATAAAGAATTATTGGGAACAAAAAAAGTAGTGTCACCCGTTTCCGTTTTTCAATTATTTCTATTGGTTTTTTTTTCTCAATTATTTCTATTGGTTTTCTTTTCTTTTTTTCAATTCTTTTTATTGATTTTCTTTTCTTTTTTCTCAGGTTTCATTTTCCTTTCCAATTTTTTTTCTATTTCATTTCCATTTTCCATTTTTCTTTTGTGATTTCTTTTTTCTTACTCTTATTTTCATCTTCTTTCCCAAATAACCACTTGCCTTTTTCTTCATTTTATTTCCATTGTCTTTTTCAAATAATCATCATCTTCCTCTTCCTCTCATTGCCTTTGATGTCTTCCTCTTCCTCTCATCATCTTCCTCTACACGACGCATTCTTCTTCGTTGGATTTGGGTTTTTCTCTTCCTCTTTGGGTGAATTGTGTTTTCGTCGAATTTGTGGGTTTTTGTCAGATATGTGTCTTAATTGTGAGTTTTTGTCTTCCTCTTTGTCTTGGGTTTTAGTCCTCTTCATCGTGAGTTTTCGTCTTCCTCTCGTCGACTATGTTCTTCATATCTCAATCTTCATCTCATTCACCATAAGATTACAAGAAGACCTTCTCTAAGTTTGATAATCTTATGTTTTATGTTTAATGGATGACATATATTAATCACACACATTTTCTATTTCTATTTCTTTTTTAAGGAAACCTAAACCTTAAACAGTTATCAAACACATTCATGTTTCTTATTCTTAAAAAAGAAGGAACAGGGAACAAGAACGTTACCAAATGGGCTCTAAAATATTTCACATTTTAGCTTCGATGTTTAGATTGATAAAGATGGTAGTTAATTGGTATTAGATAGTTCAATATCATTATTAACTTCTTAAAAATAAATGGACCAATTGGTTAACTTGAAAGAATAACATACCTATACCTCTTCTAATAAAGTTGGAGATTTGGATGGCTGTAGAGGACTAAGTTTGTCAATGAATTCTATTATAAGTTTGTGTTAAATAATTTTAAGTATAATCGAGTTCATTCATAAAGTTATACATTTATTAAGAAATACATCTCTCTCCATTATTTTTTTTTTCTTTATAGAACCCTAAACATACCAACTCAATCATAGCATAATAGCATTGACCAAAAGTCATAGGGAAAAAAAAATAGTGATTAGACTACACCTAATCTCAATATTCTTTTATCCAAAGTAAAAATGTAAGTAAAAAAGTTTTTACTTTTTCTATAACGAAAGGTGATGGTCGGCAAATTGTTGAGATGGAAACCTTACTAACCACACACAATTATATAATATATTAAAAATGATAAATATTACTAACACACAATTATGTAATATATTAAAAATGAATGATTTATTCCTTTGTAAATGATAAAATTATTAAAAAAATATTTATAAAATATAGGAAAGTTTCATATTTTATAAATGATAAAAATAAACTTTTATCACTGTTAATATCATATTGATGATATTGCTGATGTTTGTTCTAGTTTATTGTAAATAGAATGTTAAATTTGCATTCCAACCAAAAATTAAGTCAAATGTGTTTTATTTTTCTCCAATGACTATTTTCTTTCTTTAGTTAAATAGATTAGTGAAATTGCTTTTTTTCCATCTTGTCAGATTGAATTAATTAAGATTCCAAAAACATTTTTCAAAATTAAAGTTTCACTGGCCAATATGAGTTTATAAAAAATTGTTGTCATACAACATTTACTCATTAAATTCTGGGCATGAGTCTATATAGCAATCAAACAAATAGTTGGTAGGTAGTTCATTAGTCTATTCACCACACCAAATGTCAAGTGTTGTTTGGATGAGTTTAAAAAACTCAAAATTCTTTTAAAGATTTATATACATAACCTCATTATTAAAGTTGGGTATCATGTGTTTTCATTCCATTTCTTGTCCCACCCATGTTGTCATCCATTCACCTCATAAATATGGACCTTATATAAATCTTAAAACTATATTTACCATAATCAAATTCCCATAAACTACTTACTTAGAGCATATTGAGTAACACAACTCATACGACTTTATTATTAAATGAAGAAATTAATAATGAACAAAAGAGCAGAATAATTGATTAGTGGGTACAAAGTCCCATTAAATTAAGGAAAATACAGCCTCTATTAGATACACAAAAGTGAAAAATATCTAAGAGGATCAGGTTCCATTCTAGTAGAAAAATCATACCACCACTCAATAAGGAATCAAATTCTCCACCCTTTTCTTCTTCTTTTCTTTTTCTTTTTTCCTTTCCACAGCAAAGGACATTAGAAAACAACCTTCCTAGCTTTTCCTTCCATCCATCCATTCATCCAAACAAATCAACTAATGGCCTCCATCATGGTTAACCTAACAGAACATTGACAACCAAAATGTCACAGTAGCTGTGAAGAAGAACAAGTTAGAGGCTGCTGCATTGAGACCTGCAGCAGCACTGCCATCCATACTGTTCCCGCCCAGACCGACACCGCCTGTTGGGCTTATCCCATTCCCGAACACTGAAGGGGAGGTTGTGCCAGGAGTTGTTGTCGACGGTGGTGTTGTTGATGGGTTTGTTGTGGTTCCTGGTGTCGTGCCGGGAATGGTGGTTGATGGAGTGGTTGATGGGGTGGTGCTAGTCGGGGTACCTGTAAAACTGAAAAGAAAGGGAAAGGAAAAAAGAAATGAGTGTTTGAAAATTATCGATTGACATGAAAGCTTAAGTTAACTGGTGACAATAAATTTAATATTATATCAACACTTTCAACACCTCTCTCACATGTTGAGCTTAGTGATTTGTAGAAGGTGATACAAGTGAAAATATCATTGTAGGGGTTTGAACACAAGACAAGTGTGTAACAATAGAGCTATTATCTTGGAGAAAGAAGAGGACAGAGATGACAAAGAAAAACCATATCAACATCAGACAGCTTGTATTCTTAGTCTAGCAAGTTGCAACAGTTAGAAGAAGCGGTTTTAGACATTATCGATGATATTAATAGATCATATCTACGGTTTAGAAACTGTGAGAGGGAGACTGCAAAACTAAAAGTTAATTTGTTAACAGATTCTACCCATAAGATAATTTTCATCCAAAGTAATATATTACAAAAACATTTTCAACAATTGTAACTTTCCAAGGGGAAAAGATATTCAATAAAGCCAAGCTTGATCATTGAGAAAGAAGGGGAAGGGAATTGGATTCTTGATAGATTTTTTTTTTTTACTTTCTTTTCTTTTCTTACATCAAGCAGAAGATTCTCACCAACACCAACTCGAAAAGTAAAAAAAAAAAAAAAAAAAAAAAGACAACTTTGGGTTAAAAAAAGTCATTGGAATATGCCACTTTGAGAAACAAATTCTCAGTAAAAAAAAATGGAGATATTTGAGGATTGTTTAAGAGACCAGTGCTTTACTTTTCCTTAAACCTTTTCAAATTTCAACTCATCCAAAACATTGATTCTCAGGTAGTCTTTGTTTCTTATTAAACAAAATATTCAACTCAAGCCCACTTTCCATTTTGAACATTGTTGAACAGAAAAACACAATCTAAAAAGTTGAATGTGAGATCAATTCTTCAAAAACTGAAAGAGAGTGAAGAAATTGAAATGGGTACCTGGGACTGGAAGGATAAACACACCCAGAAGCTACGGCTGTAAAAGAAAAAACACAAGAAAAACAAGAAAAGACCCAAAAGAAATGGTAAGTAACAAAAAAAAGAACCAATTGATGAAGAAGATGAGTAAAAATGGAAAATAAAAATCTAATACCAGGAGGAGATTGGCTAGGCGAGGCAGTGCCTGAAAAATCACAACTCCCTTGAACCTGACCCTTTCTTTGAAAATAGCTATTAACAGCATAACTGCAATGATCTTTCACAGTATTGGGTTGATAACAAGGGCCATTTTGAAGGATTGGTGTACAATCAGCTCCAGCTCCACAAGCATAATCCAAACTTTTCTGAAGGGCTTGATCACTCAGTCCATCTTTACAAATGCAATAAGTAGCACCTAAACAAGATTCCAGAAAAAGGGTTCATCAGATTTTTTTAAAAAAAAATTAACCCAACAGCTTATTTTCTAATTTCCACTGATTTCTTGAAAACCCTTCAGAGGGTTTCAACGATTCTTGTGTAAAACCTCATTTTAAGCTGCAGAAAAACTTCAAATGGAAGCCAGTAAACAAAACCAAGAAATGAAAATGAAGATTCCAGAAGCTTACTTGAATGGGAAGTGAAGGCCAAGAATATCAGATAACAGAGCAAGAGAACCGCCATGGTTGAGGAAAGATTCTGAGAGAGTACAGATGAGAGAAGAGAAGAATTGTGGATTTAAGAGAAGTGGCAAAACCGGAAAAAAGAGAGAGAAAGAAAAAGAGAATTATGGGACAATGGAGATTTCTAGTGAGGAAGAGAATGTAGAGGGCGGTGCCAGTGTGTCTCTATTCACCTTTTTTTTTCTCTCTTCTATCCTACTTTTTCAGTTATGATATTTCTAGATAATTTTATACTTCCAAAAGTTAAAACATTATTTGTTTCAACAATGAACTATTTTGGGTTAAAAGAGTATAAAATTTTGCTTACTTTGGACTCTGAAGCCAAAAATTTTAGGATTTCAATTCATGGGTATGAGATTTGAGAAAGTTATTGCTATTATTATTATGATATATGTTTTGGGTAATGATTGAACCAAAGAAAATGAGTCTTATAAAGTTGGGGTTTTGATTATTTTGATTGATGATTAAGAGAGGAAGGTTTGGATTTGGATCATTATCACCCATTAGTGAAAGGGAAGAGAAGCTTAGGTATAAATAAGGATGCAGCCAAAATGATCAAGGTGGCAAAAATTGACAGCAAAAGTTTGAAATTTGGGGTTGCTTTGTAGTTACTTTACTTTTCTTGAGAGGTGGTTGAAGTGATGAATGGAATGTGGAATTTGATATTCTCTAGGGATTGTGAACACACACATAACAACATAACTCTAAGATGCTTTGTAATTTGTACTTGTTATATGTACTAAAGTGAGTATATTGAATTACATATCTATATATAAATCTTCCTAACTCATTCCTATAAAATATTGTTTGAAACATATCTATATTTTGAAGGACGAATATTTATCAATTTGATCTCTTACGATGGATTCAAATATAGTAACCATGCTAAATAATATAAAATACTCACACACTCTATAATGGATTTCAATAATGCCTCGAAATCTTGAAAAGATTTATTTTTTCCCATTGAACTTTGTGTTTAAAAAAGCTCTCGGTTCGTTAAAATAAAATCAAAATTAATACAACGATTACTATGTGAAAATTGATTTTGTATGTGAATTTATGTTCCATTGTCACAAAGCATAGGACCATAAATTTAAATCCTTCATTCTTACCGATCTTATGATTACTAAGACATTTGCATGTCAATTAGAATATCATTATAGAGTATTGAGTTTAGGAAGATGTTTAATCAATAAATAATAGTATTTAGTATAAATGTATGTAACTCAACTGACATAAATCTTAGTATTTTAGTCGTAGATTCTCTCATCTTACCTATCGTAAAAATGAATAGTAGTATTTACAAGACACACAAAAGATATTTTTATAAGTTATCAAGATGAACATGATTCAACTAGCATACGTAATATATTATAAATTTATTAACGAGTATATAATACTTTAATCGGTTCTTTGTTCAATAATGTACAAATATTTTAACTCTAGGTCAAGAGTTTATGTTCACAGTAGTTGAGTTGTATTTAGGTCGGATGATATTTTAAAAGTTAAATATATATTTTTTTAAAATATAATTAAGTTGTTTATATTTATATCCAAATTGCAATTGTCTTAAAAGAATTAGACTAATTTAGATCTATTTGATGTCTTAGTAGGAGGATGAGAATGATTTTATTTTTTAAATAGTTCGAAATAATTTTGTAGTGTTTAAAATTTGTTTAAACAAAATTATGCTTTTAACTTATAAAAATTTAATTTTAATTATGGTTTGAAAATAATGTTGAGAGGTGTAAAATCAAATATTATATTGATTTTGAAAATTATTAAAACCGTATTTGAATTATGTTATATAATTATTGATTTGAACTATTTTCAATCAACAAACGACTATTGCAATTTTTTTAATTTTAAAATTGACTACGCAAATGAGATATATTTTGTATAATACTCACGAGTTACAAATGAGATAAATGATCTGTTGGCTCGAACCACTTTATTTTATGATAATTTTAGGTTGTTTTGGTTTCAATTCTTCTTCTAACTTAAAATATGGCTATGGATTACGTTTGTCGTATTATTAATGTGATGCTGATTAGTTTGCAATAAATTGTTTATTTTAAACTAAATAATAATAAAAAAAAAAGGCTTAGATCCCAGCAATGGACGGTATGCTTCATTTCACATTCCAATAATTATTACGTGGAAGAAGAAGGATTTGATTTTTTTTGTCATAAAATAAAAACGATAGGATGTTTTTTTTATTTACTTAAATACAAAAAGAAAAAAAGAGTTTACATGTTCGAGAGAAATAAATAATTTACTTAAATACGAAAGAAAAATAGGAAGAATAAAGATATTTTTAAATATGACAAAATAAATTAAAATGTTTATAAAATATAACAAATTTCAAAATTTATCAATAAAATATACTAACGACAAACATCGATAGAAATTGATAAAAATTTTATCAATAAATTTTGTTATCACCAATTTTATCATTTATAATAACTTTTTAAATTGTTATTAACCATGGTGATTATCTATCATTTTCTATTTACTAAAAGGGTGATTAATTTTCAAATTTATTTCAATGTTTTATTTGTACTAAATAAGTGACATTATTCATTTGTTAAAGTTGTATAAATGAAGGAGCGACCATTTGGACTTAAATATATATATGTTTTAATGGTGCATTAAAATTTATTTGGCTTAGATGAAACTTTGCATGAATTTGGGTGCTCCGACTATTTTTCGAAAAACAAAATGCAATGTAATTAAACCATAGTTTATGATAAAAATTGTTACGAGCTAGTCTGGGAGTGAAAAGCTGGTCCATATTTTACTTATTGGAAGATGTGATAATAAAATGTTAAAATTGGAAGAGTAGAAGCTTTTGATAAAAGCCATATATGCAAAATAAAATAGTTCGGATTTTAAGAGAATGTCACGTGTCATGAGATGTGGGTTATTAAGATATTTAGACTAAAAATGTACTATAATACCCTTCTAAGCCCAGGCCTCTATGATGGCTTCTTCTAGCCCATCGCTCAAGGTGTCAAAAACCCTAAACAGAATACACTGACGCTACCTCTTTCTTCTTCATTTTCACCCCCAATGCCATTTCTCCAGATTTGATGCTCCATCCATGGCGTCCAAAATGGCGATTCTCTCTAGAACTCATTCTCTAATCAGAACCACAAGCCTCAACAATGTCTGCTTCTTCAAGCCCATTTCCACCTTCACATATCTCTCTCAAGAACCTCAGCTCGTTAATGAACCAGTGGACATTTCTTTAACTCCACTCCCACCGAATCCCGCCTCTGGTAGTCCACTTTACAATGAGAACTGGCGGAATCCGCTCAACAACTATTCTATGGCTCAGTCTATGATTCCGGATGGTTTTCTTAGCCAATCCCCGAACTATCGTATTCAAGCATTGTCTCAAACGCTTGATGTTCAAGGCTTGTTGAGTGTTTTTGCTGATTGGATGGCTTCCCAGCGCTGGGAAGATATGAAGCAGTTGTTTGAGTTTTGGATTCGGTCGCTGGATAAGGATGGGAAGCCTAATAAGCCAGATGTTAACTTGTATAACAATTATTTGAGGGCTAACTTGATGTCTGACGCTACGCCTGGAGTGCTTCTTGATTTACTGACTCGAATGGAGGACTATGCGATCTCACCCAACACTGCATCATTCAATTTAGTATTAAAGGCGATGTACCAAGCTAGGGAGACCGAGGCTGCTGAAAAATTGCTTGAACGGTTAGATTTTGAATCCTTTTCGTCATTCAATCTTCAACAAACTTGTCGTTTTTTTTTACATGTCAACTGCTTTTGTTCCGCGTGCCTCTAGATTGACCTCTTTATGGAATTCCTATATTATTTCTTGTTCATTGGGAATTCAACGTTCAAACTTCAATGGAGCTTCGAGATACTGTGTATGCTTCTTTGGCTATAGCACTATAAGAAATAGGATTGGTACCTAAGAAATTGACAAATCCTGAAGTAGAGCACTTATCAATCAGATTGAATAATCTTTGAATAGATGTTCGAATAGATGTGTAAACGCAAAAGATCACACTGACGTTGGTGAAACAACAATGCAAGATCAGCAGTATCATTGAGGTATCTTAAAACCCATATGGAAGCAACTACGTGATTCGCATGAGTATGTGTATGACTATGCAGGGTGAAGTTAAGACAGTGAAAAACACCAATTAAAGCTTGATAGTTCCGAGCACCAGTAGAAGAGCAAATAGCTCCACCATCAGAAGTTTGTTGTGCAAGAGGAGTGGGGCAAGACTGAGCACCAATCATGCCAGAATGTTTCAAAATGTCCTTGGTATAATTTGCTTGATGGAAAAAAATGCTCGCCTTTATACAGGAGATCTCAAGACCATGAAAGTGCTTTAAAATACACAGATCAATCATGCAAAAATGAAGCTTAAAATAAGAGCATTGACATAAGAAGGATAAATTATGGGGGACAACTTGCCTAACTCTACAACATTTGGGTGTTAAGGAAACTCGCAGAAAATTAATTCCTAACTAGTTGGCCACCAGGGATTGAACCCTTAACCCCTTAGTTATTGAAACTATGTATCCTTTTTCAACACTATGCCAACCCATGATGATTAGAAGGATCAATCTCAGTTAAAATGATATCATGAACGTACAATAACAGAAAATAAATATGTAATTAACCACCATGGCTTGTTACAAAAAGATAGGCACTGGTCAAGTATAGTCTGTCCTGTAGACTTCTTAACCTTAGGGCTGAAACTTTTGTCATAAACCACAATATCACACCTTTTTATTCGTACCCTATAGCAATGAGTCATGCCTTATATTAAGCGCTACCATTTTGATTTCTCTTAATACGATGCACCTATTTTTGTCATGTTGCAATCATGCTTGGTGCCAAAGGAGAGAGACCAAGTATTCTGCTTCACTGAAACACCATATTCTTTGCTCATTGCTTGTTTCCAAATATCCAATTTAGAAGCCTTTTTACAAGGGGAATGTTCCTCTTGAATAGAATCAACAGTAGCAAGAAAGATCTTCTTTGAAATACCAAGTTCACTTTTTGTTTCTTATTATTTTTTTTATAAGAAACATTATGAAGTAGGGGAAACCCCAAACACCTAAAGGTGATTACAAAAATAAGAACCAATTAGAGACAAGAAAGGAGAGACTATAGTTCTTAAAAGGGTGTCCAGTTTTGCACCAATAAAAAAGCAGTAGATAAAACAATGTCCCAAAAAGAAGTAAAAGAAGAATTAGAGTCTTGAAACAGCCACTTATTTCGCTCCGTCCATAAGGTTCAGAAGAAAGCACGAACAATAGCCAACCAAATTGTCTTTTTGTACCCCCCGAAAGGGTGACCCACCAAGAAGGAATCAAGGATGCCCTTAGTATTAATGAAATGAGTGATCGACCTACCAAAAGCATCCAAGATGATGTTCCAAAACTGAGTAGCAAATGAACCTTGCACGAAAAGGTGAGATGCAAATTCCACATTATTTTGACAGATCACACACCAAGCAGGAGAAAGAGACATATACGACATTTGGCATTGGAGACAATCGACAGTGTTAATGGCATCGTGGCCAAGCTCCCAGAAGAAGATTTTAATTTTCTTTGGGTATTGATCATACTAGATAACAAAATAAAGATCTATAGTAGAGGACCCAATTGAACTAGTTAAATCATCAATGGAGATTAACAGTAAAAGATGTAGAGGAATCAATGGTCCAACTCCAAGAATCAGGAACCATAGGAAAGCGAACAAGAGCCAAAATAACAGTTAAGGAGGCCTATTCCAGAATTTCAGAATAAATAAAATTACGGCGAAAATGTAAATCCCAAACCTCAATAGTATCACGCCACGTCTCGGCCACAAAAATATCTGGAAGATCAGAAAGTCGGAACAAACAAGGGAATTTCACTGAGAGAGGACCACCACCAAGCCAATGATTTGTCCAAAAGGAAATGTTCGAACCCTATATTGAGACAAATTTTTAGTTCAAGGAGCAACAAGGTCAATTGTTTTGCAAATGAATCTCCACAATGACTTTGAAAACACATTAATACATACGATCAATCACAAGAGGGGAAATAATACTGAGCTACAATGAGCATGCGCCACGATGCATCCATCTTCATTTAAAAACAGTTTTATCCATTTGGCAAGGAGAGTAAAATTGCGATGATAGAGACTACCTACATTCAGGCCACCGAGAATCTCAGGGCATGAGTAGTAGGCCAATTCACATTATGCATACCATTCTCACCACAAGAACCATCCCAAATGACGTCACGAATCAGCTTTTCTAGGCGATTAATAATCTCATTAGGAGCATGGAAAAGAGAAAATTATAAGTGGGCAAACTCGAGAGAGTGACTTGTATAAATAAGGGTCTAACGACCACCTTTGGAGATATGGACATACTTCTAGTTATGAAATTTGTGCTGAATCCTCTCAATAACCGGGTTCCATAGAGTAAGAGAGTTTGATTTGGCGCCAAGAGGAAGGCCAAGGTAGGATGTTAGCCAATGACACTTTTTGCAACCAAAAGAAGTCACCATCCAGTCAATATCACTATTAGAAATGTGAATACCCAACAATTCAGTTTTGGTAAGATTAATGGCAAGTTCACTTTTGATTGCATCAAATGAGAATTGTGAGTAACATTGTTTAAAACATCAACAAGCTCAACACTGGCTATGATACAATCACAATATTCTCCAAGAACATGTTCAACGTTAAAAACAGTGACAACAACAAAAGTAATGGTCTGTTAGGGACAAGAACCTTAGAGAACCACATCCCAAAAGCCAACTATTGGGGTGGGAGAGTCGAGACACTTAAGCATAGTGGTCATCCCATTTGTAATGTGGGACAAAAACATCTTGTACTACCTTGGTTCCTAACATAGCATCAGACAACCACTAAATGGCAATAGTGTTATCAACTGCAAAAATAGATTTAATATTATGCTGCAAATTAGGAGAAACATTAGTTAAAGCATCACCAATTGTTTCTACAAATTGTGTGTTGAGTTGCGGGATAAAAGAAAAAATGGTGAGGGAAAAGACAAAGGTGAGTTAGAAACATAAGAGGAAGTAACTTTAGGGGTATCAAAAGGGAATAAGGTAACATAAAAAGGAAAGTGACGAGAACGAGATTTGTAAAGACGACCACCGGCGGATTTATCATAGGGTCAGAGTCCCTCTTCAACTTTATGCTCTTTATATTACATATATAGAAAAAATTGAAATAATACGAATTCTAAAAGTTAGCCTAATGGTAAATCTGTCTCCTAGCCCCCTCCCCTTCATGACCTAGGTTCAAGTTCTACTCCATATATTTTTTTAGATTAAAGCCTCTTATCAATAAAATTTCTAGATTTGCCACTAACGACGACCATTTGGTTAGTTGAGAAGTTGTGGGGAAATCGGTGCACCAAGCATCACAGGGGTTAGAGCTACAAAATTTAAGGTTACGTAACAAAGTCTTGTTGGCTAAATGGTTGTGGCCTTTTGCTCTTGAGCTCGAATCCTTGCGGCAAAGGATTATTGTGAGCAAACATGACCCCATTCATATGATTGGGTTCGGGTGGTGAAAGGGGTTAAAGGCACCTATCGAAATCTTTGGAAAGATATTTTTGTTGAGCTCCATTCCTTTTCCCCATCTTGCTCATTGTGTGGTGGGGGATGGTAAGGAAATGCATTTTTGGGTAAATTGTTGGGTGGTGGATAGGTCTCTCTTCATTGTTTCTTCATTTGTCCTTTTTGAAAAATTGCGCCGTGCAGACTTTTTGGTTCCGTCCAAAATTTTGTTTATTTTTCCTTTGGTTTATGTGAACCGTTGAACATTAATTAGGGAAATGGTAGATGTGGCTTTCCTTCTTTTCTTGGTGGAGGGTTTTGACTTTTGGGAGAAGGGATGCATGTGTTTGGAGTCCTAACCCTTTGGTGGGCTTTTCTTGTAAATCATTCTTGAGGATCTTATT
Source organism: Cucumis sativus (assembly GCF_000004075.3). Classification (NCBI taxonomy): domain Eukaryota; kingdom Viridiplantae; phylum Streptophyta; class Magnoliopsida; order Cucurbitales; family Cucurbitaceae; genus Cucumis; species Cucumis sativus. The sequence goes on from NC_026660.2 coordinate 18,577,297, forward strand.
GGATTCCTCTTTTGTCGTTGATTCAGTCATTAATGTTTTATGGAGGACTAAGATTCCAGATAAAGTCGAGTTCTCTTTTTGGCAAGTTTTGCTTGGTCGTGTGAGTAAATTGGATAAGCTAATGAGAAAGATGCCTTCGTTAATGGATCCTTTTTGTTTTATCCATTGCCTGAAGGTGGAGAAAAACTTGGATCACCTTCTTTGGGAGTGTCCATTTGTGAGTTCTTTTTGGAATGATCTCTTTAAGGAGCGATATATCACTGGCGTCAATGAAAAAATCTTGTTTCTGTTTGTTTTATTTTAAAATGACACCTGTTTGTTGGAGGTGGATGTGTAGGCTGTGGGCACATGCTTTTTTTTCTCTTCCAATTTCTCTCTCTAAATGAAAAATGCCCTTACTTTGAAAAAAAGATCCAAGAGAATGATTGATATACACATGCACCCTCCGTTTCTTATGAGAACATTCATTCTAGAGTTGAGAAGATTTTCAGTAAGCCATTTAAGCAGCAAATTTACAAGCTGACTCGAGGATAAGACCAAGTATACTTTGAATAGTCAACAAAAATAGACATGGTAGGGCAATCTATGTCTTTTGCCATGCACAATGTTCAAAAGAAAAAAAAGTCATACAAAAAGATGATTTCAAAGAACGATGAACAGTGTTGAGGGTGGGGTACTTGGATGGCCTAACTGGTTATGACACAATTGGAATTAACGTAAACATAGTAATTGAAGCCATTTATAGATTTTATTGAGTTTTTCTTACCTGATTTACTATCAACTTTACATTTCTGTACAACAACAATGGCCTTTGACATCATTGTCATTAGTTATGGCCTTTGAACATAATTTTCTTTCTTGTTATCAGTATGTTGCAGACAGGAGAAGAGTCAATGCCTGATGATGAATCATATGATTTAGTAATTCGAATGCTGTTGTCAACATATCAGATTGATGCTGCCTTGAAATATATTGACTTGACCTCAAAACCAGGTCATATGCTGTCGTTGAAAGCATTCAGTGAATGTGTGAGGAGCTGTGTTAGAAAAGGCAGGCTGGACACACTGGTGTCGGTAATTGATAAGTGCAAGGTAATAGACCAGTTCAATTGATGGCTAGGAAATTTATTTATTTATTATTATTATATTTGCTTTTTGCTTTTTGCTTCATTACTTTTCCTGATGGTGCAACAGGCAACTGTCGAAAATAAAGCTCTTAGCCCAACATGGAACTCGTGTTATGATATTGCTATAGCCGCAACTCAACAGGATAATAGTAAACTAGCTTACTATGCTCTTGAATTTATGGCCCAATGGATTGCTCGAGGTGAAAATGCAAGGCCTCCAGTTCATCTTTCAGTAGACGAAGGATTAGTTGTATCCACTCTTGGAACTGCAGGTAGAACCTACAGTTCCTCTCTTTTAGATGCAGCTTGGTCAGTTCTAAAGCGCTCATTACGGCAAAAGAAGGTTCCAAATCCTGAATCTTTTCTCGGAAAGATTTATACTCTTGCATCACTTGGGAATCTGCAGAGGGCCTTTAGTACTCTACGTGAATTTGAAGAGGCTTATAGGAATTCTGATGATGGATCTTGTGAAGATATGTTTTCTCCGTTCACTTCTTTACATCCATTAGTTGTGGCGTGCTCTAAGAAGGGTTTTGAGACCCTGGACTTGGTATAATTTTTTACCAGTAAAAATTATGAATATGCAGTTTCCATATTTCCTTTTATAAGTAATGTAGATCAAAATATAATATGGTATCATGCATCCTTTATCGGTCTAGCAATGTATCAATATTCATATAACAAGAAATTGTTAGGCCTTCTGCAAGTTCTTATATCTAACCACTAATCAGGACTTGAAGCGTTTCAATAAAATTTGATATTGTTAAAAATTACTGTATAAGCAACATTACTTTTATTGTTTGAGACCTGAGTTTGACTTGAGCTGTACAACTTGAACGTATGAACATTCAGTATCATTATGGAGGGGTGGGAGACAGGTGGTAAATACACTTTGAAAAATTGAATGTAGAAAACAATTGTAGTATTATGATATTTTCTTCATGTATATCATTTCATCTTATGTATAATATTATATTTTTCTCCTTTCAAATCTAGGAGATAGCTTTCTTTGTCAAAGCCATTTACGGGCGTTCATCAAATAATAAATTTTGTTGTGGGAGGTCTAGAAGAATATTTACTATTACTAGGATAAAAGTCAACGGAGGCAAGTAGAGTGCAAGTGTACCTCTCACAGGATACGAACATAAAAGGTCATGTGATGTGTTTCGTATTAGGTACCTGGCATGCTTCCCTTGTTGAAAGATCTTCAATGACTAAATTAATAAGTGCGTGATAGCTATGTATTTTATTCTTTCCTTTAATTCATCAGAGTTACCTATCTAAGTTTCTCTCCTTTTTCAGGTTTATTTTCAACTGGAAAACTTAAGCCGTGCAGATCCTCCTTACAAGTCTGTTGCTGCATTGAACTGTGTGATTTTAGGCTGTGCAAATATATGGGACCTTGATCGTGCATACCAAACGTTTGAAGCAATCGGTTCAAGTTTTGGTTTGACCCCCAACATCCATTCATACAACGCTCTGATGTATGCATTCGGAAGGCTAAAGAAGGTCAGCCTTTAACCTTTTATGCCACTTCCTTATTCACTCACAAAAGCACACATGCAATTAGCTGCTGAAATTCCATTGACTGTACTGGATGAATGGTGGCTGAAAAAAGATAACAAACGACACGTATCATTTATGGGTTAGGTTGCTATGTCTTTGTTGCAAGAGGGGACTAAATACGCGTAGTGAAAATTTAGGGGTTAATTGCGCAATCGAGTATTTCTTATGTACATCACACACATCTAGACCATATAAACGGAAAATTTTGCTGACTTCTATGGTCACTTGGCAGACATTTGAAGCTGCAAGGGTATTTGAACACTTAGTAGGTTTGGGCATCAAACCAAATGCAACATCTTATTCATTGCTTGCTGATGCTCATCTCATTAACCGCGATCCCAAATCTGCTCTTGCTGCAATCGATAATATGGTAAAATTATTGTTTCAATTGTCTTGTATATCTTCGTAGTTTTGTGTTTTCTTTCACGGTGGTGCTAATTGCGTCACAAAATGTTTCTGCAAGGTAACGGCGGGATTCGCACCTTCAAAAGAATTGCTGAAAAAGGTGAGGAGGCGATGCATTCGAGAGCAGGATTACGATAGTAATGATAAGGTGGGAAACCTGGCCCAGAATTTCAAAATTCGAATGGGATCAGAGAGCCGTAGGGATATTCTATTCAATCTGAACTACGGCAGCAATTATGATGCATAGGTAAAACTTCTAAAGGAGCAGTGCGCACAATCAAAATAATCCAAACACGATCAGCATCTTAACTAAAACCTTAAAAATCTGTTTATTCCATGAATTTGATTTTGATTAAATTTAGTAAATGGTTTTGTAGGATCACCATTCCTACTTGGAAAATCTGAACTGCGGTAATTGGTATGTCAAACCTGCTAGAGTTTGTCTCTTAAATTAAATGCTATCCTGTATTTGTAAATTATTAGAGTCTACAAGCTTCTCAAGTACGGCAGGATGAATGTTAGGATCATGCCTTCTTTTCTCTCATTATAGATTCAAATTATATTTGTTTTTTGTTCCCTAAAGTTCAAATTAGAGAAGCAGAACTGAGTAGTTCAGACATTTTGATTTTGACGAATAATATGGCCAACTGATTTCTATGACCCTGTCAGCAGTTTTTGACCTATTAAAGTTCGTTTCTCAAAATTTATAGTACTACGACAGTATAAATACTTTCTATTTATTGTCTACCACTTCAACAAGCACTTGTGGAAATGAATAGGGAATTTGTAAAGGTGAAATTATACTTATACTGTGAACAAATGGGAGTTTGATAGTTATGAGTTGTGTGCCTTGCAATTATTTTTTTTACTTAAAGTAAGCATGTCATAATTTAATTTTAATTTTTGAGCAGAAAACCTTTTAGGTATAATTTAACAATCTAATTTAACTTAAAAAGATTTAACCACATAATTAGAATGAATTTGATTAAGTGTATCAATTTAGTTTTTGGTTAAGTTTAGTTACAATCCTCATTAAGGTTTTCCACAATTTAGTTCTTAAGATCGACACCAAGATTGCCATCAAATATTTAGTGAGATTGAACTCATTTTTCCTTTTCCTTTTTTTTTATTTTTTATTTTTAATGTAATTTTAACTTCTTTTTTTTTAAATTATTGAATATCCTAACACAAGCGATAATATGGAAAATTGTTTTAAGTGAAACTTTTATAAATATGATAAAAAATCATAATTTATCAAGATGTATTATGATTATCATAACGCAGATAAACACATTAAAATTTACAACACATTTAAGATAATGCATTAATTTGTTGTTTTTTCTGAAATTTTAACAAAGTGCTTCTTCACTTTTTATCTTCAATAATTATGCGGTTTATATATAATTTAATTCTATTAATGAAAAGTTTTTCAAAGGGTAAAATTTTATTCCATGCAATTGGAGTCGAGGTTTTAGAATCTTTGACCCCTTCCTCTCCAAAATCTCTCACCCAACAGTTCATTTGTTTTTGTTGTTGGACATATGCAACAATAGCCTCCTTCCTTAATGGTCATTCAAACATAATACTTAGCGATACATGTTAATGTTAATGTAAATTCATACCCTTATTGTCAACATGAGCTTAGCTTATTTCATGTTCGTGTTGAAAAAGTTATTCCAAATAAAAACGAGAAAAAAAAATTGAGAAGTTAACCAAAAAAAAATTAAGAACAAAAGAATTAGCATTGGAAGCTCCAAATTGAAGAAAAATCATGAACTAGAAAAATTTTATTGTGCGAAAGATTATTACAACCACACAAATTTCTCCATGACTTCAATTATAAAAGCACACAAAAAACATTACCACACTCACATGACAAATGGAGATGATTTTGAAATCAAAGGGTAGAGACTTATTTTACGGTAAGATTTGCAACTCAACTTCTAATATTTTGTCAAAATCCAACAATGTACATTACATCCTTCTTCCAACGCCTCCAGCAGTGGGGTCATCCCCTCCTCCTCGCCCTCTTCTTCATCCTATCCTCGTCCCACATTTTCCCTTTCCTTTCCTTTCTATCCCTTCTTTACTTCTCTGCTTATTATATCGTATGAGTGAGAAATTATCAAAATGTAACATTGTGTATGGGATCTTGTTTGGACTACTCTCAAGTCAGAGTTAACATTGTGTATGTAAGTTTGGATCTTGTTTGGGCTACTCTCAAGTCAGAGTTCAGGTTTTTTAGCTATAATTCTCTCAGTTCTCTTGATCAAACTCCTCACTTCAACATTTATAACATATCAATTGATCTAAGCTCCATTTATAACATATCAATTGATCTAAGCTCGTTTTAGCTATCAAAGCCTAAAATCTGGTCTTTCTTTTTATTATTGTTTTTTCAAACATGAACTAAGTAGGAAAGGGAAAAATTAGAGTCTTATAATACCAAAAATATTTGAAAATATTGTCATCAATACAAATAAAATTTATATTTAGCTCTTGAAGTCCATTTATAAAACCATATCTTTGGTAGAATTTTAATAATATACCATATCACTAGTAAGTTTATGATCAATAGAATTTGCTGCTATATCTACAAAAGTTTAAAAGATGTTATTATACAAAAGTGTTATCCAATACAATTTTTCCAATTAATAAAACAAGATAGATTTTAGTTAGCAAAATTAAGTAATAGATATGATTGAGAATTTTGTATATAATACATCAAAACAACAATGGAAAAGATGAAAATATATATAATCATATAGTAATATTATTATATAAGATATGGCGTAGAAGAAAAGAAAAGTGAAAGGAAGAAAAAAAAGGAGAGAAGTTTGTGGATATACTTGGATACAATAATTATATAAAAGTGTATTACAATAATAATAAAATGTTATGATTCAATGCTCCACCACTTGATGTTTTTTTTTTTTTTCTTCTAAGGAATGAGTAAAATGAAAACAATGAGTGGAAAGAGATGAGATGAATGTTTTTGTTTTAAAAGTAAGTTGAAACAAAGAAAAGGGTAGGAAAAAAAACTCCCAGCCTTTTCTTCTTAATATAGATTTTTTAGTTGGTTTTTTAAAAAACGCCGCAATGAATTGAATTGTTTTATTGTGCAGTCCAATCCCCACACTGTGTTTTAGAGAGAGAGAGAGAGCTATTTTTTAAAATTTCTCTTTTAAAAAGGAACAACACACTTCTTCTTCCATCTCAACACACATCATTTGTGTAGTTTGCCCATCAATCTTTCATTTGCCTTGCTGGGCCTGCTTATTCATTTCATTAAATAATCAAACATTACTTTATACTTTATTCAACTTTCAAAAAATCTTAAAAAGAAAAAGAAAAAATTGGTTTTAGTGGCTTACCTCAGGTTCAGCAGGTTTGGATTCCTCAGCTTTGAAGTTTTCGTCACCTGTTGAAGTTGTTCGTTTGTGTATCAGAACTTTATTGGAGGAAGCCGGTAAGGAAAAAAAAATTTGAATTACGTTTATAAATACTACTTTCATTTATAGATGTATAGTAACCTGAATAAGAACTTTATAGGAAAAGGCAGTAAAAAAGTTTTGAGTAAAAGCTTGATATTTTGAAAAACCTTTGTAAAAAAAAAAAGTTGAGTTTGTTTTTAGAATTTGACTAAAGAATTCAAATAAGCATAAATTACAAAATCAGGAAATTAGCGATAGATTCAAACATGAAATAAGATATTATTTAGAATCAATTGTGAGATTATACCGCCATCTTCAGGCAAATCGGAGGTCCAGAGGGTGAGATTGTCTCTCAACAGCTGCATGATCAGAGTGCTGTCCTTGTATGATTCCTCACTCAAGGTATCCAACTCTGCAATTGCCTCATCAAAAGCTTGTTTAGCCAAATGGCAAGCTCTGCAAGAGAAAAGAAAATGGCATAACATTACAAGGGTGAAGGGTTTTCAATGGCAGTATAAGAACTGAAAACTAGTAGGATTCTATTGACAATACCTCTCAGGAGAATTCATAATCTCATAGTAGAAGACAGAAAAGTTGAGGGCAAGGCCAAGACGGATTGGGTGGGTTGATGGGAGTTCGGTATTAGCAGTGCCTGATGCAGCCTGTTACAAAAATGGCATTAGAACCTCAAACAATTGCAAAGGAGGCTATTGTTCTTTATATTTATGATGTGAAACTTGAATGTTATAAAGAAAATAAATGCCTCATATCCCTTCAACGACTGATCAGCAGCCTCTTTTCTATCTTGATCTGTCTTGAACTCAGCAAGATAACGATAGTAGTCACCTTTCCTGAAATCATGGATGCCATGGCAGTAACTACACCATACTAAGACTGGCTAAAACACATTAGGATCAAATTGTACGCATGACTAACTCATATTATAAGAAAAGGGATGGACAAGAAAATAATTAGATCAACCATATTCTTATCAACCTAGCTATGGCCTATCTGATAGATTTTGAGAATGAACAGAACATATATCCCCAGCATTGGGGCGTGCGAAGCCTCCTGTGATGTACTTAGGTGGAATCAAAGGCTACCGATATTCAAAAAAGAAACATAGGAAAACAGAAATTCATCAGTATCAAATTTGCACCATTTGGATTAGAATTATAACAAAAATTATTTAGCCAATGATGAAAAGTACGCAGAGCATCAAAATTGGGATTGGTTGCAAGTACCAAAAAAAAAAAAAAGAAACTCACATCTTGTAGTAGAAAACAGTGGCTTCTGCAGAGGATGAATGAGGGACTAGATGCTTGTCAATGATAGAGAGAATATCACCACAAATCTTTGTAAGCTCCTCCTCCACTTTTTGGCGGTAACCCTTTATCAATTTTACAATGTTCTCATTCCCCTTAGACTCCTCTTTCTGCTCAATCGAAGACATGATGCGCCAAGAGGCTCGTCGTGCACCTATGACATTTTTGTACCCCACAGAAAGAAGGTTCCTCTCCTCTACAGTTAGTTCGAGGTCAAGTTTTGCAATATTCTTCATACACTCAACCATTTCTGCATCATTGGACTAATCAATCAAACTCCGTAAAGAAAAACCTTCACCACACAGATATGGAACATCCTCCAATGACTCAACAAAACAACAAGGAATTAAATTAATATCGAGAACCTAACATAGGCAGGTTACTGTAAGGTCCAGTAACTGATAACTTCTCATTTCTCAAACGCAAAAGCGGCACACACAAAAGTTGAAATCCTAATGAATCAAGATTGCAACTACAAACTCAACATGAAAAGCAATGCCAAAGCCTACAAGAACCTAGAAAACAACAACAATTTCCCGTTCACATTCCAAAACAGAATCATTATCCAAAACAAAACAACAGATCATTGGCAAATAAATCATCATTTCAACTACAAATTCAACATGAAAAGCAATGCTAAAACCTAAAAAAATCGAAAAAATAATTTCCGTCAACACTTCCAAAAGCAAAATCATAATCTATGCAAAACAACAGATCATCAGTGTAAATCAGCATTTCAACCACAAATTCGACATGAAAATCAATGCCAAAACCTTAAGAAGGAGAGAGAGAGGCTAGAAAAGAACCTCCACAAGTTCCCGTCCACATTTCCAAAAACAAAATCGTAATCCAAAACAACAGATCATTACCAACATCAATCAGCATTTCGACTACCAATTCAACACGAAAAGAAATACCAAAACCTAAAAGAACCTAGAAAACAACATCAACAATTTCCATCCACATTTCCAAAAACGAAATCATACAACAGAGAATTAGCAATATTAATCACCATTTCAACCACAAACTCAACATAAAAAGCACCACCGAAACAAAAAATATATATATATATATACAGAGAACGTAGAAAACAAGATCATAAAGCAAAGCAAAACAAAACAACAGATCATTAGCCATATCCTGATCAAAGGAAAGAAACAATGCAGCAGAAAAAAAAGAAAAGGAGCAATAGTGATGGTGGAGGCATGTGTGTACCGTCATAGCGTTCGGCCTGCTCGGCGAGTTTGGCCATGTAAACCTGGGTCTCTCTTTCCTTCTCGGCGGAAGACATTGTTACAGAGAGTGAGGTTGGGGGGAGAAAAGAAAGTGAACAGAGAGAGAACCAGAGAAGAAAGGGAAGAAGAAGAAGAGAATATAGAAAGGAAGAGAGAAGGGGGAAGAGTCGGGGGAGTTAAGACGAGAGGAGAAAATGGAGGTTTTGGGGAATGGAGGAGGAGAAATGAACGAACGAACGAACGAATGAATGAATGAAGAAGAAGAAGAAGGAAGACTGAATCTGAACCGTTGGATTAGTTGGAGAGGTTCTGGTTGTGGTTGTACGTAATGCAAAAAGCGCGAAAATTGTGCTTTGCCCTTTCAATTCCATTTATGGCTTCTTCTTCTTCTCCCTCTTCATCTTTTTTCTCCCTCTTTTTTCTATTTCCGGTATTTTTCTTCTTTTTTCTTTTTCTAAATATACTTATTTTTCTTATTTTCTTTAATTCCGATTTAAATATTTGAATCCTATTTTGTGATTTTTTTTTAATCAGATTAATTGATGAAAATTAACGTGGTATTGGATAGGTTTAAATTGAGATTTCAACATCATTTACTTATTTTATTTATGTATTTTTCTATTACAACCATTACGGAATAGATGAATAAACATCTAGTCTTTAAACATGGAAGTTATGTTAATATTACTCACTTTATAGCTTATTCACTTCAATTGATACGATAACTCTTGTGTAAATTTTGGTTACGTAAGCAACTCTGTATTTGTAAAAAAGAAGAAGATTTCATTCGTTACTAGAAGTTGGAGCAAAAAATTTATAGTGCTGCTGTTAGGACACATGAGCCTTTGGAGGAGACCATTGATTTTTGATGCAAAGTCATATGAAGGTTTACCATCGATATTGTAAATAATATCAATGATGTCCTTACTTGTTCGATAATCTTTTACTTTTTAACGTAAAGTTCATTTATGTGATTTAAAATGCAATTGTTTAAGATAATAAATAGAATATTAGTCCTTACTTCAACAACTATTTAATGAAGTTGAATCCATCAACCTCATAAAAATTAATCGATATCTATTCTATGAAACTATAAAGTTGAAATTTAAAATAGAGGCATTTATTTTCAATTCAAACGTTCCAATATTAAGTAGTAAAAGTTGATCTTGCCTTTTAGAATTTAAAGGTAAGACATTCATGTCAAGAATGTTAAACATGATTTTATAGTCGTGAATTTATACTTTGATTGTCTCAAGTATGAAGTAACATATCCTCAATTATGGGAAGTAAATCCTTACTAAAGTCAAAGTTTCAGTGATAGAAAAGTTATTCATTGATGTTACACATAATTTGTTGTCTATATTGAGAATGAAACTCTTAAAATGCCAAATTGAGGAAAAGAAAAGATATGTAAATGCTAGGGTTTGTTGTTATAATAAAGATTGAAAGAAGAGTTTGGATATAGGTTAAGATTATATTCCGTTGGTAGAATGTCTTTCCAAAATAAAGTTTGTATTATTTAAGACCAAGCTTAAAATGGAACGAATGACAAATTATTGGGATGATAGAGATTTGATCTTAGAAATAAGCGAGAGGATGAGGGAGGAGAGTGACAAGCCAATCCATGTACGTAAAGTTACGTTTTGTAATTTCAATTGAATTTGAGGTCGGTAAAAGGTAAAAACAAAACTCCATTTCTAGAGTATGGCAACTCTCATTTTTCCAGCAAACCCAATACTTAGGCAGATGAGCTTATGCTTAAAAGAATCCGAACTCTTTTCTACTCTTGAATTTAAACATTAATTGTAAGAATTAATGCATACTTTTAAAAAATTTGCTGCCAAGTATCATCAAAAGAAACACTCAGTTACAGAATATCAAAAACCATAATCAATAAACTGTTGTTTATTCCTTAATGACTATAAGACCAGAATGAATCTGTTAGCAGATTTGCACCATTCAAGCACAGATGATGAATCAACCAATATGGTCAAATTAGAAACTACCTCCTTGTGTTGCTCTTTTATAGTTAACGACCACTGAAGTTCAATCGATTTTCCTAGACCCCCAGTTTGCTCTCCAACAAACAGAAGGAGAAAGTAGACGATCTGTTTTCCACCCTGATATCTTCAGCTACAAGGTAATGGAAAGGTGTAAATGCAACGACAATTACAGATATACTGAATGTAAAATTACGAAAATATTGTCTTGAGATTGTATTCTTGAAGTCGTTCGTGAGTTTCTTGGTAAGAAACCGAGCTTTAGTTGAGAAATATGATGGTTCTGCTAGATGGTTCAACTCCTTTTTCAGTTTCCCTTCAGCCAAAGGCTTGAGATTTGAAGTTAGAAATGCCTTTTTTTTTGTACTCTACTAATTGGATAGAATACTAATACGAAAGGTCTATTGAGATTCATCCCTTCGTGTCACTCTGATTCATCCCTCCAAAAAAACACTAGAACTAAAGGGAAAAGGCAAATGTTGTGGGAGTAAAAGTAAAAGCTGCCAATTAAGTGGTCTTTTATTAGCTTCTTTTGAGGAAGTTAACGAGTGAAAAGGCTAAGAGAATAAGAAAGGAAACGAAAACTTGGCAATTTACAGAACTTCAGAAACATTAAAGAGAGAGAATACCTTTTCAATAAAACATTCATAATGTTTATCCATCCATGACATGCTTTCAAAATATCTGGACTCCTGATCAGGAACATAAGCCATAACAAGTGCATGAACGAATGATTGGAAGATGTCATTAGCAGTTGCATCTTTTTGCACAATAACACTGATAGTTTCCTTCCTCTCCACTAGAAGGTACTTCTCTGGCAACCAAATAACATGTGATCAGATGGGGGTGATAAAATACAGCTAGAAACTTAAATATTTAAAACCATTCCAACCTTGTTTATCGTTATTATTAGCACCTGCCAAATGCAACAGCTCCTTTCTGTACCACCACCATAATGTTATTATGCCATTTTCATTTTATGGACTGTAGGGGAAAGGAAAGAAAGAAAGAAAAAGATGACAACTAACTGGACAAAATTCAGTCTTCAAATTGCACGTGTCCTTTAAATAATACTAAATGTCTTGAAACTTGAAACAGATGTACCGTATTTGATTGACCTATTTAAGAAGTAATCGTGTAGCTAATATTTTTCAAAAGAGAAAAAAGGGAAACAATACATAAATGTATTTAGTACAATTACAACCACTATTATTTTCGCTTCCACCTATGCAAGCATTTTAAATACTTGGGAGCTCTTTAAATATCGAGTCTAGTAATAATTGCTTCCAAAGCTTGTCCATTTGAAACCTTTCTTAGGCTCTTTGGCTTTTAACCTGCTCCTCATTCATATATCAAGCGATCTTTTTGTCTGTATCTAACTAATAATAAAAGAAAATAGTGCAAGCACCGTAAAAAGTTGCAGGAACAATATTGGCCAAAAACATATCCACTGCTCCTTTATTATGCATGTTAAGAAGGCATTTTTTGTGCGATCACAGAAAACTTTACGAAGTTCATGAGCTGGTTAAAAAAAGCTCACATTTCTGTGTGATGAAGAGAAGAGATCCTCGCTCCTAACCGTACACGTGTATGGATTAACTTAATGCTCCTTAAACTCCATGATGAAGCCCATGCGGGTAAAACATGCTCCATCATAGAAACCTGTTGAGGAGAGAGAACTGAATGCAGGTTCAGTCGCAGGATTTAAATTTTCTTTAAATAAGAGACTAGAAAACAGCGAATTTTTATTTATTTCAGAAAGAGATAAAATATAGAAGAATTTTACCGCATAAATCACAAATCTCAACATGTGTGCACATACATACATAAAAATAGCGTCGGAATCATACACAAAATGAAGCAGAATAAGTAACACCAGGAAAAAATATAGACATTGGGCATCATCACCTTCGGCAGTCTGAATATAATGCTGCAAGGCAATCGAACACCTCTGAGGGTTGAGTGAAGTCAAGGAAAGGCAACAAACAGCCTTGTAATTTGCTGCACAAAGTGACAAGCAGAATTTTTACAAAATTGTGACACGATTACTTAGGCACTTACGAAATCTGTCATCACTTCATAAAAATATATTCTCCCTCTCTTTTCTCTTCATGGAGACGAATAAACATTTTGAACCTAGAAGCCTTACTTAGAAAATTTTGATTAAGAAACATTGACAACGTGTTCATAAGAAATGATGGTCTAAATTTTGAACTTTTACCATTTAGGAAATTTAAAAATTAAATATCACGTCAATATAGACTATAAAGTGAGGATTTGCTCAAGCAAATAACATATTTATCGCATAAAGTATTAACTCAACATTTAATGAAAAACTCACCGTACATATGAAACATTGTGAGGGACAGAAAAGAAAGCCAGATGGCCAGTGGGCATCCCATGGTGATACGAGCAAGAAGCATACCAATCGCCATGCCTATCATTGTTGCTACTGTTTCTTGACTTCCTTCCTATTGGTGCAAGATTGACAATTGTCATTACAATATATCCGGATCAGAGTTCATTCTTCACCTGGAAAGTGGCTAGCTCTATACCTTGGCAGATATATCAGCAGCATTATTCTGAAGGGCAAAATGTTGTGTTAAAGCAGCTCTAGTAGCTCCACTTGCCACACCGGCTGATTTGGATTAAAATCTATAGTTAGCATAAGAATTACATCCAATTAATTAGGATATTAGGGTGCATGAATTAGCACGTGTTCCCACCCTAACAACCAACAATACCCGCCTTTTCTGGACTTGAGTTTCCATTTTCCTAAAGATTTTTTTTGCTTATTGTGGACACCTTTATGCTAGACGAGGTTATCTTTTAAGTACTAGTTCTACAATCTGTGTTGGATGTTTTTTAGCAAGAATTGTCGTACTCGAATTGGCGTTGGTCACTGCTGAGTCAACATTTGGGTGCTTTGTTAGTTGAACTTTATATGCTCTATTGATTGGTTCAAGGGTAATTTTCTTTTTTTTTTTGATGAAAATGTACAAATTTACTAATCAAAATTTTAGGTTTAATTCAATGAAACTAATAATAAAAGTTTAAATTGATTCCCGAACTGATATGAAATATGAGATAGATGTCAAATTTAAAAATGATTTTTTCCCTATAATATAGCAATGTTTACAACAACGTACAAACGTGATATCAATTGAAAACCCCCAAACTTTACATGATAATACCATATTTAGATGCAAATTTCCAAAATTCCCATGGACTTACTGAATGATCTTGACAAGCTCCCCAAGCAAACGATAAGCATAAATGCTGAAGGAAACAAGGGGGAAACAAGGTCCATCAACATACCTGTTTAGTACAAAGTTGGTGGTTATCTTAAGACACAAGAGTCAATGACAAGTGAAAATGCTAGGTGTTGTTGCCTTTCCAGAAATTAGAGATAAATTTACTAAAAAATTCCAGGGCCAGTATTGGCACAATATTCAATAAGATCCAAATTTGCAGTTACGAGCCATGGCTGTAGGTTAGATTGCTTGGCTATGAACAAAAGTTAAAAGCCAAAACATATGATACTTTACATTACAATGGAAACTATCCACGGAAAGGTTAATAAACGAAAAATCAGGGGTTATTGAGTATCACTTATCCGTTAGATATCCGTTTGCCTGTACTTGTCATAGTAAGACAACTTATTGCAGGTTCAGTAAAGAATAAGGGGAAGAATGCACATACCAAGATCATTCATGAAATCTGCAACCAAGCGCCACATTTTGGCATTGCTGTCCAGATTAGATCCCTGAAATGTACAATTGTCGTTGCTATGACATAATCAACAAAGAGAAACCATAATAAAAATGGTGAACACAATTCTAGACTACTCTATAAGTCTTGAATTCCATACATATTGTTACTCTAAAATATTGAAGCTGATAGGAAAAGATTAAGGATAAATTTATTACTTTATTTAAGCTATTGGGGAACAAATATTCCACCAAGTTAGTTACCATGCATGTAAACCAAACATATGTTTCTTTACGATTACAGAAGAATATAGCATACCTGGTAAAATGTGAATAAGATGCCTCCAAGCATTCCAGTTAAATCCCTTAAAAACCACTGGAAAAGTTGAAAAAAGTTATAGATGTCTATTTTCTTCCAATCCACAAAGTCTTGAGATCGACTATTAAAAGTTCCATTACAAATTTACCTGAAATGTAGCACCAATGACAGTTGCTGATTGCTCTCCAACCCCAATGGCACTCAGGAGAGCCTAGGAAAGATTAGACGTAAATGCATATTAAATTTAGAAGAAACTAAATTGCACATTTTTTTTATAAGAAATTTTAATTACGCCTTACTTGGGTAGAGAGCATGGTCCGAATGTATGTTGATAGACCCTGACAGAGAATGAAAATCATAACTCGCTATTCTAACTATAAAATATTGCAATATTAAACATAAAATTGTCAAATGTTATTTTTTCTTCTATGAGTATCATGGCCAGGTTTTACATATCTCGACTAGTCTCATGGCTGTTTATGCCTACATTTGATTGTCGAGAAAACACTTAAGAAGTAAAATCCTTGGTAACTAACAGAGGTTGCTTGAACACATTCCCTCAACGGTTTGTATTAATTACATTGGCGCAAATTCATGGTGGTTAGAACTCCCAAATGTAAAAGGAGAGAAACATGTAAAATGAACTTTTACCTGCAATGAGTCCCATATTTGAAAAGGAACATAATCGGGGGTCACACTACTAGGAAACCCCTGCAATTAAACGAAAGATTGATAATAAGAAAGCCAAACAAACAAACAAAAGTACACTGCCTAGAGTCATAGAAATCCAAACACAAGCTTGCCTCCGGTACAAACGCGTCAAAGAATCGTCTCCACACAAGTCTGAAACGGGAACCAGATCTATAGATAGAAACAGGAAAAGGAAACTTCAATCAAAAAGTTCCAAACGCGGTGAGTGGAATCTGAGAGGGAAAGGGAATCAGAACAGTGCCTCTGAATGAGGAGGGAAGGAGAAGCGGATATAATGGCAGTCTTCCGAAGCTCCGACGAAGAAGAACCATTATATTCTTCCAGTATCACTTCTGATTGAAAATTTTTCCCACCCATATGATGTATTCAAAGCTCGAATAACTTATACTCTAATTTAATTCAATCAAATGAATCGCACTGAAATTAAATATCTAAAACTAATCAGAATAGCATTCAATTCATAATAAGAAAGCTTTTGAACCTCAAAACAATTAAGCTTTCGAGCTTACCACCAGATTTCAACTGCTGTAGATCAGAATTGTCATGAGCTTGCGTCGATGGTAAGTTTCCTACTGAGACGAAGAAACAAAATTAGTCGCCCCGTCGGACGAATGGGTTTTGTGAGGTTTGTAAGATTGAAAAGGATGATCGAATTTCTGCCGGAAATGAAGTTCTGCCAATGGCTTCCACCAATGAGTGAAGAGTTGAACACTGGAGAGCTATTCGCTGACGAAATGGAAATATTACGTCATAAATGAGATTTAAAATAAAACTTCGATAAACTTAGGTGACCACGTGGTATGTGAGAAGTCACGTTTTGCACCCCTACAAATAAATGAGACGTTAGAAATTACAAAACAAGTCATAATAATTAAATCGATAACATAGTCCAATTTACATCTACAAAAATTAGAAATTTGATTATTTTTGCTATTTTTACAAAATCACAAATTAATTTGTCACCTAATACAATTTTTCTACAAAAAGAATTATACTTTTACAAAATATTTTCTCAAACATTTTTTCATCTACGTGGATTCATAAATTTTATATAACGAGACTAGACATTGTATAATAAACACTGTTTAAAACATATTTTAACTTTAATAACATTAACTGATAATAAAAAATACTGACAATTTCCATATTATGTTTGTAATGTAAGCGTGTGAATTTAAAAATTGCATCACAAAAATATAAAAGAAATAATAATAATTCTTTTGTGAAATGTCATCACGAGAATGGAAGTTTAGATTGTTGATTTTGTTATAATGTGGGCCGAGCAATAAATTTAGTTTAAATAAAACATTATTTAATATATATGTTATCGTGATACTTTAAATTTAATATTGAAATATAAAAATTAATAATATAAGAAGACACGCGCTTTTCATACTTGTTAAATCTGCCCCGGTTTCCATCCATGTTTTTTTAATTTTCTTATCAAAACGTTTCTCAAAAACTCATTTCACTTCAATTTTGTTTTTTTTCAAAATCATTTCTAAAACATTTTTTCTACTTTGTTTTTTCAAAAAAAAATTCTTGTCCATTTTATGAAAAAAAAAAAAATTCCCTCCAATTTTGTTTTTCAATATATTTTTTCGGATATTTACTCTCTTTCTTAAAATAGGTATTTTCAAAAGTAAAAATAAATAGATAAATTATTTAAATTTTATAGAACAAAATCGTTAAAAAAACAAAATTTATTACCCTTTATTTTTTATAAACGGTGAATATTTCATTAAATATTATATTTTTTACAATTTTTCTTCTCAAACTCTATTTTGAAAAATTTTCCTCAAATATTTTTTCTTATTTGTTATTTAAAAAAATATTTACAAAAGTTTTTTTCAAATTCTTTCCACATACAATTTTTGTTTTCATAAAATGTTTCCGAAAAAAGGTTTTCTCAAATTTTTTTATTCTCTTTTCCAAAAAGCTGTCTCCAAATTTTATAATATATTTATCGAAAACATTTACTTAAACGTTTCTTCTTCTCTTTTTTTTATCAAAATTACAAACATTATCTCAAACTCCTTTTTACAAAAAAAAAGAAAAAAAAACGTTTCCTTAGATTCTCTTCATTTCATTCTTCGTTTTTAAAAAATATATTTATTCTCTGTGTGTTTTAAAAAATGTTTTCCCAAACTCTTCACTTCAAATTTGTTTTTCCAAATAATTTCAAAACGTTTCCTTAAAAAAAATTTACTTAAATTGTAGAAAAATCCTCATGTATAACATTAAATTAAAACTATTTAAATACGAACAATGAATAAATATTTTATTTTTTATTAAAAAAATTATTTAAATTCATAAATAAATATTATATTTTACTTGAAACCATTTATTCTCACCATATACAAATTTAGTTGATTATTTTTATCCAACCTAAAAAAGATATTGATAATATAATTTTTTTACCACTATAATAATAATCAACATGAGTTCAATTTATGTAAGTGTGATGAGTTCAAATCCTCCTTGATAATTAATACATGATTAAAGGAAATGTTGAAAAATAACAAGCGATAGTTGCAAATTTAACAATTAAATTTAAATTAATTAAATACATAGCATAATTTTAAAAAATTACAAATATAACAAAATTTGTCAAATTCTATCAATAATATAAGTCTATCACTGATAGACCATATTGCAAATATTGGCCTATCATTGATATATCATATGAAATCTATCGACGATACAAGTCTATTAGTGATAGTTTTGCTATATTTACAATTTTAAAAAAATATTGTTATATTCTTAATTATTATTACTAAAATAGCTATCGATGGCAATTTTCCAAATAACAATATATATCTTTATTTTTCTTTCCTATCAGTCAATAAATGGGCCAAGTGGGCTTTCCTTGAGAAGCACTCTATCCTCTTTGGTCTCACACGTAATGATAAAAACTCCCCTCCTTTAATCATCTCTTGCAAATATTTTAAAGTTTTATGGACTAAATTTATCAAATTGAATTTATTTTTAATTAAATAGACACATCATTAAAGGACTAAACTAATCATTTAACCAAAACATTTTATAAAAAACATAACAAACAGCAGCTTTTAAAAAAACAATAAAAAAAATTAAAAAAAATTTATACCATAACAAAATTTTAAATTATATAAATAATATAAATATTGATATAAGCCTATCAATATTTATTATCTTAAATTATATTATATATTATAAATATTTTATTAAATTTACAGTTTTCTTAAGAAATTTTAGATATCATCCAGAGTAGATAAATGATAGTCAATAAATTTATACGCAGTTAAAAAATTTATGTTATAATAAAATTTTAGATTTTATATCTTCCATCGCTATAGTGTATCAACTAGTATGGATGATAAAATTTGATATAAATATTTTGTAAAATGTAATATTTTTAAAATTTCTCTATTATTAATAGAATTTAATTTTTTATATTTTATAAATATTTTAATGGCTTTATAGTATACCTTAATTTCCAAACATATTTTTTTAAATAAATCCAAATCAAGATACAATTTTTTAAAAAAGTTTCAAATGGTAAAAAATGGAATTTGCTCCGGTGAAGTCCGGTCGACGGTGGCAAGTATACGGCGACGTAAAATATCGCAATCGTGGCGTAAGAAAAGGAAATGAGAGGAATCAACTCGTGAGATTCCTCATACCGTTTGATTATTTAAAGCTCTCCATTAATGGTTGTTTATCATGATCCGTTCCTATTGAATTCGAATTTGAAACGAGCCATTCAGTCGTGGATAGTTGTCGGAGAACAGTCAGTCTCTTAGCAGTTCCAAAGCCCGAAGTTCAATTCGAATCTCTTGCATTATAGTTCTTCTACAGGTAGTTCTTCTCATAGATTAATCTTCGTTAATCGTAATTGAGTACAAATTTTAAGCTCGCTTTTAGTATGTATGATTAACTAAGTACTTGAGAGCTTGTGGGACTTCGAGTAGAAGAGATTGTCTTTTTACGAGTGAAGTCAACTTGGCAGTGTTTGTTAATTCCTGTTTTCTTGCAGTGGAAGTTGAGTTGAGCTGTATTCCACTCACTGTCATGGCTATGGATTATTTAAATGGTGAATTTTGGAGAGGATTTTGCTAAAATCTTCTTACCGATTTGTTTATTGATCTTTTGGTTCAGTTCGGATCTTGGGTGTGATGAGATTTTTGGGATTTGTCTGCCTTGGAATATTATGGATTCTAGCGACACTGCATCAAGTCAAATCACATGGAAACCATCCTTTCTCGAAAATTGCCATTCGTAAAACTACATTCGCCCTTAATAAACATGCTAATGTTAAAGCCTCTCCATCGGTTCTTGGATTGAAGGCAAGCTCCAATCCCATATGTTTTGTTCTAATTTCATGGACGATTATGTTTTTAACTCCTCAGAAAATCCAAAAACTAACATGTATTTCTTCTTAACGCTACTTTTGATTGAGGAAGTCTATTTGATATTTCAGGGGGAGAATACAGAATGGGTGACGCTGGAGTATAGTTCTCCAGACCCGTCCTCTGATGATTGGATTGGAGTATTTTCTCCAGCCAATTTCAGGTTTATTCTATTTTTCTTATGCTTATCTCATCTGCATTGGTTTGAATTAATTTCTGGAGTTCCCTTACTCCTAAGAGTTTTTCTTGTTTAGTTTATGCTAATATGGTTTTATTGAATGGAAATTTTTGGTTAAATCTGTTTCAGTTCTTCTACCTGCCCCGTAGAGAATCCAAGAGTATATCCACCATTGTTGTGTTCAGCACCTATTAAGGTCCATTCCGCTTGATTTTTACGTTGTTACATGACTTGCGTCTATTTTAACCTCACTTTGCAGCGTAGAGAGTTCAATAGTAAACTAATTATATGGATTTTATTGCAGTTTCTGTTTGCAAATTACACAAATGCCAATTACAAAACTACTGGACGAGGGCTTTTGAAACTTCAGCTGATAAACCAGAGAGCAGACTTCTCTTTCGCATTATTTTCTGGTGGTTTATCAAAAGTATGCTGTCCTTATTGCTTTTTATTTTCCTCCAACGATTCAGAATGTTTATGGACTACAATTTTCAACAATGATTCCGGTGTTGTCTATCTTATTACTCTTTCACTGATTTGTTGCTTCGGAATTGTGTTCTGAACTTTTGCACTATCTTGCGAAATTTTAAAATTAAAAGATAAGTGAATAATTGCTTTCTGGGTTATGTGAGCTCACAAGCCATAACCTAAAGTGAATAGTACTTAAACTTGCCAATATCTAGGAGGTTCCAACTATCTTGTTCTTCTTACTTCTATGATGTGTATTCTTGCCTTTCACCCTCCCCTTAGAATTGAGCTTCACAAGCAAATAATACCTATCACATCATTGCAATTATGGATTTTTATGGGGTATGGAAATCTTGGGTTAGTATTTTAAATTATATAAGTTGACCATGACATATTCTTACTAGAATCTACCTTCCTACCAAGTTAATTTAGTTCAAGATTTTCAATTGTTTGGATACTTACAACGAGGGTTATTTAAATTTTGAATACAGAACCTAAATTGATGTTGTTAGTTGACTCAAGGCAAGGCATTGCACAACTTGCAGAAGAGATGTTATTCTCGTATGAACTTATGCCTCACTGTTTTATGTTAGTGTGTCTGGGTTCTCTCGTATCTACGTCCATGTTCCAGACAATTTGTCTCATGCACTTAACAATTTTATCATATCATTATACAATGATCTGGGCCAATTCACCTGATTTCTCATTTAGCAATATTGATACTTGTGTATTGCACTTAACCTTAGCAAACTTTTTGGTGAATTTGTTTGCTTACATTTTATTTATTTCCTTCCCGTTTCATATTTAGCCAAAGGTGGTGGCAATATCAAACCGTGTAACTTTTGCAAATCCTGATGCACCACTTTACCCACGCTTGGCACAAGGGAAAAATTGGAATGAAGTAAGTACGAGCTAGCACTTGTGTTACCCTACTGGTTTGCCTGGGCTTTTCTAGTGAATATATAATTTTTCAATGATTTAGTTTCCATTAGTGTACCAGCTTCGTTGCAGAATTTCATATATACATGTCAATAGGCCTGTGATAATCGCTCATGCTTTGAATTTGGTAGTTAAATCTACATGAAGATGATATGGTTTAACCATTGATACTCAGATGACTGTAACATGGACAAGTGGATATGGTATTGATGAGGCCGAACCTTTGGTTGCATGGAGCCAAAATGGAAAAGACCTTATGCAATCCCCAGCCGGGACACTGACTTTTGATCGTAACAGCATGTGTGGTATGTGAACTCCCTAAATTTAGATTTGTTACAACTATTTATACGAAACATGCTCTGTTACCCTGTCAAATATTCAGTAGCTGCTACCCAATTATTATGCGATGTTAAAAATTTACATGATGATAATTATTAATCAACTTAAAACAATCGACTATACGAGGGATTGGGAATATTTTCTGTCATTATATGTATTATTTGCCAATGTAATGTTTTTATAAGTAACTCAAACTTGTGCTATTTTCTATTTTTCCATCTAAAGATATTTTATCTCATAGATTATATTTTTAGGTGCACCTGCAAGGACAGAGGGATGGCGAGACCCTGGATTTATACATACCAGTTTTCTCAAGGAATTATGGCCCAACCAAGAGTAAGTCATATCAATCCCAAACTGATTATATATTTTTTAGAGAAATGAAAAGTTGTTATTCATTATTATATCAGTTGTATATCATCTCGTCAAACAAATCCTAATATAATAAGATTGGGACTATTTATACCATTGAGAATGAGATGCATACTGAAGCTATACTATTAGGCTAAGAAACACGTACACTTCAATGTAGCTAACATGTCTAACACACTCACACATTAGATATTTAGACACTTTTTTTTAGAAAGACATTTAGGCACTTCTTCGTACAATAGATATGTGTTATCCACTAATTGTAAAAAGTCAATGAATCAAACATTTGTTAGACAAATAACACTCATTAAACATATTACATAGAGACACAATAAGCAGGAAAAGATAAAAAGACTTGGAGCAAAATACATTGAGCTCATCCTTTTAAACATATCAATTCAAAAGCTTATTGATTTTGAATTTCCATCTTTTACAGAACTGATATATATTTTTCAAAAATGCATAGTTTAATAAACATGTCCCGAAAGTAGCGTGCTACAGTGTCTATCTTGACCGTGTTGTGTCGTATTTGTATGTATGTTTCTTTAGGATTCCTACTATAAGAAAAAAAAAATAGAAAACTATATTGCAATATCAAAGAGAAATTACGATATATCAATATCCTTGAGTTTTCTTTCTTATAGAATCCACTCACTATGGACTTCGATTCTCAAAATACTCATTTCCCTATGTTCCTCTATATATGACCAACTCACGTCCCACTAATTACCTAATAATTACAATTATGGCACTACTAATACTCTCAATATAACCCTCTTAATATTGTAACACACAAACTCTGAGAAATTTGAAGGCTGAGTTCCTCTGCGAGGTTATAAGTTTTGCTACATCCTGGAGGATTACCAATTACCACTTAAAGATTGTTAATATTTGAATACACTTATTATGCAGGTATACATACAAGTTGGGGCATAAATTAAACAACGGCACATATATTTGGAGCTCAACATACAAATTCAAAGCCTCGCCTTATCCCGGTCAAAACTCGTTACAAAGAGTTGTCATTTTTGGTGACATGGGAAAGGTTTGGATCTTTTACTAAATTTTTAGAACCACCAAAATATGACTTGCTGAGATGAAGTGCTTGTTTTGGTAAATTCTTAGTATACAAAATCACATTTTTTTAGTAATTTTTTACTATGTTATGGTGGGGACAAAGCTACAGCATGATGTGTAGTTTTTCAAAAAGGTATACACAAAGGACATTCACACACCTCACAGTTAGAGGTAGAATTTTGACTCCTCATTCCTCAACTTTAATGAAAATCATAAGGAAGAAGTTTTGGTGAAAAAGAAAAAGAATATAATGCAATCTACGAATTTTCTAATGTTGCAAAATCCTACAGCAAAGGTTCACAATTTTGGAAATCATGTCCAATTGTTCATTCAACTGTATGCTTAATAACAAGCTCAAACTAAAAGTTCTATAGATACTATAATTATATTTGCACATCCAAAAGATGCTTTTCTGGGAACATAATCGTTTCATTCAATTTATAGCCAATCAACATATAAAGGGTTTAGAACTTCTCTTTATTTAATATAGTACTACACAGGATGAAGCTGATGGCTCTAATGAATACAACAATTTCCAACGTGGCTCTCTCAATACTACTAGACAACTTATAGAGGATTTGAAAAATATTGACATAGTTTTCCACATTGGAGATATATGTTATGCAAATGGATATCTTTCACAGTGGGATCAGTTTACAGCACAGATTGGACCAATTGCATCAACAGTGCCTTACATGATTGCTAGGTACTTCCTTCCCTAAATGGCTCACACATTGTTTGCCAGGTATTTTGTTCTTATTTCTTTTATTAACTGTACACACGTTGTTACAGTGGTAATCACGAGCGTGACTGGCCAGGGAGTGGATCCTTCTATGACACCATGGATTCAGGGGGAGAATGTGGTGTAGTGGCTCAAAATATGTTTTATGTCCCTGCTGAGAATCGGGAAAAGTTTTGGTAATGAATCCTGTTTTGATAACTTACTGTTGCATATGGAGCTGTTCTTTGATTATGTCTGTTCACACCGTCAAGACTTTTTCTTCTAACCATTCCTTACGTTAAGTAAATAACTAAACTATAATGGGGGTTTTATGAACACCTATTTGTGTCATTCATATTTTCATTATTCTCAGGATTTAATCTATTATTCCTCAGTTCAACATGTTTATCCTTTTACATCAGGTATGCCACAGACTACGGTATGTTTCGCTTCTGCGTAGCCAACACAGAGCTTGACTGGAGAGAGGGAACAGAGCAATATAAATTCATTGAGCACTGTCTATCATCTGTTGATAGGCAAAAGCAACCATGGCTGATTTTTCTGGCACATCGTGTGTTGGGTTACTCTTCATGCACTTTCTATGCTGAACAAGGATCATCTTCAGAACCAATGGGCCGCGAGAGCCTTCAAAGTCTTTGGCAGAAATATAAGGTCGATCTTGCTATATATGGCCATGTGCATAGTTACGAGAGAACATGTCCCATCTACCAGGTATTCTTGAATTTTGTCTCAACTCAAGTTCTTTTTCTCCATGTTTTCTGCTGTTTAACGAGGAATATACATATATTATTGTGAAAAATTGATAAGAAAAAAGACATTCAAGTTGCAAATTTAAAAGCTGTGACCACCTTGACAGTAGGCTTCAATAGTGTTTGTGTTTCAGTTTCATTTTTATTTGAGTGGCTGTATTAAATTTAGGGCTCGAAGTCATTCTTCTTCAAATCTAAGAATAACCCAATCCAGTTCGTAACAAAACCATGCATTTTCACTTTTGGGATATGTTTCATTTGTGGTAAGCAAGGCCCTGTTTACATCTTAAAACAGCTTCGTAGTTCCCCTTTCCCCTCAGCCATTGACTAAAAAAGCTTCATCTTGCCGTAAATTTGCAGCTTTGCAGATTTCTTTATCTTTCTAATATTACAATAACGTTTGACATTATAATTTAGAAACAACACCCGGTTGTACATTTAGTTTTTCTAGCATGCTTCCTCTATTTCCCCGCCTCCCCCTTTTTTCGCAGAGATAATACTTTCCAACTAAGATATGCTGTTTCCAGACTACATAATATGCACAATCATCAATACGCTATTAGATTCTGTTCCCATGCCATGTTAAAAGAGCTTCCATTTCTTTCACAGAATATTTGTACCAATGAGAAGAAACACTACTATAAGGGCCCCTTGAATGGAACAATTCATGTTGTTGCTGGTGGGGGAGGAGCAAGCCTTTCACCATTTATCTCACTCCAAACCAAATGGAGTATTTTTAGAGATTATGATTATGGATTTGTCAAGCTTACTGCATTTGACCATTCAAACCTCTTGTTTGAGTACAAGAAGAGCAGTGATGGGAAGGTTTATGATTCTTTCAGAATATCAAGGGATTACAGAGACATTTTAGCATGTGCAGTTGATAGCTGTCCCAGAACAACATTGGCATCGTAACTTCACGTTCGACCATTCGATAAAAAGCGCAAGATCTTCCTGTCTACATATCTTAGTAATAAGCCTTTTTTAGTAGGTTTCGGTATTCAGCTAAAGCTCTCACTGTTTGCATATTAGTTTCGTGTAAGGACACAGCAACCACTTATTATTGGTTCAAATATCATTTTCTGTCTTTAGTTTCGATCATGAAAGCTATCTACTTAATGATATTTCAGATATAACGTTTTCAGTTAAAGTTGATTGGTGGTTTTGGTTTTCAGAAGATGTTTGGCTCATAATAATCTTACGCTTGTTAAATATAAACTTGGGAAGCTGGAAAAAAGTAAATGTATTCAGTTTGTGAATTAATGTTTTGGAAAGATTATGTATAATACGAAATGTATTTTATAAGCCTAAATGTGCTTCATCGAAAGAGTTATTGAATGTATCAGGTTAGAGCATAGTCTAACTAGTTAACACATTAGTTATATATACTTGACAAACTAAAAGATTAGACAGTTAACACATAAGATATATATACTCGACCAACTAAAAGATTAGACGTGTGCATTTTCATTAGAAAAACCATCGCACATTACCGATCTTCTATTTAGGGTTTCTTCAAAGGTGTTGTTTG
Organism: Cucumis sativus; assembly: GCF_000004075.3. NCBI lineage: Eukaryota > Viridiplantae > Streptophyta > Magnoliopsida > Cucurbitales > Cucurbitaceae > Cucumis > Cucumis sativus. Next base: position 18,603,914 of record NC_026660.2, read on the forward strand.
AATATGATTTATGACTTGTGGCTGTCAAAATTTCTTTATGAATATGGAAACATGGTTAAACATTTATCCAAACATTTTGGGGATAATTTCCTTTATGAGCTTTCGTGGATGGGATTTTTTTGACTAACTATGTTCATAAACTCCATTAGTCATTACATAAATAAAAATTAATGCTCAACTTTGATGAAACCTTTTGTTCGAAAGAGATTGAATTGTTATATATTTTAAAGTATAAGAAATAAATTGTTACTTACTCAACTTCAAAACTTTTCATATGGTATTATATCTTAAAATATACAAATCAAACACTTCAATTTAAAATATTATATTATTATAATATAATTAAATGTAACTAAATTGTTATAAACAAAATTCAATTAGTAAATGAACGTCGTTAATTTGATTTCACATTCACAATCATTCAACTAAAAAAAGGCTCAAGATGACTAATAACACAAACAAAAATATGATTTTTATAGTAAATATTAACACATGGCAGACCATTTTCAAATCTTAGTTCCATTGCAGAAAGGATCATATTTTGCAGCTCAACTACAGTGGGAATATTTTCTTGTACCTAAAATAGAAAAGAAAACCAAAATACACAAGGCCACAGGCAATCAAGGTGAAGTAAACTATCAACTGGAAAGAACTTGGATGATCGAAGACATCATCGACAAAATTCATGCCAAAAACCGCGGTTAAAGCTGCAAACATTGTAGCCAAGAATGTTGCTGCAGTAAAAAGCAACTGAAATTGTATCAGCTGGTTCTGAACGTTGCCCTGTTCATCCAGAAGAAGGAAAGAGTACAAATTGCATTCATTCTTGCATTCAATGTGATTAGCTAACCATGAAGAAAACAAAGCTGAGCATAGCAGTCAAAGTTACCAGTTTAATGTTGATCAGATCTTCTGTGTCATCTATAGATTCTTTGAGCTGCATAATAAATGAAAAAGTTTCAATATCAGCACCTTATAATGTCATTTTCTAAGAGTCGAGTTCAATGGGATGTATGTGGGGCTGGGAGATTTGAGCCTGACCCCTTGGATCAAAGTTATAAGCTTAAATTACCTAATCTATGCTCAAGTGAGAGTTACTTTCTGAGAACTATCGACCATAAGGTGCAATACAAGAACGCAAGTCACATTTATGAGTGTCAGCTAAGAATCACACAGCTAGACTAGAAAAGTCATGTAAAAGGATGTTATCATTTTAGTGGACTTTTCAACAATATGTTGCTGGAGATGTGCCTCTATGCATCAAAAAGTTGTAGAAAAAGCATACTCATTCAAAATGAAAAAAGTTACTTTTTCTCTTTTTAACTGAAGACTGGATCGTTTGAAAGAGGTGAAAATATATCATACTGATAACAATTTACTGAGCATGTCGTCAATGACCACAAAGTATGCTTCAAGCAGCATCTCCAATTGTTCGATGTTATCTCCGCTGGTCGAGGAACTCATCAAGCTGCTTGAGTTCACAATACTGCTAAAAGCCCTTTGTAATTTGTAAATTCCATTGGCAGAACCCACTGGCGAAACAGGAGCAGATTTTGGTGGCTGTTTCCCAAAGAAACTAGCTTCCAAATACAAGTTACTTCGGATGTTTGCCTCCATTCTTCGTTTCTTCTCTGTCAGATACATCTCAGCCATATCCCCATCATCATCCATCAAATGTTCAATTTCATCACGCACCTGATATTTCAATGATATATTATATATGGTTCAACGCTGTAAAAAAACATGGTTGCAAAAGATGATGAAAATCGGACATACTTACCTTTTGCACTTGTTGAGTCAAGGTCAGAAGGTTGCCTTTAAATCTTCGAACTCTCTCGAGATTAAGTGTGTTTATTGAAGATGCTAAATCATCCAGTAGAGGGTATATCTCCCCTTCCATCCCCTTCACCTGTTGAACCCAAGAATCTCTAGGTATGAGGTCCTAACTGTGACTACTGACTAGTTATAGCCCAACAAACTATTAAAGGAGTTCAAACACCAGCTAACACAACAGTGAGGATTTAGAAGGACATAACAGCAGCTATGAGCCTGCATAACACACCAATGGCAGTTATTAGAGCTTAAGGATTGAAAAGGGATTCTTTGTATATTTTCCCTTTAGGAGTGTAAGTGGATCAGTTCTTCTCTATCTGTTTTTTTTTTCTTTCAGATGTGGAAAATCAATTAGGTCGGTTTATTTTCCAATAAAGTGGTTTCAAATCGGTTTTTATATTATATACTTCACTGACCAAACAGATAAGTTTGGATTAAATTAAGAACAAAATGATTTTCAATAATACATTTCCTTTTAAACACTTTTTTTGGAAATGAGTTTAAAATTTAAAAACTTAATGTTTGGTTAGACTTTTTTATTAATGTTTATATGTGAATTTGGTTTTTAAAGATTTCTCTAAAATATATTATTTTATAAATGATTTTTTTAAAAATGCATTATTTTAATTTGTCAAACACTATCATTTTTTTCAAAATAGTTTTTTTTGACAAAATTAAACACTTTAGAATCTCAACCAAACACACCCAAAGTCCATCAGAAATAAAGCCAACCACTTGTGCTCTCTTAATTCAAGGCAAAGAGTATATTATTCAGCACTGAACTTCAAGAAATGGCATGGCTATCTGAATTTCTTAAAGAACAATGGACGGGTTTACAGTGAAACGAAAGACAAGATATCTCCTCCAGCTGAACCATTCAAGATTATAAATAGCTCTTCTAGCAGACAAAATTGCTTAAAAAGTATATGCTATCATAAGAGTGGGCGGCCCAAGGAGTAGGTGAAGACTCTAGATCCGCTGTATAGTTTGAGATACCAAAGGAGTACAAAATTGAGGGAAAACAAAAATAAGGAGAAAACCCCACAAACGACTAAAGGTGGATTACATGAAGTGTAAACTCTCATGTTTAAAACGTAAATTTATTCTTTGCCCATCAGTTCTTTTATGAGCAGAGGAGAAAATTTAACACTTTGACCATTTAGCTCATATCAAAGTACACATGCAATTTACAAAAAATGAAGAATTCTTTGTCCCGATACTTGATTCTAAGTTTACTCGAAATATACCTGAGCGTCAAGAAGTGAGCAAGTAAGTTCCAGTGCCAGCTCCAGTGCCCTAAATTCAAAGGGCAAATCATCTGTGCAAATTGGGAATTAGTTTCACGGATTTGAAGAGTTCAATACCATTTCTAGTTTAAGTGGCAAATTGAACCAATTTTTCATTCTTTCAACAGAGCACTGGCGGTGGTTTTGAATATTTGAAATACTATAATCAAACTATCCATTAAAGGATATGCTTGATAACCAGATTGCAATGCATCGCTGTGTTGAATAATTGTACATGGAAATCAATTCTTTACCTGATTGATCTTTATTTGCCTGAAGACGCTTGCATAGCTCTGATTTGTACTGTGCAGCACATCCATCCAAGGAGTTCATTAAAAAAACCTCATCAGATGTAATTACACAACGAATTTGCTCAAGACTGACAACAATTGCCTTCTCCCTTCCAAGAATTGTGGATGGACAAAGGAAGAGAGGATCCAAAAGTCGCATATCTCTAGAAGGTAAGGAACAATGCCTCATTATCGTAGCCTTCTCAAGTTCCAAAACCTCTGAGTTCCCTTCCTGATCTATCTTTATCCAAGAACGATTTCCATGGCCTCTCTTCTTTACCCCTAGCATTAGGCATATCCTTCAACGTTAAGTATTCAATGATGTTTCAAAAATGTGGATCTAAAATAGTAAATAACGACCTCGTGATGCATCCATGGTTCGTAGTCCCCTGCTGTCAATAGCAGAGAATCAAAAACTGAAGTAGCCAATGCCTTGATTTCTTACGCAGCATCAACTAACATGATGATTTTGCCAGTTTTCCTATGGAGCACCCAATCTTGCAAAAATTAAAAGGAAAAAAGCATTGAAATGCAATCTAACATGAACACTAATGGATATATAAGCCTATTTTCACATTTCACTCCCATCAAAGTTCTAGATGAGCTTCAGCATAGTTAAAAAGTAGAACCATGAATTACCATCAACAAACTTAGTATCTTAACTGAATGATAAACGAAACGGACATAACAAAATTGGTGGGTACAATTTACGAATAGCTCTAAAAAAATCTACTTAAAATGGAACTAGAATAAAAATGACACGCACTAGTGGGCTGTACAGAGAGTTCATCCCAAAAACTTACAAAAAGCCCTAGTTACTGCTATCACAAAATCAAATAAATAAGATTACCCTTACCCACAACGAAAGTTTTCCCCGAGAACAAAGATTTGAGTTCGATAAAAAGTAAAGCTCCATTTCGTTCAACAAGAAAATTCAACTTCAAGAATTTCAAAAAGGAAGGGAAATAACCTATTTTAAACGAAATTGTGTGGATGAAAACACTTGGAACGCCATAACCAAAAGACCCAGATGCAGAAATGGAAAAAGGATCAATCGAAAAATGAAAACGTACAAGAAATTCTAGATTTAGGAGGCAGGTCAGAGATGAACTAACTGGATATACAAAAAAAAAAATGGAAACGCCGTTGCCGGGGATCGAACCCGGGTCACCCGCGTGACAGGCGGGAATACTTACCACTATACTACAACGACTCAATTGATAACAAAATTTGAGATCTGTTATTGATAAATATGAATCGTTGTTTATTAGTGATATTGATAAATATAAAGTCTATTAGTGTTTATCATTGATAAAACGTAAAATTTTGTTATACTTCATAAATAATTTTAACAGTTTTGCAGTTTTCCATTTTTTAAAAATATCCATCAATTTTAAATCAAACCCTTCATAAAAAGAAAAAATAATCAAACTTTCAATTCGTATCAATTTAAACTTTATACTAAAAATTCTAAATTTTTGTAATTTATTTTGAGGATTTAAATTGATATAGTTATTCGTTGAAAGTTTAATTGATATAGATAAAAGAATAGTATCAATAATAATAAATTAAAAGTGTGTAAAAAATTAAAAAAGAAAGAAAAGAATAGAAAGTATATTATTTTAGTAATTAAATGATTTTTTTTTAAAAAAGGGAGAGTGTAATAAATAAATAATTGGAGTATCTTGGGAGACTGCGTGCTAGGTACGAGTACACCACTCTCTCCACTCTCATTTCTTCCTTCCTTCCCTCTTAACTCCCAGGTTCCCCTCAGATCCCATCGTCGCCGGAAGGTTTGCTCCTCAAATTCATTCCTTGTCTCTTAGATCTTCTCTTTATCTTTCTGTTTTCCTCTTTTTAATCCACAATCTACCTTTGTTTTCCCCCCCATTTTCTTCTTCCTTCATCATCTACCATTGTTTTATCGCATTCCTTCTCTAGATCTACTACTTGATTCATTCTCTTTGGATTTTCCTGTTTCTCCTTCCGGGTACCTCTCAATTGCTGAAACTATCAGATCTTGTTTCTTTCGCATCTTTGATTTTGTTCTTTTCTGACTGTGCTTAAGGGTTTTGCAGGATCTGTGGTATATGCCTACATTTTAACTGTTTCTTACTTTTTGGTCAAGTGATCGGTTTTTGAGATGGGTTTTTACGCTAGAACTTAGTACTCAGCTCAGCTGGGATATTCTTCTTGTGTTCCTGTGTGGGTTTTTTACTGTAAACAAATTAAATCAAATCACACCACTGTATGGGATTAGTATAACTGGTTGTTTTGTTTTGAAATTGATGCTATTGTTAATGGCTTCATGTGTCTTGTGTTCCGTTTTTCAATGTCTTGTTTGTCTTGGTATAATCTTTTTGTTTGGAGATCTATTGCTCTTACTATATCTTCTTTAATTTCATCACGACAGCTTTAGGCCTTGTCAGTATCTTCTTCATTTAGGTTGGGATTTATTTATTTATTTATTCAGCTGGCAGTCTTTACCACAGAAACAGGTCTTGTGGCTAGTTTTTCCAATATATATATATTATACCATCGTAAAAGAATATTATTATTATCTCAGACCTAACTGTTGAAAGTATGAGTCGTTAGATACCAAAGTTAGAAAAACCCATGAACTGTTACGACTAAGGGAATTAACATGAAAACATGGATCAAGTGTGATGTTCAAACATCAAGTTTGATGTTTTATTATAGTAGAGGCTTGAGTTTTACATTTTAACTCGAGATTTCTTTGGATACTTGATAGGACTATTTGCAATATATGAGATCCTTCAGCCATCGATTTTCACTCATTTATGTTCTCAGTCTTCTGATCTTTATTATTATTCTTTTTCCTGGTTGTAAGGCAAGCTTCTGAGTTGTGACATTTCAAAGAAACCGAAGTGCCATGGGGGGTCGTGGAGTTAGCAGTGGTGGGGGGCAGAGCTCACTGGGGTACCTGTTTGGTGATGGAGATGCTCCTAATGCAGGTGCACCAAAAGGTGGCCGCCAAGCACCGCCGCCTCCAAGTGAAGCGAAGACTATATCCAAACCAGCAGTGTCTAAACCTGCTGCTACTGCTTCACCACCTGCAGATATTTCCAAGCAGATTCCAGCTGGTATTCACAGTAGCTCATCAAACAACTATTTGAGGGCAGATGGTCAAAACACTGGCAATTTCATAACGGTATAGCTACCCTTTATGAGTATTCTGCAATTTATTTGGTCTAATTTGACTGCTAGCATGTTGCCGATGATTGATACATATATAATCTTGGATTAGGGTCCATATTGCACCTATTTAGTTTAGCATACGATACGTCAATTGCAGTTTGCTTGGATTAGATGTTTACTGCACCTATTTATCTAGTCTCGTCCTCCTCTTTCTACCTATCTTTGAATTGTACGATCCAAGAGTAGTAGCCAAACGGGCATGTGCTAAAAGAAGATTGTACTGTAACTGATCTTTTGCCAAAATGGGACCATGATATACCTTGATATGATATAATCAAAAAGGGGATTATAGTGATTTATTAGCTTTGTTTGTGGATGGTGCAGGATCGGCCTTCAACCAAGGTTCACGCCGCCCCGGGCGGGGGATCTTCTCTGGATTATCTGTTTGGTGGTGCTGGTGGAAAATGAAACCTGCAAATCAGAACTAAATAGAGCTATTTGACGATCCATTTTATGTGAATTTTTATATCGTGTCGAAGGGGCAATGTTTTTTTTTCTTCTTTTCTTCCATCTGAAACGATACTATGGCAGGACGATATGCTTTTCGATGTAATGTGTAGATGCTTATGGTTTCTGCTCTCTGTTCTTGGGTTTGATTCAGTCAAAATTTTATTTTGGATTCATGAAAAGCTGTTGTGAGCTATCCGTGTCTGTCAAGGATCTTTCTTACAAGTAATGCATAAACTCTCTTTTATCTTCATGGTCTTCTATTTCTATTCAGATTAGCTCCATTTCTTCAAACTCCAAATGACTTCTTAATCTAAAAGGCAGAAACATAGATTGAACTTTTCTTCATTCTTTCTTCTTAAACTAATTGGTTTTGTGAAGTTGTTGGATTTATCAACAATATCTTGAATGGAATTTAGTATAACGGATCAAAATGTACATTAAATTACATCATCGGAAAAAGAAAAAAAACTCACAAGTTTCAATTTTTACATTTATAGAAATTTAAAAAAATTACTTAAAATTTGTAATTGGAAAATTCATAATTTTATAATCTTTTTACACATTATGTAAGTAATTATTTTTAATTTGGAAAGCTACTATTACTTGAATTTTGCAAATCAATCATAATTAAGATAGTTCTATAAAACTAATTGTAATCATTTTATCAAAACATTGTCAATTACTATAATGTTTTACATATAAACCTAATATCACACAATTTGTAATCTTTTCTAACTATTTAAGTAATGATTTAAGGTCACGTCTACCTCTTTATAAACGTAATCCATTGATCATAACCTAAAAGGATTACTATTATTGTTACTATAACAATACAAAAAATTATGAATGTCACATTTACCACTATCGTTATCATTAGGGTCTAACTAAACAGAATTACAGAAATTATTATTTGTTTAAATCAAAAATTAATTTGTGCACTATCAAAGGAAGTCGTTGTAGTATAGTGGTAAGTATTCCCGCCTGTCACGCGGGTGACCCGGGTTCGATCCCCGGCAACGGCGTCGTTTTAATTTTTTGTTTTCTACGTGTCTTTTAATTACGATTAAATTAAATAAGAAAGTGAAAGTATATTTTTAGTCTTTGGATATAGTTTTGATTTGGTTCATATATTTTAAATTTTATTTTTCAATTTTCAGATTCTGAGTTTAGATTTAATTTACTTCTTTTGTTTTAAAAGATTTTTTTTTTTTTGAGTTAAGGTTTATTAATTAATTTTAAAGATTTAAAAATATAATAATTAAAATTAAAATCTCAATTGGTTATTTTTAAAGATAATGTAATATTGAAACTATTTACATATTTTGTAAATAATTTTTATTTTTATTTTTGGTATTCCTAACAATTGTCATTTTTCGTAATTATTTTTAGTATTCCATATTTTTCTCTATTTATGTTTATTGTATATTATCCTTTATAATAATTATAAATTCCCTTAAATCTCGCCTATTTTCCTTTATATACCAAACACAAGAAAAATGGTGCAATGTGGCATATGTTTTCCCATCAATTTAAAAGATGTCTTTATCACACATACATCAAACTTGCCTGCTCTTTCCTTACAGATTTAAAAGAAAAATGTCTTTATCATAAGTCAAATCATAAACATTACAAATATAAAGTTGTTTTCTTTATCCTTGATTCAATTTTTGCATTCAAATATAGTCTCAATTCAAATATAGTAGTAGTCGTAGAACTTTAACTAGTTGTTTGAGATAAAAGAATAGAGTTATAAAATCATAAATCCATAATAAAAGAAGTTAATAAAATATATAATCGGATGTTTCTTTTAGTTTTGAAGTCGAAATCCAAAAACTCTTTAGACTAAAGAAAGAAAGAAATTCATTTCTAACTTCAAATTTTCAAATTTCAATAAATAAATGAAAGAGAGAAAACAACCGCCGGCAAATTAACTCTTTTGTAAACTATTCAATGAAGGGCACAATAAAATTAACAAAAGCTACCCATGTTATTGATCTCAATTCAATGTTTGGGAAGAGAAGGATACACAAAATAAATAACAAGCAACATTCTTCTAAGCCTTAAATTATACTGAAGGGGAAAAAATATGGCATAAGTAATAAGAAAACTAGCAAAAGACTCATCAAATCTATTGCATCCAAATGTGTTTCCCTTGTTCCTTACAAAACCTACTTCTTGGCAGGGCCGTTGGAGTCCCCTCCAGCAGAGTTGAGCTCATCCCAAGCTTCAATCCAAGTGACCATTGCCTCAGACAGCTTAAGGAAGTAAGGATCGATGGGGCCGAGTTTCTCCTTCACTAGCTTCGACAGTTCGATGTAGCATTTCTGAACCGTTGTGCATTCTTTTGGGAGGACGACCGACTGGAAGAACGGGATTATGTCTTCTTGCCAGAAGATACCTTTGTACTCCTTTTTGAGGTTCACGAATGGGTTGCTGGCTTTGCTGTGCCATATGTAGGGAAGCCCTGTTTTCACTCCCCATCCCAAATGGTCACAAATTACCTGCAACAAGTTCATTAATCAATACTTTAACTCTGCATTTGGCTAGAGAGAAAGAGAAAAGGGTCACATTTTGGGTATATATACCTTAACACACCAACCGGCCCACATGTCGTCGTATCTTCCAATTGGCTGGCCATCACCCATGAGTCCAAAATACATAGCAGGTCCAATCAGTTCACGGTTGAAAGCAAGATTCATTCCACACATGGGAAACAAGGTTCCCTTGGGAATTGTCAAGACTGCATCTACATACCTGATTTACAAAGAACATCTCAATAATTTATGCATATTGGAATAGAAGGAAACATATCGGTGGTCGAGCTAAACTAATTGGAACACAACAGCAATAATCCATACACACCTGGAGTTTCTTTCACGAGGCTTAACGAGCTGTGTAGGAGCATCGTAGTCAGGGATGTTAAGCCAAAGTCCATGAGAAACTGCAGTTGGGACACCCTCACGGAGACTGAAAGGGTATCCACGCACAAAGTCCGCACCTTCTCTATATGGATCATACAGAGTGTTGAAGAAATTTGGGGTGGCCGGTGATAGAAGGTTCTTTATGTGCTGCTCGAGCGCATTGATATCTTTGTCTGAGGGGTCCTTTGCAACCTGCAATAACGGATTTACAAGAAACCATCAAATGTTGATCACCTACAGATCAAGACAGAGCTGCAGAATATGTATTTAAAGGTGCAAACAAATCACTTCCATCCCATTCTCTCAGTCAGCAACAGGTACTTCTCAACCACTCATCGGTAACAAAAGATGTAAACCACAGGGTGGTATAGAAGGCCAACGTCATTCACAAAATAACCATTAAACCAAATGCTATTGCTGCTTAAACGGAAAGATTAAAGTAAATTCATTCTCCCTACTAATATTGACCAGAAGATAAAAGGGGTTGCTTGGGACTCATTTAAAGAAGCTTATGTTTCGTTGGATCAAAAGAACTGTTTCAAACAAACAAGCATTTCAACAAGATCTGTTTCTCCCTCGCATATACAAATTCAACAGCAGTTAACAATTTTGCAAGAGAACCGGGTTGACCACACAAGTCATCAATCGCTAAGACCGAAACCTGTTCGACAACTATTTGGTTTTTGAAAAGTATACTAGTTTTCACAACACATTTGAATTTACATCCAAAATCTAAAAAAACTAATTTTATTTTATAGTTGTCAAACCTTAACTTGGATTTTGAATATTCACTCCCAAAGAGTAGACTACAACAGAGTGAAAACATGGTATGATTAGTGTTTATAAGCTTTATTTTTAAAAAAAAACAAAGGGTTAACAGACGGAGCTTGTCAAATTCAGAAAAGAAAAAAAAAAGAATCAAGGGAATGAAAGGAAAAGCATAATTGAACAACCACATGAAGAAGTCAGAACATGAAAATCCAGAACAACCCCCCGAAATAAAAAGCTCATTGCAACAATCAAACAAACAAGTAGATCTACAAAACACTGGACATCCCTATGAACACAGAACACAAGTAAATCAAAAAATCAAGCACAAGAAAACTCCAAAAAGCAAAATCAAGCAGATCTTACAAAGCAATCATCATCAATTGTGAAGATGTACTTCTTCTTGGAAACCATATAGCCAAAGCATCGACAAGCAGAATCCTTAAATGAAATGCAAGAGGCCTTGGGACCCAGAATCCGATTGATATCATTCCGATTGTAGAGTTCATAGTCGAATCCTTCTGGAACCTTGATAGTCTTTGAAGGGTCCCCATCTTGAACAATGATCAAATGATATTGCTCGAAAAAGGGTCTCCACATCTCCAAGAAATCAAGGTTTCGGATCGTGGGGATGACAATATCAAGTTCATCTTTCAAAAGGGGAGTGGGTTTGACCGAAGCTCCCGCCATTGTTGACCAATTAACAAAGCTGCAAAAGCTTCAATCAGAGAGAGAGAGAGAGGGAAGGACTTGGGTTAGACTTGGAGCGAAGAGAATGGAGAAGATGATTATATATATATACACACACAGAAAAAAAAAAGGGATTTGGATTTGTTTTGAGTAAATTTGAGATTCTTCTTGGGGCATTTGGACATTTGGATTTTTGGATCCCGATCTGCCCCCTTTATTTTTCTTTATTATTTTCACTCCAACTAAATGTTTAACCCAAAGCTTACGTTTTACAATATCGATATCTATCACATGGCCAGATCTTAATTTTACGAAAAATTTTGATAAAAATAACAACAAAATATTAATTTTAAGAGATATTTTCTAAAAAAAATTATAGAAATAAAATCCATTTCAATACGTAAATTTAAATTAGTAAATAACTATTTTATTAACTTTACAAAATATACATGTCAAAAATTCAAATAACTATATTATATTTATATGAGTGATATTTTGAGGTTTATTTTTTGTGTTTTGAAAACTTTTATACAATACAACGAAAATATCAATTGACTCTATATATTAATATCGAATCTAAGAAAACATGAAAATATCAACGTGGTGATGAAAATTTAATACTAAGTTATAAAACACTTCGATAATTTTGATTTTTAAGAAAATGACCCTTTATTTGTTTTTTTTTTTTTTTTTTTGAATAAGAAGTAGTAATCTGTTAATTAATAAACTGAATTGTTACAGGCTAAAATTTAATAATTAAATTGTTAAATTAATCAAAATTTAGGAAAGAAAATGTTTATATATATAGGTGGCCTTTTTCCATTGGGGTTTGAAATTGAATTAGGAAAGTGATGACCAATGGAGTAACGTTGTTTCCATTTGAATAGAATTTTATTCAAATGGAATTTAATGTGATGGTTTAATGTTTTAAATCACCAAAATTGGTAACTCATTCTTCATTCTCTCTAAATATATATATTACAGTAAATTTCTAACTTTGGATATTAATCTCATTTGTGGTTTACCTCTTAAAATATAAAATATTTCCGCATTTATTATAGAACGTGGATAGTTTTGTGTAACATAAAAAAAAAATATATATATATATAGATCGAGAATAATTCTTTGATACGTCTTTTTAGTGAGACGAACTAAAACAAAGAAAACAATAACAAACATGGATATTCCAAAAGTATATGGATCGAAATGGACAAAATTTAAATTAACGAGGCTTCAAATTAATCAAGTATATATATTCTTGTTTTATTTTTCACTAATTTTCTACAGCTATCTCATCTAGTTTTATTCACTCAACTTTTTAAATGTTGAACGGAGTGCTTAAACTCTCATATTTATACTTTTTAAAGTATCTAAACTTAAAAAAAAAACGTAATCATTAACTCACAAACTGGTTGAAAAAAGTACTTATGTTATAAATTGAAAGACTAGACGTTACTCAATTAATCCAAACATTAATTCTTCTAATAAATAGCTTCTTTTGTGAGAGGAAGCTAAATAAAGAATGCATACTAAACATAACCATCAAATCAACTGTTATTAATTTGAAAGTTAATGCAAATGACAAAATATTTACGTAATATATCGAAATTTTAGATATTATCGCTGTTTGGGAGAGTATAAAATCTAAAATTTTATTTTATTCTATAAATATTTTAATTTTTTATATTATGATAATTTAAAATAAAATATTAAAAATGTAAACATGAAGGGAAAAGAAGATTTAAATGAAAAATGAAAGAAGAAAAAAAAAAGAATGGAAATGAGAACGTAAAGAAGAGGGTTAGTGGAAGTCAGTTATGTTGACAATTTTGTATGACAGCTATTAAATTTGGCGTATTAAATATGTGATTTCCTTTTATTTCTCTTTTTAATTATTAGGGTTTAGGTTAGACATAGGACCAGAATTTCATATATATATATATATATATAATTTAATTTAGGTTAGAATCACTTTTAATAACTTTCTTACAAAGCATTACTTTTAGTTCCTAACCTACGAAATTAATTAGTGTGAAAATTTAAGGAGGTTTATTGCATAAATAAATGCATAAACTAATGGGTAATATAAAGTTTGCATTATAAAATAAAAGGCTAATTATAATTATTAGTAATTTTAAAAATAATAATTAACTATATACATAATTTTAAAAAAATTACAAATATATCAATTACATAAGACTTATTAGATTTTGACAAGTTGGAATTAAATTATTACAAAATTGAAAGTATAATAATTAAATAGTTAATATGGGAAATATATATATATATATATATATATATATATATAATTTTTCGGTTTTAAAGTTATTTTATTAATGTTTAAAATTCTGTTTTTTTATTAAAAAAGACAGCTAAGATGGTTAAGAAAGGAGAGATAGAATGTTAGAACGTGTCGAAGAGCCACACCCTTAGGCCTTAGCGCAGCCGCAGCCGCAGCCGCAGCCAGCAAGAAAGGGACAAAGGAAAGGCGTTCTCACGTTTGAATCCCAATCTTGGCTCTCTCTCTCCCTCCCTCCCCCTCCAACTTTCCTCCCTCTACTTCTTACGCTTTTATTCTAATTCCCCATATCCCATCATTCCCCATCTCATCTCTCTCTTCTTCCTCTCCCATCTTCTTTATTCTTTTTTCCTTTTTCCTTTTATTTTATTATACTCTTTCTATTTAATTTAAAAATTACTAGGCTAAAATTCACATAAATAAAAATATATATGTTTTCTTTTGTTCATCATGATACTCACATTTTTTGTTGGGCTTTTTGTTTCTTTAGTAAATACTCCTATGGCCCAACGAAGGAATGGATGAGGCCCAAAGCCCACCAAGAAGTTCGATATTTCGAGGGCCAGTTCTTCAAAAAAGAGAAGAAAAAGAAAAAAATCCGATCGTGGTCGAACCAACCCGCGGCGGCGATTAGTCGACCAATCGCCAAAAGGGATCGATGCCGAGCATTTCGGCCCTCTATTCCATTCAAGAAGTCTCACAGCACAGTTCCAACGACGACTGTTGGATCATTATCGATGGCAAGGTACGGCCCTGACAATCTTCATGGCCTCCTATAGTTTTATTTTCCTCATCCCTATATGATTCTTATGTAATTTCCTCTCTGGGTTGTTTTCGGTTCATGCTTGTTTTTGTTCTACTTGTGATTCTAGAGATGTAAACTGAATTCAATTTTTATTGTTGATGATTGTCTTTTTGGGTTGGAGAGGTGGAGAGTTGAAGCTATAGTTTGACTGGAATTACCTGAATTTGTCAATGTAATGGAGAGAATAGCAGCACACAAGCATATGATGTCCAAGATTCTTTGATTTATGTTGTTGATGGTTTGTAGGTTATCTGGATTTTAGGTAAGTGTTGATTATGATAGCTGTAAATGATAAGGAACATAAGTTAATTCTAAATGAGATCCTATTTAGAATAAAGTAATTATCTGTCAATATAGGTATGAATCATAAACTACTTTAAGAGGTGAAATCTGAGAAAGGCTATTGGCTTGAATTTCTCTTCTCCATCTAAAATATATTCTTCAACACTCTAAGATTCGTGTTGTTCCCACTCTTGGAGGCAGAGTGGAGATAACAGGATTCAGTGTTTTTGTGAATTAGGCCTGGGCTGTTTCATTCTTTTCGAAAAGAATGATTAGGACTTTCCCCTTCTATTAGCTAAGGAAAATAAAATTTACTAAGCCCAAATGTTTTTATTTTCTATAGTCCCACTTCAACTATGCTTTTACATTATTTATGTAGCACAAATTTAAGTTTGCCCCTTAGAAAACCCAAAAAAAAGTTTGCACTTCCTTTTTTCCTCCTTACGCTTGAGCGCTGAAAGACTATTGTTGCACTTTATTAGGCCCCGAGCTTTAAAAAACATTGGCCCAATTAGAGTAGAAGGGAAAAAAGGAAGGATGGATTTGAAAACCCAACCAACAACATGGTTCACATTTGAATCAGTAGATATATTTTAATGCTCAATTCATTGTCATGTCAAACGTTTAGGATTAACAATACTAAAGTAATGGGTTACTGTACTGAATTCAAATAAGACTAAAAGTTTCAATCTCCTCATAGAACTTATGTTAGTGTTTGAATCTGAGAATTTGCTTGAGTGGATATGTCATTTCTTATGATTTGTTGATTTCAAATTCTTGAGAGGTAATTGACTTTTTCGTGGGGTCTTTGAAACATTGGCCCACCATTTCCAGAATCTTTTTAAAATTTATGTGCTCATTTTCTTTATGGCAGCCTTTCAGTCAAGTCATCTAGTTTGTCAAAAATTGTGAATGTCTTTTCTATGAAAGAATTGTGTTTGAGGATGAGAAGGATGAGTCCTATCACTCATATTTTTCCTAGCTCACCATCTTTGCCACAAAAAACTGATATTTTCATTTTTACTTTATATTTGAGTCCCATGATCAGTTTTCTGTCGACCATTGACACCATTCTACGACACGTCAACCTCTTCTAACCATTTTGTGTGTTTTCTTTTAACGTATCTTCTCCAAGAGGACACACTTTGTCATTGCTTTAAATTGATATATTATCATTGTTAGGTATACGATTTAACTTCATATTTGGATGAGCATCCTGGTGGAGATGATGTTATTGTGGCTGCAACTGGTATGATTTTACTTTGTAATGTAAATTTCTCTACCAAATTTGAACAGTTACAAATATAACTTTTTGTCCTATCAAAGGCAGAGATGCCACGGATGATTTTGAAGATGCTGGTCATAGCAAAGATGCCAGGGAGTTGATGGAGAAGTTCTATATCGGCTTGCTTGATACATCTTCCTTGGATAGCCTAAAACTTGAAACGAATCAAGTAGACGGTTATGCAACTCGGGTTCAGACCTTGACAAAGCAATACTGGAAGGCCCCTGTTGCAGTAATTGGTATTTCTGTGGTACTTGGTTGGGCATACTTGCGCAAAAAGTGATTCCTGTGCCAATTAAAGGCTGTTGGCTTGTTGAGTTGAGAGAGTTGGTCTCATTTTTGCTTCTTGAAAAACTTCATATTCGTTTCAATATATTCATACAATGATTGTGGTAGGTTCTTTGTTCCTTAGTAGTACTGTAGAAAGGATTATTTTCTTGTTAATTGGTAGGTTTGTTTATTTGTTTCCATAGTTTCATTAGATGGGAGTTGGGAAAATGGTTTCGGGTTCAATGGAGTTTGATCCAACTCCATTGTCTCTTTTTGACCAAACTATATATACTGTTCTCTACATGCAGCAGTTAATTTTGAGCCTGAAGACATGTGACATCTTATACTTCTACAAGAGAATCAAACAATCCAATGAGACAAATAATATCAAAATGCTATATCGAATCAAACTGTTATCATTTGATAACCCTTCTGTTTTTAATTTTGAAATTTATGCTTGGTTTTTTCTCTCAATTTTCTACTCATAGTTTTCATCTTTATTTGAAAAGAACATTCAATTTTTTGAAACATGAATAGAGGTGGGACAAGAATTTAAATAAAACAGTTACGAATGTGAATAATGTGAGATTTGCTTTCATAGAACAATAAACCAAAGCAAAATCGATTTTGCATCCTTGTAGAAACAACAGTTTATTGGTTATTGGTGTTTCCTGATCTAATGTTGTTGAATCTAATCTTCTCTTAAGGCAAAGTAAATCTCTTATCAAAGTTTACTCGTTAATGTAAAGTGATCGCAATAAGAACATATATATACACACGTAAAGATGGTGATGGTAAATTTGCTATGAAGGCAATAAGAACATATATATATATATACAAATGGAGTTAGGTCTGATTTTTAATTTTGGGTTGAGTTGGATTTGATTGTTAGATTATTTACTTTTTTTCTTGTTTTTTCAAACTTTTTTTTTATCAACTTAAAATACTTAAATTTGTTTACAACACATATTAATAACTAAAATTTCATAATACTAAAAGGTTAAAAATCAAAATCCAATATATCTGTTACAAACTTCAAATAAACATCTAACAATAGGTATGATTTATGAACGGTGATATTTATAAGTTACAATTTGTATCTTAATAATGTTAGAACTTTAGTTGGATTAGGTTAACTCGAACTTTAAAAATTGCAACCCAAACTCAATCCACCTAAAAATAAAACATAAAAAGAAAAGAAAATTAACTCAACGACTAACATCAAATTAAAAGTAACCCAACCCGGGTTGTTTGAGTTATTTAAACAACCCTAGAGGAAACTTTGCTAAAAAATTACCAACAATAGTCTCTATACAAAATTTGAATTAGGGACTTGTGAATGAAGGAAAAAAAAAACCTAAAATTGGGTACAATAATAAAAGTGGAATTTATTTATATATCTATTAAGAATCCATGTAAAATTCTGCCTATATAATAAAAAGGATGGATCAATAAAATGAAAGGAAACAAACGCAAATATACTGAGAACTATTTATTTAAAAATCCAAATACTTGGGCAATTGTGCAATTAAGTTAGAGTAATGGTCTACTTAATAAATACCTCATTTTCTTAAGCAGTGTTTTAGGCCCATATTTCCTCAACGGCCCAATAACACAATACAACAAACCCAATAGGCCCAAAAATAAAACAACAAAGCGAAGCAAATTTACAGAAACGAAGAAGACGAAGAAAAAACATTCACAAACGCCTCTAATGGCGCAGGCCGTTCAGAAAAACACTCTATACGTCGGTGGTTTAGCGGAGGAGGTGAACGAATCTATTCTTCACGCAGCCTTCATTCCCTTCGGCGACATCAAAGACGTCAAGACGCCATTGGATCAAGCCACTCAGAAGCACCGTTCCTTCGGCTTCGTCACTTTCTTGGAAAAGGAAGATGCATCCGCTGCTATGGATAATATGGACGGTGCTGAGCTTTATGGTCGTGTGCTTACTGTTAACTATGCCCTCCCTGAGCGTATCAAGGGTGGTGAACAAGGATGGGCTGCTCAACCTAGTAAGTTCCCTGATTCCTTAAACCCTAGTTCTCATCCTTTATTCATTCTCTGCATTTCTAATATGTTGTTTCTGTTGCTTCCCATTGAGGTGCATGTACTTCATTAATTACTAGTTTTGCTGTGATTTCATGCTTGTGATAGGAGTTCTTGAGAATGGGAATTTGAACTTAGAATGATGCTTGGGTGTGTAGGTGATCTTTTGTGTGTTTTTAATCTTTAATTTTCATTCTTTCAATTTCAATTGTTTTGTTAATGCAATGAAAAGTTCAGCCAAGGTGATTTCTAATTTTATTTCTAATCAAGTGCATCATCGTAAACCACGTGTTTGGATGCCATACTAAAGTTTAAAAAACAAAGACTGAAATTGGGTTTTATGCAAACATTAGAAATTGAACCAAAGCTTTGGTAAAAACTAAATTTTGGTGAAGTTTAGGGTCAAAATTAGATTCAAACTTGAAACCTTAGGACGTTCCATGTACAATGATTTGTTAAAGAATTGTGTAAATGCAAACTCTGGCAGTTATACTTATACTGCAGAAATGAGATTGAACCATACGATGTTATCAATTTCGAATAACCCAACTTTCGATGAGAAAAAAATGAGAGAATTTGGACGGAGTTTAATTTCAGAGGTTAGTTTGAAGTTATACTTACGACATGATTTGAAAAGGGGAGATTTAGGATTTATTTAGATTATGGCGGTGTGTCTAAATCTCCTACCTTGGATGCTGATTTTTTCCAGTTTTGAGATGAGAATCAATTGAGTATTTCTTCCTTTCCTGCCAAGATGAGCGTAATTTAGTAGTTAAGGTATCGACTTGTTGTCCTGACCTTTGAGGTTCAAATTTGCAGTCCTTCATTTGTTGTATTTGTACAAAACAAAAATTTATTCCATTTCCTTGACTGTCCTTTTATTTCTCTTTTTCCCCAATATTCATGTTCTCGGGTATCATCGCTACTTGTTCTTAATCTTTTATGAGTTGAGAATTGAGTGTATGAAGTTTTTCTGTATGTTTATTATCGAGTGCCTGGTTCACTCTGATTGCATCAACTCTTCAGAGTTGTCTTCTTAGCACTTAAGGACACAGTTGCACAACCTATTAAGACAGCTCCTGTTCAAGTAAGGACGTGTCTCAACCCGTGCATCTTGGTGATTGTGAATTGTTGACTGGTGTAAAGGCCTGTTATTGGCAATCAGTAGCCTTGTTTACTTCTCGTTCCTTCTCCATTTCACTGGACCATTTCGTATGATTGAAATATGTCAGATTGCAATATTGATCTTACAAATGGGTCAGAGTGAGCGATGCTTCCCATCTTCTTCTCCTAAACCTTACGAAATAAATGATTTTGCTTAATATTCCAGTTTGGGCGGATGCGGATACGTGGTTTGAAAGGCAGCAACAAGAGGAGGAAATGCAGCGTCTTCAAGCTGAGAATCGAGCAGCTATGGAGGCTGCGGAGGAGCTGCACAGGAAGAAACTAGCGCAGGAACGAGAAGGGGAGAAAGACGAGGAGGTAGACACCAAGGTCGATCCCATGGCTAAGGCTGAAGCTGAGGTTTTAAGACAGAACAGTTGAAAACCTACCATTCTGTGAGGTTCCTCTTCACAATGACATTCTCCTTCTGCTCCCGTAGTTAATTCCATTCACAAAGTATAGTTTTGATAAGCTGAAAAATATTCACATTTCATGAATTTTTGTAATCTTATTGGAAAAGAATACCTTAGAAAGTAGGAGTTTTAAATCTGGCAGCACTGTTGTTTTAGTTCACCCCTTCCTCCGCTTTGTTCTTTTAATTCCATTGAGTTTTTTTTTTTTTTCCTTTCCTCAGAAAAATTAACAATTTATATTCTTTACATTTTGTAGTCTTCGAATGTTGATACGTTTTTTAAAACATGAGTAAAATGTAGATTTCAAAACAAGAGTTCCAAAAATGAAATGTTACCAAACAGAATCTAAATTATGTGAAAACTGAAAATTAAAAAGAATATCACACCAACTTAATCGCACAAAAAACTTGCGTTAAATTTGAGTTAAATTACAAATTTGATTTTGGATGAGATTAGAATTCATCCTTATTGTTTGTTAAAACCTCTTAAGTAATCTAATTTTTTTGTCAAATGTTATATCAGATGAAAATCTTTTTTAACCCTATATAGGTTAAAAAGCAACTATCCATTTTAGTGGTAAAATTTTGAAGAATTGATGGGTGGATTTGGTTATTGAGTTTTCAAAATGGACATTTTCAAATTCATAATTGAATAAACTTAAATTTAAAAATTAAAAACATGGACCAAAAATATATGTTTGAAAATTAATGTACTAAATGACTAAAAAAGTAATTTTACCAAGATTAAATTTCAACTTTTTCCATAGTAGAACTTGTAATCTAACTTGCATATTTACGACAAATAAATTGTGGCCGTTAGTAGTACCATTAAAAACACAACCATAGATCTAAAATCTCGTCGATAACATTTATGATAAATAACACATCACTATCTATATTACAATTTAAAGTAAAATCACACGATTAAACGTCTTGTCAAAATTATGAAAATTAAAAAGTGAAACCATTTAAACACGCAAACTAGTGTACGACTAGGGAATAAAATCAGATTATGTCTCGTTGCACTTAAGTTAAGAAAATAATAATGGTATTTTCTTTAATCCCAAAGCTCTTTCTTTTCTTTTTTTTCTTCTTATGTTCCCTTTCTTTTTCTTTTAAAATTACTTCCAAATCTTTCAATAATCGAATTTAGACAAAGAATAGTCAAAAGCCAATTAAACAAAAGCATCCACGTGAAGAGTAAACTATGTCCAACCAATTCAATAGACTTTCAAAATCTTAAGTTAAAAGAGAATTAATAATTTTAAATAGTTTCCAATATTCGATTTCCAACAAAAGAAAAAGTACTTTTTCAAAAAATACATATATTTTTCCACTAAATAACTTCAAATTATATGTTTATTATTCTTTACATTTACATATAAATAAATAAATAGAGCCGCCAGCAGCAATGAAACAAAGTTCGAATGCTTCATTTTCTTTTTTACTTCTTAAGATATGATTCTTTATGCATTAATAATAATAAATTAACTTTGTGTGTTTCTGATTACAATAAAGTTTCTTAAAACAAACCATATATTTTAGAAAAAAAAATTAGAATCTTTCTGTTCTCTTTTCAAGTTTGATTATCTTCTAAACATTTCACAAATCTATTATAGGTTTGTTTTTCCTTCTTCTTTTGGATATGGGATTAGTTTACAAATATGGTGACGGATTTTGATAAACACAAATTCGATTCTAAAAGTATGTTGTGTACTTGTTGTTTTCTTTTATTCAATCGCTATTTTTTACATAACGTACATAGTTTTAATTTTAAATTGAACGAGTGACTCAATTACAAAGAGTAAAATAATCTTTTGATTTAAAAATTACAAAACAAAACAAGATAGATAATCTTATACGCACGTATAAGTTTCTTTAGTAGAAATATGTATAAATTTAACATTACCCAAATTAAACCAATAAAAAAAATTAAATTAAAGATCGTCATTTATTCTAAATTATATGCTCGTGGTAGATTGTATCTACTTGCCAAATTAATCACTCAATTTGATCTTAATTTTTTAACTTTAGTTTTTTTTTTTTTTTTTGAAAAAAAAAAGAAAAGATAAGTATGCCATATATATATATATATATGGATAAGTTTACATTGTATATACTATAGTTTTTGTTACATATAATTATATGTAATATAGTTGAATAGAAGAAGTTTAATTTATAAATGATATAAACACATAAGTGGTTTTAGCAATTTGAATTACTTTTGTTTTTGTTTGTACCTCTTTATATGGTTAATATTTAAAAAAATGGAATGAGTGCTCCATTTTTTCTTCATAGTGGATTGGTCATTCTTAGAACTATATGTTTTCTCATATAATTTGTACTTATTGGCTATCAAATATTCTATGTTGTTGTAATAAAATTAAATAAAATCTTTGAACCATCTATTGAGAATATAATTAATAAAGTCTTCTTTAACATGTTTTCATTTTTTTTTTCTTTTTAATAAATGAGATTAAAATTTTACTTTATTCCATTAAAAAAGTAAAAATAAATAAATAAAGGGTGTTTCATATGTTCAAACACATCAGCTTAATAGTGAATATTAGGTAATTGAATGCTACTTTATGTGATTAATGATAGATAGAATAATAGTTCATATCTAAAGTATATTTATGTGTATATATGGTCTATTAATTAAACCCTACTAGACTCCCCCACTTATTTCAACCTTTTTCTACTATTAGTCTTTGCCATCATCATCATCATTACTTGAATTGCATTTTGATTAATCAAACTACATTCCATCTCTTCCACTTAATTGAATTGTGTTCATTTTTGTATGGTTACACGCTTAATCCACTATTTCGTTTTATAATGATTTTGCACTTCTTTCGATCTTATTTATGTAGTTTGCACGTGACCTAAATATAATCAAAAGAGTTACAATTCTTTATAACGTTCGTTTGTTTTACAAAATTTAACTTTTTGGATCAATTCATAATATTATTATTCATAGAACCTTATTGGATATGAGTTTTTAATACCGAGAAAATGGACAATAAAAGTATAGTTTAATTAAATAATGAATTATTAAACATTTAGCTACTTAATATAATCTTTTTTAAAAAAACATTAAGGGTTAATATTCTAATTAATTTGTATTTATTAAAGAATACTAAATTTCATTTATAGTTATATTAAATATTACTCTAAAGTGTTTGGGTCTTAAAAAGAAAATACAAACTTTATATATTATTAACTTGTTATACGGTGGGATTCACTTGATTTAAGCTATATTGTTTCGTGGATGAGAGAATATTATGAAAAAGACAACTAGTTGGAATCCTTCCATCGGAAATAAAAAAATAAAATAAAAAAATCTTGGTTTAGATCCTAAATTTGAATATATGTATAGAAAATAAAAACCGAAAAGGGATGCCAAACAAAAGATGTAGAAAAAGAAAATAACTAAAGAAAGGGAGTGGGGGAGCAAAGATGAGAGTAAAGATGTGTAAATAAATTGGGAATACTATGAGAATCAAACAAGAAATGTGGGGTGTGGCTATCAATTAAATTTTATTTATGGGGATGAGAATCAAATTGATTAAATTTTTTTTTTAATTAAAGAAGAAAAAAAATGAAAAGTGGAAAGAAAAGCACTTCCACTTGTGTGATGCACAAAAAGTGATGGTTTGGATATCCAAATATCAAATGCATCCAAGTTTTTACTAAGGGAGGAAAAAAGGTGTCTGCCTTTTCTCCATTAACTTCTATTCCTTTTCACCAAATGGAAATTAAATTACCATTAACTCAATTTCGATTAACTTACTCTATCAATCATATCTTTATTTCTATTTTCTACCCCTTACCTAATCATATTCTTTTCAAAAACAAACGATTAGTTGATCCATCCACCAATCGTGATACAGGTTTCTTTGATTTGTCAATTTAAAAACAACTAACTGTTCTTTGTCATGATTATTGAAGTTTACACTTTTGTCTATTGAAATGTGATGAGTTGGTAAATCAATATATGTTTGATGTTAGTTAAGTTATGCTCGTTTTGGAGAATATAAATTTATTTTTTGTTATGGGGTGTGGATTCTTATTCTTATATAATTGGAGTGGGATCAACGTATACATATATATTCTTTGCAAGTATAAAAAAAAATGAAAGAAGCAAAGATTTATGCCAAAAACAAAAATTTACCCTAAGAATCAAATTCCTCCTTCAATTGTGTTTGGGAATCACTCCTACCTCATCATCAATACAAACACATCTCATTCCTTTCTATCGTTTTCTCTCTTTTTTTTTTTACTTTCACTCTTCGAAACTCAACTAATTATAAAGCAAAATATTTATAAATATACCAACTTTTTATCCGTGGTACATCAAATATATCTATTGCTAATAGACTATTATATTTTTCTATATTTATAAAAAAAATTTAATAAATTTTCTTTATTATTAGTGTATTAAAGTATTAATTAGTTAAAGCAACCTATTCCTAATATTCATAATGTGAAAATTAAAAGGATTAAAAAAATGAACTTAATAGCAAAAATATTAAAACTAAAATCTATTTAATTTTTATAATTTCTCAAATTATATTATAAAACTTTATAAGAGTTGGGAAAGCTTTAAAGAACCTTTTAGACTAATTAAAATATTTGACATTTATGCCTTTAAAAAATCTACTCTTTTTTCTTTTAAGACCAAATATTCCTATAGTTGCATCAATCTTTTTTCTTTCTTTCAACGAATAATATATTACTTAATGAATTGATTTTTTAAATTCTTTTTTAGTTAAAACTAATATGTTCTGATTGAAGCAACCGTGATTTTCTTAAATGACAGCACAAATAGATAATTATTGGTTCTATTCTTGAAATCTAAGGCAACCACAATGAAACATGCATGGACATAATAAACTATCCAGCAAAACCCTAAAAGTGAATGATTTACTTTTTATATCTATTTATGGAAAAAGATTGTTCATCTGTGCTTAGTTCTAGTTCACGATAATGCATTCATCCACGACTCGTATGATTGGTTTTTTGTTTATTTTGAATTAGATTTTTTTCCTGATGTTTAATTATTTGGGTGTTGATGTTATAAACGATTTTTGAAAAGAGAATCCTAGAAGTGTTGACGCTCATGTCTATTATATTGTAGCTAAAATCTCAATATATCTCATCGTAATAATGCAACGCTTAAGTAGACATTCCCATTCAAACCATAGCAACATAACAATGAAGATAAGTTGTATAGACAGAAAGTGATCAGAACAAAGAGGGTTTTCCTTTGTTTTGTTTTTGTTTTTTTACACAAGCATAAGATTCCATTAGAGCATCATAAACCAACATGACTTTTGAAAACACAAACTGACCCTAAAAACCCTAATCACATAAAAGAGAAAAAGACACATTATCATTGCTTCTCAACAAAAACAAACCCAAAAGAAACTTCTATCCTTCCCCCCCTTCCCCCACCAAAGAAAAAAATAAGGAAAGAAAAAACTCATTTTTGTGAGTCCCCCCAAAAGTTAACATCACTGTTTCTCTCTATTGGGAACTCCAAAAGAGCAAAAAGAAAAGTAAAAGAAAAAAAAAACCCTTTAACTAACACCCCCCCTTCCCCTTCCCCTTCCCCTTCCTCTTCTTCTTTCTTATCCTATTCCTGGTATTGTTCAGTCCTTTCACCAAGCAGGCCTAGGAACAGCTCTGCAAACCAATGGAGTTTTCATTTCCATTGAGAGTTTAAGACACTCTGACAAGTCAACACCATTAGTGGATTCATCAGAACAAGGCATCCATTTGTAAGCTTGAAGCAACTGAGCCAACCAGAGATGGACAGTAGCCAATCCCATTGCTTTTCCAGGACAAACTCTTCTCCCTGCCCCAAATGGAGCCAATCTCAAATCACTTCCCATAACACTGATTTCTTCTTCCATGAATCTGTTTGGATCAAATTTCTCTGCATCTTTCCACACCTTCTCATCATGTGTTATTGCCCACATGTTCACCATTGCCGTCGTCCCGGCCGGTATAACCCTCCCGTCGACGTGTACGTCCGCTACCGCTAGTCTTGCCCATGATAGAAGTGGCCCTGGTGGGTGCATTCTTAAACATTCCTTCACAATGGCTTGAAGATATGGAAGCTTTTGAATATCATTATCTGAAATGGCTCTCCATTTCTCGTCTATTACTGAATCGATTTCATTTTGTGCTTTAGTTTGGATTTCTGGATGTATTACCATTCTTGCTAAAATCCATTCTAGAAGTATGGCTACTGTGTCAGTTCCTCTAAATATCATTTCCTGTTTAAATAAAACAAACAAACAAAGGATGATTGTTGTTTTGTTTAGTTGTATCAGTCCAAGATTACCAAATCAAAACAGAATCAGCCATTTTGATACATCAATAAAGTAAAAATGTTATAAAATTTTAAACCGCTTAATCATTATTATTTATTACATACTAAACTAAACTTATAACGGCTTAATCAAGTGTTTAAGTGATTTTAAAACGGTTTATTGGGTTTTTAATGTTTGATTAAACTCCCTTAAACATGATTTTCATACCATTTTTTCTAAAAGCTTCTAGACATGCAGAGATTAAAGAACAAAGAAAAAAGGCATACCCAAAGAACAGCAATCATATCAGAATCTGAGAGTTTGTCATCTTTCTCCAAATCAAGCAGAACATCAACAAAATCTTTATTATGTTCTTGTTCTTCTTGATGAAATTCCTTGATTTCCCTCTTCATTCTATGTTCCTCAATGATTTTCCCCACAAATACATTAACTTTAGAAGCCAAACATCTACATCTTTTCCTCACACCTTGTAAATCCAAGAATCCCAACAAAGGAAAGTGATCACTCCAATTAAAAATACCAAGCAAATCATACCCTTCTTTAACCAACGCCTCAAGCTCAAGCCCATCTCTCTCGCCATTACAAAACTCATAACATTTCCCAAAAACAGTCATCATCACATTATTCAAAGACCCAAAATGAAGAATCTCCTTAACTCTAACATCCCCTTTTAAAACCATGGATTTCTCAATTTCCCTCACCATTTTAAACCCAACTTCTTTCCTAAACCCTTCAAAACCAGCTATTCTCTTAGGACTGAACATATAAGTAGCAGAAATCCTCCTCAAGTTCCTCCAATACTCACCATAAGGAGCAAACCCCATTGCTCTGTGAAAAAGCAGTTCATAAGCAGATTCTTTCACAGGTCTATCAGCAAAGGAAGGGCTATTAAGAATTTCTTTAGCAACATCAGGATTACTAGAAATCACAAAGCGAGTTAAGCCAACAGAGAAAGCCATTAATGGGTACGCTTTAAATCGATTGGCGAGAGCAGAGAGGGATTTGTGAGGAGTAGAGAGAGTGAAGATGTGGAGGAGGCCGATGAATGGGAGGCCAGAAGGACCGGGGATGGCGGAGGAAGCGGTGGTTTTGCACTTGGAAATGGCCCAAGCGAAACCGCCAGGGTGGAGGAAGAAGGTGAAAAGGGAGAGGAGGAGAAGGGAAAGGAGAAGAGCATCGAAGCTTTGGGAAATGGAAATGGGGAAATAGAGAAGTAAGGTGTGTGATGACATGGTGGGATTTGGCGCCAACGAGAGAGAAGAGAGACAGAGTTAAATGAAGGGGAAGAGACGGGAGGTAATGAGTGGGGGAGAGAGGGATTAAATAGCAAAAATTAAAAAAACATTTTATTTTTTTTATTTTTTTATTTTTATAACTATGGTTAGAAAATGAATTAACCGTGGTTAAAATTATTGGAGGCTGGGATGGATCGTGTGAGCCATGGGTTCATACAACGCTCTTTTTTTTTTTCTTACAACCAAGAGAGTTGGAAGATTCGAACCTTCCATTTTAAGGGTGAAATATAATCTCATAGATTATGTAAAGTTTGTAAAATAAATTAATAAACTATTTAATCACACATCAAACTATAAATAAATATTAGTAGGTATATTTTCTTACTATCTTTAATATTTTCTTTAAACGAATCAACTAGGTTAAAATTATCGAAAATAACTAAAGATCATTGTTACAGAGTAGCATAGTCTACGAAATAAATGAATATTAAATAATGAATGAAATTAGTAAATATGATGTAATTACCGTAAACTTGTTCATATATGTTAGTTAATCGACCTTCAATTGGTATTTAATAATTTGTAGAGCTTTCAAATATGTAATAGGTTATCAAATTTGATCTTTTTGTTGATACAAAAGTAGTATATTAGAGAGAAAAAAGTAGGCTTATAGTACGAAGTCAAAGCATAAAACACGTGGTCAAAACAACCAAGAGACAAAAAGCTAAAAAAAGATCACAACAAATCGTAAGGAGAAAAAACACCTAAAGGTACATCATATTAAATTTCAATCTTACAGTTGTTCTAAGCATCGGTTAACCAGAGTCTTTTTTTTTGTTTATCAAACCGACTATGACTAGTATAGTAAACATTCAAAACAACTTCAACCACAAAGAGTACAAACCAACTGTCGGTCATTCGATTCAAGCCTTTGAAGTTAAAAAGAACATTGTTGGTTCAGATTTTTCTCAAACCGACACGAACTGACCACCTTCAATTCAGTCAACTTAATGTTTCAGTTTATAATGCTCTCCCACAATTCAACAAATACTTAAAACTTTCAATTTTGAGCTAAGTATGTTTACAAACTCTTGAAAAAAAATGAAATAGTTTAATAATTAGTAAAATTTAGTCTATTCAATACAACATAATTTTTTTGAAAAATAGTAATAAATAAATAGATTAATACTATATTTGATTTTGAATAGTTTGTAGATCCAATATTTATAATTAGGTTTAGAAATTTAGGGCAATGCTATAGTTGAGAATAATTTGATAAAAAAAAATGTAAAGAAAAAAAAGAAAGAGTTGAGTGAAAAGTGAAAGAAGGAGAGATGAAGATGGGGGGAATCGTAGAGTGGTAGGGGGTGAGGTGGCAGGGTTCGGGGTAAAAATCGGATTCGGATTCTGGAAGCCCCACCCACCCACTAACTAATTTTAATTGATGGGTCTGAAAGGGCAAATTCGTAAATGCAACAATCTCCCATAACCCATTCAGGTGTTGTTCTTTTTCCCTTTTCTTTTCTTACAAATTACAAATTAACATACTTTCAATTATTATTATTTGTAATGTAAACCTCTCTACCATTATATAATTTATTTTAAAAAATAATTATAAACTCAATAAGTTTAATAAATTAATAAATCTAATCCAAAATTTGAAAAGGAAAATCGTACGAAAATACATTGAAAAGTGGAGGAAAAATGAGAAGGGTTCACGAGTGTACTAATTTTAATAACAACATTGATTCACCACAACTTTTTTATTTTCCTTTTTCAAGGACAATTTAAAAAAAAAAAAAAGGAATAAAAATATAATATGGGTTTTATTCAATGGATTTAATAGAATCTCATTTTATACCCTACAGATATTGAATGAATGAATAGTTTGTCTCTTTATATCAATTTCCTCTTTTTTGTTTTTTGTTTTCCAGTCCCTCGTCCCCTTTTTTCTTTCCTTTTCACCCAACTAAACTATACTAATTCCCTTCATACACACCCCCTTCACCCTATTACTCTTTTCTAACTTTACTTGCATCTTTCACCTCTGACTAAACATAGTTTCATGTTTGTGTGTAATTCGATCGATGTGTTAGCATTCCTAACTTCAATCGTGCGAATGAAATTAATATAGCTTGCTATATGTGTTAGTTGAACTAAGTTGTTTTTGTTGCTATTTTATATACATATTCTTTATTTTCATATCGAATTATTATAAACTTATTGACTATAATAATCAACTTGGTGCCTCAAACACTAAAAAATGTTGATGAAATGATTGTTGAACTTATTCATTATTTGTTATAAAAGAAGATTACGTGCTAGGGACCAAATATGTGATACTTCAAAATTTACAAGTTTGTAACTTATTAATTAATTAACACTTTAGACCGGAAGTTGGTAACGTTTGATTGGTTTGAGAAACGAATACATATTTTGATCAAATTTATAATTGATTGAATTTTTTTTTTTTTTTTTTTTTGTCTGTGTATCATAAGTAAATATGAAGATATTGGTATAAGGAAGGCTTTATAAGAACAAATGGTGAAAGAATTTTAAGGATGAACACCACCCAATTTGCAAAGCTTACTTCACTTATTTATCAATCAACATTCCACTTGCTATCTTCAACATGCATTATGCTTCATTTGTTTCAATTCAAAGTCAAATTGTTTTTGAAAGGGATCTTGTTTTTTCTTTTTTCTTTTTTCTTTTTTAATAAGAAAAGTTAAAATAGAAATATTCATATTTAATGTGCTTTCAAATTAAATATGAATTTTAGTAAAATTAAGAGTTAATGAAAAATGAATAACAACCACATCAATAATTTATGAACATACATAAAAATAAAAAGATGCAAATAAATAAAAGATTGGAAGCATATGATTGTTCTTTTATCTTTTTATTTTATTTTGTGAAAGGGAAATATGGAATTATTGTTGTTTTTGTTGGGTTAGAAAATTCTTTAAAAACTTATAGCGTAACTATTCCTAAAGCATGTCTTTGATTCTTTGAAGATAGCATTCCAAAATGTGCAACCATTATATTGTCCTATAACTTAGAACAATGGTTTATTTATCCTAATAATATATTGTTTCACCACTCCAATATTATTATTATGTCGAATACAATTAAAAACTCGTTTGATAATTCATTTGTTTTTTGTTTTTCATAAAATGGGTGCTTTTAGTAACTATTTACTTTTTGTTTTCGAAACACGAAATTTGTTTTTAAATTATGAAGGAAAACTTAAAATGAAAAAAGAGAAGGTGTTTGGTGGTAAATGATATAAAAACAAATAAACACGTAAGTATGTAATGACCAACTATATGTATGTTCAAAGATATATATATGCAATTTTATACTTCTTGGATTGAATGTTTGGGTTGATTGAAGAAATTTAAATAGTTTAATCAATGGAAAACATAAATTATCGTTTATGTGTTGAATAAGTTGAAAAAAGACGTTTGCTTATTTTTAGATCAGTTACCACCAAACGCATGTATATGGTTTATTTTTTAAATAAACATAATTTAAGAAATAGCAAAAACAAAATTATTGTATTAGATGTTTACCCTAAAATAATTTCAACAAATACAAATCAACTCGAAGTTATTATTAATTTTAAAATGTATATATTTTTTACTTAGGGTTTTTGTACTTTTGCTAAATTTTATGATTTTTTAAATAATGTATACTCATACATATCCTACGAATATATATAATATATATAATATATATATATTATTAATTTTGAAAGAGCAATTTCTTGATATTAATTGAGTTACAGATAGCTTTTACATATAACATAATATTTCGTTTTAGAAAAACAATGTAAATAATTGATCTAAATAACTTAAATCAATCAAACTCAAATATTTGACGCTTGAGTTTGGTCGAATTCATTTTTTAATAATGATTAGGTAAATAATCAAGAGTTTAGTTTACTCAGAATTCAATTGATGGGTTTTAGACATCTAGAGAAAACAAAATGACAAAATCAAAAGCTATTTGTGTAATTTAACGATTTTTTTTTAAAATTCTTCCTTTTGAATCGTCATTCAACGACATGTGGTATTGATAAGACTAGTTTGTTTTGAGCCTTTGATGAAAGAGGAAAATAGTAAGTTCAAAATGATCTGAAAAGTTTGGATCATCGATGTTGTTTTACGATAACGATTAACATTTGTGTGTTGAATATATTTGGACAAAATGATTTAGTAAGTTCAATATATGTGGTTGATTTCCTAATTTGTGTAAATAAGATGATAGGAATTGACTATTTGCTAAACATAGTTTAATTACCGCAAATAATCAATAAATGGAGAATACTAATAATTAATAATAAAATTTTAGATTATATACCTAATTTGTTAAATTTATTCATTAATTATATAATCCTATCTTTACAAATTACATCAAAACTGCCCATAATCTAT
Source organism: Cucumis sativus (assembly GCF_000004075.3). Taxonomy (NCBI): domain Eukaryota; kingdom Viridiplantae; phylum Streptophyta; class Magnoliopsida; order Cucurbitales; family Cucurbitaceae; genus Cucumis; species Cucumis sativus. The sequence continues at coordinate 18,635,952 of NC_026660.2, forward strand.
TTAAGTTTTTTTCAAAAGAGTTTCAATATTTTGCTATTTATTAAAAAAAATGTCTAATTTTTTTTCCTGGTTAAGTAATTGTAAGTCTTCTCAGTAAAGGTGAATGAGAACAAATATGAAAGATTACAAGGGATTTTAACCACTTCTTCAAAGGTTGAAGAAGAATTAGCAACAAAAAAAAACTAATCCAATCGCTAAACAAACACTGCAGCAAAAGCCAAGTGGTGAGCCAAACACATATGATTCAAACATCAAACTACGAAACTATAAACAAATCTCAAACATAAAGACACCAAATAAACTATACAGTGAATTGTTAATTCTACTCCTTAGTTGCGTAATTTGGGTCATGAGTTATGTGAATAAGTTAGAAACTTCAATCATTCCCAAATATTTGCCTAAAAATCCTTTAAAAGAAAACAGTACAATGATAATATTAAAAAGGCATGAAAAAGATTTTGTAAAAAAAGAAAAAGAAAAAGAGAGTGATAATGTGAAGGGATTTGTTTCATCCCACTTCCCAATGAGCTATAGAGGGACAAAGTAGAGTAGAGGGCAGATAGGTGAAAAGTAGGGGAAGAAGTGAAAAAGAATTGGTGTATGGTCAAGTCAGACTTCTTAGTGAAAAAAAAACAAAGAAAAGTTAAAAGTGAAAAGTTAATAATTTTACATTTACAATTACTGTTGCCTTTGCTTACAGAATGCCCATAACGGCGCCACCCTATCTTCTTCCATACTCCCATTAATCTATACTCTTCCAATGAAATGTTCATAATATAATTAATATGAGATTTATCCTATACTACAAGTATTGATTTAATCAAATAAACGTAAACAATAAATCTGTCTTCATAAGAAAGAAAGAAACAATAAATCTCACCTCCAGATTGATCATTTGAGCACAAGGATTACATATTCATTTTAATTCTTATATATTAAAAAGGTTCCATGTACTGATCTAATTTAAATATATTTTATTTCATAACATATAGGCACGTATATGTAAGTAATATAGTACTTATTACTACAAATGTTCTTACATTTAGTATTGAGAATCAAGAAACATAATTCGATCTAATACAAACAGAGGCATCTCAATCATGCCGTATGACTTCGGAGAAAGATTTTAAGAACGAATTCTACATGTTGTCAAAATCTACAACTGAAATGGAATAAAGAAGCATCAAACTTTCATTCAGGGGAACAAAGATGTCAAGCTACTTCTAGTGAACTTCACAGGATAGTTACAATTTTTTTTTTTTTGGATTGCTATTTAAAAACAAATAATTTAGGCTCTATGTTGTGGATTAAATGTATTTTCTGTTTTTACTCTTTTTATTTGCTTTTCAGATTACATTTACTTACACGAGAGTTAATAGTGATCATGAAATTGAAAGAAGTTCTTGAAATGCCTTATAGAATGTCTAAAGTTTCATTTTAATGTTATATACAGCTATGTAGTTCGTATTAACAAATTAATTTTGAAAATGTATTATTTTGGGTTTTAAACTTGAAACCTTTTGTGTTGAAGATTAGGTGTTGATGGGAGCGACAACTTTTGTTCGATCCTAGATTTGTTTGTGAAGTGTTTTGAAGATCAAGTGTTGATGGGAGGATCCTAGATTTGTTTGATCACCCAAGTAATCTACACTCTAGTCTATTTTACGAGTCGAGACCAAATTATCGGTTTTTTCAACATGGTTCTTAGATGCAATGATAATGATAAAGGGTTTCTTTACATTTTAGTATCAGAGGTTAACTCTAAATAAATTATATCCTTCCTTATTTTTCATTCACGATCCCATGGTCAATATAGGCAATAAGGCACACCAAGACAATAAATTTGCTCAATGAAAATTTATGAAGCCGGATAGTCTAAAGTTAAACATGGCTGTTAGCTACGTACCTTATCGGGAGAATATTCAGACGACAGCCATGAATGACGCCATCAAGATGGATGGAGATGAGCCTGCTAGGCTCTTATGACCACGATTTCCTATAAATTATCAATCATAACTATTGTAAGCCAACATTTAAAACCAAAACAATTCAAACACGTAAATACTTCAAATATGAACGCCGTAGTAGTAAAATGGTAACTATGCAAATGCCTCGTCAAAAAGACTTTCTAAGTGCTTAAAAAGTCTTTGAATTTAAAAGAGAAAAAAAAAGAAAGAATAAAAACAAGCAGCACTTGAATAGTCATTACAAACTGGCCTAGATTAGCAACTTGCAAGTAAACAAAAAAGTGAGTTCTGGATTACACCATCTTACTTGTCTAGCAAAATGTTAAACTTGGGAAGATGGAGGTGCAGGAATTATTCCCCATTTCGCCCGAACATCATTCAAATCCTCATGGAAATGTCGCTCATAATATATGCACATGAGATCTGTGCATTGCATGCCAGCACGAATAGACCAAGGGAAATAATGCTGGAAGAACAATTTTCTCTGTTTCTCATTGAATCTTGCTGTGCCTCCCAAAACAGACAGCATGCACATTGGAAGGTGCATTTGCTCAAATTCGATAACCTTCAGTGCTGACTCACCGATCAAGTTTGTGGGAAGACCAAACAGGGTGTGCCAGAAGTCATGAACCTCACGAGCTCTCATTGCAACATACTCAAGTTCCTCAGTATCCATGAATCGAACAGGAGGCCGGTCATCTGGAGAAAAATTCCTAGAACCCATGAAATTAGCATATGCACCTCCAAAGGTGTTGGATGGAAGGTCCCATGCATGCCCAACCTCTGATGATAACACACGTGGTCGCTCCATCAACACTGCCTGAACAATAAATTTCTTGTTTCATATTTTGAGTTCAACAACATGGGGTGATGGATGCAAACCTCTGACCTCTTGGTCGAGAGTATATGCTTAACCTAACAAGTTCCACATTGAGATGAACAATTTACTAGAATCCAATGCATTACAAAAAGAAAAAAAAAGTTCAAGAAAGTTGACTCATCCAACAGATGAAAAATAACTTTAGCACGGCATAACAGGAAGGAAATAACTAAGCCAAAATGACAGTGAATTTTATGATGGCTTCTTGGCATAAGCATATTCGTTCTTCATTTTAATTCCTCATGAATATACTTTAAAATAATGAAGAATGTGAAACATAAAATAAGTTGAGTAAAGGCTTACTCTGCCTTCGGCACTTTTTTTCATCCTTTCAAGGACTCTTTCAAAAGCAGGCTTTCCGGTTGTCTCCCCAAGAGCTGCTATTAGATCTGCTCGCCGTGGATCTAGCAAGGCACCTACTGCTGAACCAAGTGCAACTGCTGCTTGCTGCCATCTATTGAGCTGAATACGTACACCACCTACCATATCCGATAATTCTTTTCTTCTTTCCTGTAAAGGGGAGGGGCACACAGATCAGTTCTATAACATAGAGAACGCTGTCATTATGAACTAAGCAATTCTGCAACGATGAAACACAAGTAACAGCCTTTAAAAGAATTAGGCTTTATGAAGCATTTACCCTTAATTTATAAAAAAATCTCAAAATTACATAAGCAAAATAAATTTAATGCCATACATAGAAAATTTTGTAACATATTGATATGATTGGGATTTCAGAGAGACCAAGAGAATGTTGACAACAATAAACTTGGACATTATATGCAAATGATCAAAGAGAAGTTGTCCAGGTTGTAACCTGGCTTCTCCACACTCTGAAGAGAAGGCCAAAAGACGTTTGATTTCAATAGACTCCATAACAAAGAGTAGACAAAGAACAATAGAACTCCATCCTTAAAACAGAAGAAAGAAAATCCATCTGCAGAGAGATTCTGTTCCTGCCTGAATATCAGCTACATCGTAACAACCCGTAGTTTATATTTGTAAAACTACTAACATGATTGTTCTATAAAGAGAACTCCAATTATGTACCCAATCGATCTGTTGTAAGCACGTTACACAGGATTTCTCAGATCAGTAATAAGAGTAAAAACAAGTATATTTTTCCTAAAATCAAGAAGGAAATCAAAGTTCAATTAAGAAATCTAATGATTTCAGAATCCAGCATAAATCCAGAGCTGAGAATTGCCAAACAAAGGCCACAAAATATTCAACCAAACCAAAATCAACAAAATTTTAGAAACTGAAAAGGATTGAATTGTGAAAAAACGTGATCAAGTTACCAAATACAGAGACACAATGAATTGAAACAAACTCAATGATATTATAACGAGAGAGAATCACAAATGCGACTTTACCGTAGCTTTTCAGCCTCTTTAATCCAATTAAGTAGCCTCAGAAAACGTTATCCAAGAATTGTTAAGGCCCAACCCACGAGCTGAATCCGTCTCCAGCACCGAAGAACCGCCGCCGGCGAAAGCTTGATTCCGTCTCCGATTAGGCTCTCGCGGTTTCCAGCCCTAAAAGCAAAGAAGAAATGTAATTTCAAAAATGCCCTCTGCTTTAAAAGACGTAAATGCCCCCCCCCCCCCCCCCCCCCCCCCCCCCCCCATTGGAACATTTGATATATGTTTACCATTTTTAATTGCACATTTATGTATAAAAAAGAATTAAGAGGTTTTTTTTAATCAAAATTTCCACTCCATTTCTTTACTTCAAAAAATACAAATTTCAAAATTGCAAAAGATGAAAGTGTTTTTCTGTTCTTTCCCTATGTGATATTAAAATATGAGAATGCAAAATTCATGGAAAGAAATGAAACAATGGATAGTGTATGGGCTTTTATGATGGGCCCAGGCCCATAATAAAACCCATGGCCTTCCTCCCAATTTAAGTTGGCAAAGTAAACATTTTTAATAGGAGACGAGACCTATGCCTATGGTTATGTAACCAAAATAAGTAAAACATAATCACTCTCTTTTCCTTTTTTTGGTTCATTTCAGTGTATCATAAGAGTGAAAAATAAATACATTAATTTTTATTCAATCTTTAACTTTATTTAAATCTAAAAAGTTCTAAACTAAAAGTTAAAAGTTGTGAACTTCACTCCTTGTTTGATTCAAAGAGTTTGTTAATCTTACTATTTAAAAAAAGATATCTTATTCGTTTTTAAACTTTATAACTCCTTACTTCCCTATATGTCATCTTACATGGTTTACATAGTAATTTTACTAATTCCATTAAGATTTAGGACTGACTTAATTAGTTCGATTCTCTTATCTCACATGTGTAAAAAGATGTCATAAGCATGTTGTCATTCTTCCGATCAACCAAAAACCAGTCTTCTATCTCAGCATCTAAATAAAAGTTGAAATTTAATTGAAAGTGGAAGTGTATAGATAATGAAATATAGAAATTTGGTGTCCCTATAAACTCTAGCATATCCCTCTATGTCTCCTCTCTCTATATATATAGATATATGTATTACATATGACATGACAAAGGAATAACACATCAAAATTTATATCTATCATATTATTATTATAGACATGGAATAAAATCTTACCCTACGTTATATTGGTCATAAATTTAATTATAGAAAGGTTTGAAAAAACTCTATAATTTGGTCAACTTCATCATTTATTTTTCTCTCTTTCTTTCTTTCCTCTTTTATTTAAGAAGTTATTTCAAAATTAGTTAAATATTTAACTTTACATATTTAAATATAATTTTCTCCAAAGATTATCGGGAACCTTACATATAAACCAAGAAGAATAATATGGATATCGACGTGAGACTTGTCAAAATGCCTTAGACTTTTTAATAGCAAGTGCTTTTTCTAGACTGTAAATGTGAGAATGATTCATTTCCTAATCGAAGAGTTCGTCACCCTTAGCTTTATCTTCACTAAGATTTAGGGCAACGTCTCACGAACCCTCGACCCTTGACCTACTTTAATCTCTTTTAAGTCTACCTTTTGTCTTATTCTAAACCCATATGTATCTTTCTCTTTTTTTTACTCGAAATCTACAGGAAAGGAAAGAAAAATGATTTGTGTTCTTTTGTTACACACCTTTTAACCTCTCTTTTTTGGTTTGAGCAAAATAAATAAAGAAATAAATGTTAGTGAAATTGGTAGAATTGAATAAATAATGAAGGCTTTTAGTAAAGGTTGGGATTAATTGTCCGCAAATCAAGGACCAATAGCAAACAATCTCAATTTATTTTCTCCCTTTTACTATTTCTATTCCCATTTCAACTAATTCATTCACATTTGTTTTTATTTCACTTTATATTTTAGAAATGTTTATTGATTTACTTAATTTGGAAAGGATTACATTTTCTTTTTTCTATTTCCATTTTGTTCTTATTTTTAAAGAATCAAAATGACTGATTATTCAAGAACATATTTCGAAGAGTATATATAATATATAAGCAGTAAGCACACATACACACATACACACACACACCATGGATCTTTTCCTTTTGGACCCTCCACTCACTTTAAAAATAGGAGTGCACATATGATTATTATTATTTATATGAACTTTTTATCTCCCATATCCCCATGCTAATTTAAAACCCTAGCTAGCCTTTTACATCCTCATTCCAACCTCTCTTTCTTTTTAATCTTTTTTCTTACTTTTGATGTTGATTCATTTATAAATTTAATCAAATTTCGAGAGTGATAATGGATTTTTGAAAGATAAATTATTTTAAACGATAAAGCTACTTAATTAAAATGTTGGTAAAGACAAAATAATAATCAAATTAAGATCTACATATAGCTATGCAAAGAATGCTCAAGTTGAATGAAACAGAAGAGATAAATCCTTAAAATTATATGCTTTTCCCCCCTCCCTTTGTTAAAAGGCTTAATTAATTAGGTTAAATTGTTCCCTTCCCACCTTTTAATATAGGGGATGCAACTGAATGAATCTTTAATTAATTAACTTTCCTTTCACATCAACTGCACACTGACATATTTCTAATTTTTGTCTTCAATCATATGCCCATCTCTTTTCTATACAATTGCTTTTGCTTTTATGTCTTTACATTTTTTAAGAGCTAGCTATAGCTAGTTTTGTTTAAGGTTAAGATTAAGAATTATCTAGGGAAATGATAAATATATATAGTGTATAGTTCTTAAAAGAATCCAAACATACATAGAAAATTATTGATAATTTTGAGGTAGGAAACTTATGCACTAACCATACGAAGAGTTTATCGATATATGTCACGCGTTCTTTTCTTTTTGTTCTAACAATTAGTGAAGTTGAGAGACTCAAATCTTTTCCTCTAATTGAAAGTAACTATGATATCTTGGAATGGTATGGATATATTATATATAAATTGGTTTTTTTACCAATAAAATTTTCTTCTTATTAAATTATCTTTCGGTTGAAGAATAAAATATACTCCTATGTGAAGTACCAACTTTTCAAGATGATAAAAAACTTTGGTAAAAAAAACATCCACTTTATTATTAGCGCGTTCATCTTTCGCGCTTCATTAATGAATAAGAGTAGAGTACATGAAGCAGGAGATAACAAAAAGGGCTAGAGAGAAGCCGTTAGGATCCAATCAGATAAAGACATTTAAACTTAAAGCTATAGAAGTGGCCGAATAATTTCTAAAAGCGAAGAGCTGCTTGCTCATAGACCGATTGCAGCTTGTATGTCCTCCCACACTGATATAAGGGATTTTTCTAAAATTTCTTATGTTTCTTTCCTTCCATATATTCCATAAAGTGGCAGCCACAAGATGAAGGATAATGACATGCTTAGCTTCTTTGATTTGTCCTTTGATTTGTATATTTTCTTGCAGAAGACTGTTGTATTGTTAGAGGAAAGAGGTACATTAAGCTTTGCTTCAGCTTTAATCCATAGCTTCGGAAATTTCAAACTATATATACCACGAAGAAAATAGGAAAACTCTCATAAAAAGAAAAAGAAAAAACTAAGCATATAGGACCATATATATACTAACATGACATAGAATAATATGGAAGTTTGAACCAAGACCTAAAATAATATATTCGAATCTCGGTCTGAACCTAGTCTACTTTGATGAATAAGCACACTATGGCTTATATATGGCAAGAGGATAATTTGGTTCAGAAGTCCAGACTAACCTCCTCAACCTTGATCATATAGGACGCATACCATGACCTATTTGGACCTCGAGAAAAGGATAGTTTAGTTCAAAAGTCTAAACCAACCTCATCTACTCTAGTCAACCAAGAATTGAGATAGAGGCTAATCCTTCTAAAATTTAATGAACCAAGTATGATAAATAATGCATACTCTAATGCAAAAAAAAAAAAAAAAAAAAAAAACTCAAATATAAATATTTGGTGTCATAATTTCACGATAAATATATCAATACGACTTAAAAGAAAAATTAGTTTATTAGAATACTCAAACTCTCGATCTAATGAACGTTTAATTAGTGAAGATACTCAGGTGAGCTACTGATCCAACGTATTTTTTTCACTTATTAAATTATATATCAAAAGAACAATAATGACGAGTGAATTCCAACTACCACGTAGATACCTTTCTATTTTTGGTTGATTCCGAATGTGTGGCTAAGATGGAAAAATCACTCTTGTTTAATTGATGGAGTGACGAAGGGATGACTCTAATCTTCATTCATAAAATTCTTTTTCTTTAAAGAAAACACACACATGTTCAATAATTCAAAATTCAAATTATTTTGTTCTTTTTTTTAGGACAATTTTCAAATTATTTTGAAATATGGAAAGGGATGGCAGTGGTGCATGAAAGTGACCCTCATAATATTCAATATATATATAACCAATATTGTTGAGAAAAGATGAGATTCTAGCTAGCATGCTTTTGGGTGCAATAATAACACAAGTTTTGTCTTATTTGGTAATAATTTGAGTATTAAGGTAAAGAAAAGTAAATTAATAAAGAGTGAAAATTATATACTTTTGTACCAAATTACATATTATTATTATTATTATCATTCATGAGAGCAAATTTCAATAATCATTATGGAAAAAAAAAAGAGACATATTTGATTAACAATGGTACTATATGAATAATTACTCCAAAAAGAATGAGACCATATATTATTACCTATTAAAAATAAATTGAGCTACTTTAATTTTAGGAAATCAATATTTTTAGTCTCCAAAACACAGTTTATAAAAGACTAATTAATCAAAGCCAATTGTCTCATAATTTGCTTTTGTAGGTATATAGAAATGTGTTTGTATAATAACTTTGGTTAAATTTTGGGGTGAGACCCACATTTTGAGTGATATTTGATTTGAAATGTCCCACAAAATTTAAAGTTAAAAAAGTTAAATAAAATGTTCCAAAAAGAAACCTAAGATTTGTGGTTTTATAGAGAAAAAAATTTGTGTGGCAGATGATGATTATAGCCCACACTTTAAAAAACATGTAATTATACATTTTTTCAAAAAAAAAAAAATTCAAGTATACTTTAATTATAAATAGTAGGGTAAATTCTTAATTCTTAATTATATATTTTATCATATTTTTCCATGAACTTTTCTTTTAAAGTCTTTTCTTCATCATTTTTTTTCCCATAAAACATATCCTTTTTCTAATTATTGATCTCCATTTCATTTTCAAATAATAATTTATTCAGTAATTTGTGCTTAAATTGGTGTGAAAGATAGATAATAATGCATTATCATAAATTAGGATTTACAATACATTTGAAAATAGTGAAAACTTTTAATTACAATAATCATTAAAACCAATCTAATAGTCACACTCCCCATGAGTATTTACAGAACACAAGTGATAATTAATATAGTAATTTGGCCTAACAAACTCCTTATTAATTAGAGGAAAGAAAAATAAAAAGAATTCATAAACTGCACAGAAGCAAAATTAACAAAAGAAAACCATAATTTCTCTTTTTGTTCTTTCAATCTGAACAAATTAAACAGCATTAGAGACAGAATTTCTTCTCTTAATGCTATCAATATCAGTAGATTCATAAACAGGCAAGCCATTGGAGTAATAATCCAAATCATAAATTTGCAACTCAAACAAATCAGAGCTTGAATCTGTTTCTCCACCATCATCTTCTTCATCATCATTATTATTATGACCACCAACAGTATTGTTCTTGTTAATTTCATGATCAAATTTCCTTAATTTTTTCTTCATTTCTCCACCTACTAAATTTTTCTCAACCCAAACCCTATCTTTTTCTGAACAACAATTATTATTGCTCAAATTATTCTTCTTCATCTTTTGTTTCTCCACAACCCCTTTATCTTTCCTTATTCTCTTATCATCCATGCTAGGTTTCTCCAATGCTTCAGCTGATTTTACAAGTCGGTTGAACTTCGAAAACGACAATAGCTCCTTGTAGCTTTTTGTTGGGGTTTGAACGTGTGGAGGTGGCGTTCTAAAACCTAATTTGCGTTATGAATATGAATATACATTGTTAAATTTATATCGTACGTACGTACGCCGTATATAGATTATACATTTGAGTTAGTTTGATTTGGGTTTACCTGAATTGTTATTTCTTGGAGAGGAAGAATAGATGAACTTTGCATCTGTAGCAGTAGCATTCGAGGTTCGAAAATGGCTTATGCTAATCCTTCTCTTCGATGTTCGACTTTCGTCATCCTCCATGTCTTCGTCCATGGATTGTGCAAAATGTTTCGATTTCTTCTTCTTGGAACTTGAATGGCTGAAAATAGAGTTCAAAAAGCTTGCCAATCTCCCACCAGGAGAGCTGGGTTGCTTGTACTTCTTCTCCTTTGTTACTTGCTTTTCAACACTATAAGAATCATGCTGGGGAAAATGTTGGGGAAGATTAAGAATGTTCTTCACCTGTGTTGAAAAATATATAGATATATAAAAAGGTTAAATTTATAAACGAATTACCATAGTGTGTCATTTCTTTCTTAGACAATTCAAATTAAAATAAAGACTATAGCTGAAGGTTTTGAGTTAGTTAAGTAGAGTGATTTAACGAAACCTGCATGTCTAAGCTGATTCTCCCTTTGATCCATCCTTTATCTTTCTTCTTCATTTTTGGAGTAAACTTTGCGCCAAAACTACTGGTTGAAGCGGAAGTTTCATTGTAATCGGAGAAATATCGAGCAGCTTCGAACACATCAAGTTCCTTTGAAGCTCTCCTATGGTGGAACATCTTCTTATTGATTATTTCTGAGCTTGAGAGAGACATGGGAAAGCTTTGTTATTCCTCTAAACTAAGTGCTAGAAAAGGTCATATATACATATGTATATATATATATGGAGAAACTTAGGGGGAAGAAAGAGGGAATAAGCAAAAGGAAGATATTGGAATTGAAATAATACTAAAACATTGAAGAAAAGATTATTGTTATTGAAGAGTGTGTGAGAATAATGGGAAATGGAATTAAGAGGAAGACCCACATGAAAATGAAAGGGAATTGTGCTTTGGGAGGCATATAGTTGAAAGTGGGGAAGGGGAAAAGGAACAGCCTTCCCTTTGCCCTTATACATGAAGAAGTAATGGTCAAATTATATTGACATATAATAATAATAATAATAATAATAATGCAAGAAGATTTTAAATTTGTTGAGGGTTTTTGCTAGAACTTTGGATTCTACTTGGTGGGACTCTCCCCTTCTTTTAAGTGGGGTTTGTGGGTTCTTAATATATACATATAACACACATCGTACACTACCAAAAATGTTGATATAATGTAATAACTATAGGATAAGTAGTAGGTCACTATATTGTACATGACCAAAATTATATACTCATTGATTATACACTATACAAAAATTACATATACTCGAATTAAAGGTTTATCCAACCTATACAACAGCAACAAGAACATATTTTTCCTAAAAAGTTGAAATGTAGCTATGGTAATAGGCCTACAAAACAAAGAAATATAGGGAATTGATAAAGGGGGGAACATGGGAAAGAAGACCAATGGTAAAATGTGGTGTTGTTGAGAGCATGGGGATTTTAATGTCTTTAATGAAAAGGAAAGTTGTGTACATGTTTTTGTTTGGTAAGTAATCTTTTGACTCATAATAAATTAGGATGACCCCACGACTCATATTTTGTTGTTCCTCTTTAGTGGGTTTTGTTTGGGGCTACTTATTTATTTGATTATTTCAATTCTTTTTTAGTATTATTGTTCCTTTGATCTTTTGAATTTCATTAGGGATTATTATTTGGATTTGGATTTGGATTTTTCCTCCTAAAAACAATCCCTTAACCTTAGCCTAGTAGTGCCCCTACCACATGCCCCTTGGCCATCTTCTTCTCTATCTCCTATTACCCATATACAATTGTGTGTGTTGTGTATTATTGATGTGTCCATTTCAACTTCGAGATATTGTTGTTGTTAGATATTATTTTAGAGATACTACTCTTATTATTTATTGTATCTCAATGTTAAACACAGTATGGTAGTTCATTCAATTGATTCAAACGGAGTAAAAATAACATTTTGGTCGCTTTCTATATTTTGGGATTTTTCATTTTAGTTCTTATATTTTAAAAGGTCGAAACAATGCATACATAGTATTAATTGTTAGTTTGAAGTTAACATTGATCTAAATCAATACGGCAGAAAAGGTCCAAAAAAAAGGCTTCCACGGTGGTGCTCGCTTAAATCCAAACTGGTGCATTCTTTGTAAGACTCAATCAGAAAATATAGACCATATATTTACCACTTGCGATGCTGCCAGTTTCCTTTGGAAAAAAATTGAAAATTTACTGAATTGGCAACATGACAACACAAGCATAGTTGATCTTTATGAACACATATGCCACATCAACCCTAAAAAACAAAAAAATATCCATCTTGTTCAACACGATTGTCACTTCCCTTTGGTCCATTTGGCTTGAGAGAAACAATTGAATATTCAACAACAAAGCAAGAATAGAGACTGAATTATGGGAAGACATTAAATCTCTCACGAGACATTGGAGTAGTAGATCTAAACTCTTCTTTGAGTACAACGCAACTACTATAGCTTAAACATTTATGCTTTTGTATAACTCTTGCGTTTGTTGGGCTTTTCTCTAGCCCTTTCCTTTTATCTTTCCTTGCCTCATGTACTCTTTTCTTAATATTAATGAAGCTCGAATGATGATGGTACTAGGAGAGTGTCTACTTAGTGGAGATGTCCGAGTGTAGCTACTGACCAATGTATCCTTTTAAAAAAAAAACATTTATCTAAATTTGTTAATTGTGATAACAATAATTTTCATTTAAGAATAATGTTTTACAAATTTTATAGAGAGCTAATCGTGATTGTATATATATATCAAAGTAGGATAAATTAATTTTAAGATTTATTAAAAATTACACAAGAACTAGATCTAGACATTGGAGACAAATATAATCAAATAGAATCAAACTTAAAAGTATAGAGAAAGGATTCAGACAGTCGAATTTGTACAAATTAAAGAAATTTTCCTTTCACGCAAAGTATTTTCTAAAAAATGGTTGATGGATTTTTCTTCTTCTTCACGTGATTACATGAGTTTGTGAGAGACTAATACAATTGTTCACACGAAATTTTGAAGAAATGTAATTCGTGGACTTAAACTTTGTATATTCATTTGTATAGTGAATACAATCTCAAGTATTTGCTCATTTGATGTTTTCTCTCGAATACAAGTTTAAAACTTAGAATTTCTTGGTCTTCGGTTTTCAAGATGTTGTAGTTGCAAGTTGATTGGAGCATCGATCTTCTGAAATCCAAGAAAAGTTTAATCTTTCAAGTCTTCAATCTTTTATAAGACGTTGATCATGATTAGGTTGATATGAACTTGCACGTATTTCATAGCTTACATTCTTCCTTCAACCAAAAAATCTCAAAATGAATTGGAAGGTCTCTATTCTATTTATAGAGAATTTCCATGGGCTTTAGGTTGCTTGGACTTGGGCTTGGGTCCATTTGCCTGTTAGACTTGGACTCAGACCCACTTTTTATATCTAGAATATGAATTGGGTTGGATATGACAAAATTTGACTACCATAAACCCAACTAAATTATGAATATCATCATTGTAATGTGATGACGTGACACAATTTAATTGGCCAAAATTTATTGTTCAACAATAATTAATTGTTTGATATCAAATGATATAGCGACACAATCATTTGAATCTCACTCCATTCATGAATGGGTTAATCAAAACATTATATTTCCATGCCTTGTGCTTTCCATGGAAGTGTAGTCCACGACCATGAGCTATATTAAAATTTTAGCACTTTCACTTCACGTCCTCAACATTATTCATGAGGTAAGTTTCCTCAATTGTAGGTTGTTACAAACTTTGTTTAAAATGATCGTTATTATTTTGGGCCTTGTTAATAAAATTCGAAGCCCAAAATACTTTGTTTCTTATGTTTAATGGGCTAAGCTTTGATTTGGAAATGGATTTTCAAGAGGCCCATAGAAATTTGTAAAACATAAGTCATAGCTTGTCTTCTAAACATAATTTTCTTCTCCTTTTTCCTTTGGGTAGCAATAATAATAAAAGTACTTTGATTAAAATCAACTTGTAATAAAAGTTAGAATAAAAATGATTCAAACCAAAGAAAGAAGAAACTCCCAAAAGGAAAATTGTGTTAGATGAAAAAAAAAAGCAAATTTGATTCCTAAATTGTAATATTATTTATACTTTTAATTCATGATAGCGTTGAATAAGAAATTTTGAGACCAATCACAAGTTACCACATCATTTATTAAGTTAATGATGAAAAGTACAAATAATTAAATTTGGGACTAATTAAAATTGACATATGCTCCAAATTAAAGAGTTAAAATAAATAAATTGGTCTCGTTGGATTAAGTTAATCATTTTAGTTCAATTAAATATTATTTACTTGGACTAAATTCAATTAAGCCAAAAAAATAAGCTTAATTGAGCCCAAAGACTAAATATAACCTAAGTCCATATGGTTGAGCCAATGGGTCTGGTCCATGGACCAACCAGGTTCAAACCCATAAAGCCCACCAGTGAACTCTATAAGTAGAGAAATTCTCCTCATTTGTAGGGGTTGGAAATTTTTGACTCTAGAAGATACAAAGAGAATTCTTCCAAGAGCTAGAAGACTCCCTAACTCCTGAAGTCGACTATCCTCGAAGATTGAAGCTTCTTTAAAGATACAAGCTTTCTTCCAAGGCTCAAGCTTTCTTCCAAGGCTCAAACTTCAAGAACATCACGTGCTTCGCTTTCTCCAAATCAAGCTGAAGCATCTAGTTGAGAGAGAATCAGAGGATCAAATTCTAGAGATTGAACCGCATCGCATCAAATCAACAAAAATACAACATCAACTCAAATTCAAGTCCACGAATTAAATTTCTCCGGAAATCTCGTGCGAACAGATAGTTTTCTGAACTAAATACTCGTTCGTTCAATATTTAGTGTAAACAACTATTTATTAATTTGAAATAATATAAGTAATTAAGTTTTACTATTTTTTCATCAATATTAAAATGATCCGTTTGTAAATATTTTAAATATGAACAAGTAGGCATTCACGTCAGAATTGAAAGGAAATATCTGGTAGACAATAATAGTTATTTTGATTTTAAAAGGAAATTTATTACACGTGTAGATCAACAAATTTATTAAGAACCAAGTTTAGGTATAAATTTAAAAATTTAAATTATTATATAACTAAAATTCATACTTAAATTTAAAAAACCAAATGATTACAAATTTAACCGAGAAAAAAAAAAGACTAATTTTCATAAATATAATCAAGTGATAAAATATTTACGGTTTAGATAATAAAATGAAAAAGGCTATTTTTAAAAGTATTTCAATTTTGTTCATCATTTTCACTGTATTTTTTTTCTTTCATCGTTTTTTCTTCTTATTTTTAACTGTTACTTAGTTTAAGATTAAATATCAAATATAAAATATCTATTTTTTAAAATTGTTATTTGATTGTTATAAATATAAAAGACCGTGAAAGAAAATAGTCAAATTTAAACAATCCTTTATCCAAATAAGTTTACTCGATATCAATTAATCATCGAATATTTTTTTTATTTAAAACTAAATCCTTTTGTTATATTTTGAAAAAGAAAAAAAAAGCTTTAAAAGAATATTTTAAAAAATAGTTTGTGATTTATGAAGAATGATAGTGTTGGATGATCTGGAAAGGACAGCTGGAGTGGAGCATTGGCTTATGATGTCAGAGGGCCCCGTCAGCCTTTTGTCATAGGAAGAAAAGTATGTGATACTGACGTGTAACCAATAACATCTCGACACGTTTTCTACAAACTAATTCCCTCCATGACCTACTTCTTCTTCCTCTTTTTTTATGCTCTCTATCTTTCCTTTCTATTTATTGTCCTTATCCTTACTTTTCTTTTTCTCCTTATTCTTTCCCATTATTAGTTTCATTTCCTTCCTTTCCCATTTACCCTCTTAATTCAACAAACATTACTATATCAATTTATTTTTTCCAATTTAAATCTTTACTTCTCTTCTACTATTCTATTTCTCCTATATATATATATAATAGCGTCAATTATCAACGTAAAATTTCAACCAGTCGAATGTCTCCGTTATTCTGATGGACAACGAGTTCTCCTAAAAAATTTCAGGAGTCTGAAAGCCTCATCGCCAAACGAATTCTTCCTCTAAAGTTTAAAACCCACCATGAGGAGCTCGATGACGCAAGAATTGTCACTACTCTCTACACATCTATGTGCGTCCGGGCCGCCTACTATTTTGGAAAAGAAAACCCTAACCCCATACTGAGGTATAGCTTTTTCAAAGTTGTCGAGAAACCCATGACTTCTAACGAAGTAAAGTCCTTATTTTTTCTTGAGGACCTTGAGAAAAACCTCTCCTTTTTCTAAGAGCTAAAAATCAACTTTTATTTTCTTAAATGGAATCAAGATGAATTTACTCAATTTCGTCGGGTTGAATTTCTCATACATTAGAATAAAAAATTCAATTTGACTCATTTTTTAATATGTAAATTTTTGAAAATTTGTCGATATATTTTATGTTTACCGTCGTTGTATAAATAATTTTTTAAAAAACACATTTATATCTTAATTTGTGATTTAGTTTTCGTTATATATTTAATCCTTAAATTTTAGGACATTTAAATGAGTATTACCGTTAAAAAATATTATATGTAAAATTGTAATATTTTAAAACTTAAAGGTTAAATTGGAACTCACTCCAATATTAAGAACTAAATAATACACGACCTTTTGAAACCAGGTGAAAATAGAACTAAAACTTGAAATAATTCTTTTTTTATTCAACCAAAAACTTGACTAAAATTGGATTCTAAATTTTATGGACATTATTCTATAAAAAAATTGGTAAAATGTAGGATTTGGTCTATAGAATTTGAATTTGGCTTTCAGATTTTGTTGAACCAATCCATTTATTTAATTTTTGAGTGGGTTTAGTTTCTGTTTGATAATGAATGTTTTTCAAGTTTGAACCTTCCAAAACAATTACAAAAAGTTTTTGGTCATGTCGGGAAGAAAAAATATTTTAAAGTCAGTTTTTATTTAAACTTCTTTAATGAAAATTGTTAAAACCAAACTTTGAAAGTCTTGCAAAAACTATTATCAACGATGATCAAATTATTCAACATTTGAAGAGTAATTATTTTTCAAATTAAACTCTTTGAATTATAATTAAGCAAATACCACTCTTCGTTTCAGAAAATTCAATCAGAATTGAACTCAATTTAAGGAAAACACTACAATTTTTCCATCTTTTCTAAACATTTCTTTCTGATCTAAAATTTAAAAAAGTTTTCAAACTTAGTTCTCAACAATATTTTATTGAATATGTAACTTTTTTTCAACATAATTTTCATAACTCTAACTTTAATATGTGGAAGGATATTACAAAAGAAAATCTGGATTCACCAATAAATGTCTTGTTTTGTTGGAAAGTTTAAGTCATATATGTGCAAAAAGATTGTAATTCTTGGCTTTTTAATTAATTGATGCATGTTATAGAATATCTTGTTTTTAAAGAAATTGTTGAACCATTCTATGTTGGCTTTGCAAAAAAAAAAAAGGTTAAAAATAGAGACAACAAGTTGAGCAACTACATAATAAAATTTAGAAATTTGGTAGTTCTCATCTATTTGCAAATATATAGCTAGGGTTAGTTAATTATTAGTAAAGTGGATGAAAGCATAGTTCGATAGATAAGATGGAAAGTCTCATTTAAAATATAGACTACAATTTGATCTTGTTACTTATTATCTATTTATGCTTATAAGAGTGAGAATCATTATTAATCTATTTATGCTTCTCTGTGCAAAAACATTTGTCTTCTCTATCAAAAAGACAGGAAAGAAATCTATACTTTTCAACTCGGTGGTTGTCACATTGTGGAATATTTGGATTGAAAGAAATATAATAGAATCTTCAAGGGGCTGGAAAAATATCTCACTGAGATTTTGGAAGATATCAAAGCTCTTCCAGGCCATTAGACAATCACATCTTTTTAAAGATTGTTCAGTAGCTCTATTGTTCTTAATATTTATGATTTTGTTTAATTGTATAGACGTGTGGGTTTTTGTTGGGGTTTCCTCTATCCCTTGTTTTTGTTTACTTCTTGCTTCCTATACTATCTTGGTTTATATTATAAATGTGGAAGATGATGGTGCTATGAATATGTTCATCTAATTGGAAATGTCCTATTGTACCTGTCGATCCATCTCAAATTTTGAAAAAAAAAAGAGAGAATCATTAATATTCTCACAATCATTAATATAGGCAATTTCAGCAAGCTAGTTAAGTAACTTTAACATTAAAATTTTTGTGGTTGAGCTATATCCAAATGAAGGGTGGCATAGGTAGTGACACCTTTATTAACCAAAGTTTTATATATATTTAGATTCTTTCCTATTCGAATGTGACAACGGCTAATAATTCATGTATCTCTTCTAAGTAATTTGAGTATTACTAGCTTATTTGAACGTCTTCGTTTTAAACATAAAAAAAAAAAAAATAATCATTGTGCATGAGATTAAAACAACTTGAAAAAAATGAATAATGTATACTCTTAATCTCTGGACTATGTATCAATTTTGTCTTAAATGTATTTAACTCTCATATTTTTTTTGTAATTTTCCTACTACTTAAAAAAATTAATGTTTGTGGATCTAATATTAATTTTCTTTTCGAATACATTTAAACAATTGTGTATGTCCAAAAAAATGTGTAATACAAAATTATGAGAGTTAGGAGAGAAATAAATTATTCAATGGAATTTATCAAAAAACCTAAATTTGTGGAAATGTTGTTTTCTTTTCTTTTTTTTAATAAAAAAAACAGTAGTGGAAAATTTTAATTAAAAAGGTTAAAAATACTCCTTATTCTTTTTGGCCAATTTGAATATTAAAAATTAGTTTGAGATATTAAATTTAATATTTATTAAAAGTATATTCAAAATATAAAAAAAAGGTGTTTTTAGAAAATAACGAAATATCAAAACTATTTAAAAAATATAGCAAATTCATCCCTTTCTCGTGTTCATTTAAAAAGTAATTGTTAGGAATAGAATGAATTTTGTTATTGCAAAAAGTTTCAATACTTGCTGTTTTTAAAATGATAAAATTGATACATCAACTAAGTTAAATAATTTGGACAAATTTTTGTTTCGTTTTTCTTGATTTCTACAACTAACCTAATTTAATCATTTCAAAATTGTTTTTAGAAGTAACATATATTAAATTAGTTAACCTCGTATTATGCTTAGGTTATGATCAAACATTTTAAAATTTAGAAATGAGTAGTAATTTACTAAAAAATCGACATGATACTATATGTATTTTAGAGATCTAAAAACATAAATTAAAACTATGGAATTCTAATTTAATGAACCAAATTAGCTAAGGGGATAATGTGAAGAAAAATGTAACATGTGGCACAAATATATATATATATATATATATATGTAAATAATCTATGTATAGATATGAATAATGATTTGTATATTGAAATGGTTTGAGCATAATGCATGAGAAAAGAGATAAGACCTTGGGACAATAAGCTAAAAAAGATTCCACTTTGACAGTTCCAATATCTCTATGATATTTGTGAATATGCCCAATAATTATTAATAGGGCACTATTTTTTAGGACTACCTTATAAAATCCATCGAGCATATATATTTAATTGTTCTAACAAAAATAATCATATATAATGAATTCAATAATTTATACGTTTAGAAGTTTTACCCAAATTTGGATATTAGTTATTATCTTTGAATTGATCTCTATACTCAATTTCAATAAACTTCAAACTAAGTCTTTCAAAAGATTTTTATACTTTTCTCTTTTGTTGAAATTCGTTAGAATTACAATAGTTTTTATATATGAATAGTTGCTATATGGGATTATATTTTAAAATCTATAGAGAATACTAATATTTAACAATTTTTAAAAATATATAAAGGTAAATAAACTAATATTGAAGCTATGAAATAAAAACTAAAAAAAAAAAAAAATTCAAAATATTGATATTTTAAACCATTTTTAAGACAATTACATTGCAATCAATAATTTAAACTTATCACAATTCAATTAACAAGTTTATGTGAATTTAATGAATGAATTTAGACCACACATGTATTAAAATGATATTGCTGGATATATGAAATGTATGACTAAGCTAACTAAAGGTTTATTACAAGAATTGATATAACTTAAAATTTAAATGTACTTAGCAGCATAACAATAATATCTCTTAAATCCATAATATCAAACACAAATTACCTTCAAATTAAGTACTTAAGATATATATTAAGTACTATAGTTTTCCTTGCAAGGTTGATGCTATTTGTAAGGAAGTTATATCTCTATTATTGTTGATGCTATTTGTAAGGAAGTTATATCTCTATTGAACATGACAGTACCAAAAAGAAAAAGGATCTATCGTTCTTCAATACCAATTATTGGATATATGTAATATGAAATATTTATGTAGAAGAAGAGAAACAACTGTATTTTCAATGGCTTTCACAAAAGCCAAGGTACAACTTGAGATAAGACCATTGTCTTAGCAACCCCCTTGGTGTACGAAGATCAAACATCTTATCTATTCTTTATGATACTCTATCTTTATTGCTCTTAAGTTGACATGTCTTTATGTAATTTCTCTCTTATATATTGTTTTTCACATGTGGGAAGAGTATGGATTTTAAAAAACAAAAATAATTTTAGATGAGTGACAATTTATATAAAGTAGTAATGAAGCATGTGTTTAGAGTAGTAAAGGGGTCTATTGGGTACTTGCTTTCATGGCAGGTTGTCTAACTAGCTAGGCTAGCGTGTGTGGTGTTGAGTGAGTCCAAAAACCTAAACACATGAAGGTCTAATGCCAAATTTGTGTCAAGACATTGCTTTTTTACAAGGTCTTTTCTTTGCTTCTTGTTTGATGCAATGAAGAGAAGAAGCCAAAGTAATGGAAAAAGCAAAAAGCAAAGCATGACAATTTGACACAATTTTGTTTTTTCTAATTTAATTTCTTTAATTTTTCCTTGAGATCATCAATCTTTAATGGGGTTGGGTTTGTTGTTAAGCTATTTGACTATATGTGTTTGTAATTTATCAATTTTTCTTAATGTATCAATGTAAATTATTGCTAATGGCCTTCTTATTGGTTAAATTATAAACTATTGCTATGATCTTTGTGAGCAATTATAAGCACATGTTTTGTTTATGAGTTTTGAAAAGTTTCTTTTTAATGTTAATTAATTAAAATTTGGTTTGTTATTGTATACTTTACATGTAATCTTTGCTAACTATATATATTATTCAAACCATCAACCTTTTTAAAGCGATAGTCTTTTTTAAGGAAAAAAAAAACTCAAATTAATCCTAAAAGAAAATAGATGTCAACATACTATGCCAAGACTAAAATTTATTAAACAAAAACATGTGTGTCAAAATATCATTATTTTGTACTTATACTTTTGAAAAATCTTGAATTTTAGTTAATTCTTTTTCATAATTCACTGCATAACAGTAATAAATTTTTTTCATGTGAGAAAATGAAATATGTGATGTGTGATGTAATTTTTTAAAAAGAAAACAAAGACCAAGTTTAAGCTTTATTTTAAGACCAAAATTTTCAATAATTATTCTCGGTCGTCTGTTGCTTTAAACAATAATGCATTTTCTCTAGGTATACTTTTTCGAATTATCTCTAATCATTTTATATCAAGTATAAACTCTGTATTCCATATGCTTTATTGAATATATTTATGGAGATGGCGAGAACGCTAAAAAATCAGTGTTCATCTAGTGGGATATTGCTTGGTGATCTTATAAGTATCATTTTCTAATAAAAAAAATTATTGAAAATACATGAATTAAAATTGAATAAACTTCAAACTACAATTATTAGTATAATGAGAGGTTCAGGAGATTCAAATCATAAATTTTACGTGAAATCTCACCAATATACTAATGGAGTAAAACTCGATGTGACAAAAATAATATTTAAACCAACCAATATCACGCATAATAAAATTTGCTTCGTAGGAGAGTGAATGTCAATGAGACAAGTAAAACACCCACGAGGACTCGTAATGAGATGAATTTATAATGTAATGTGATCCAAAACTCATGTTTAGATCGAGTGTTTTGAACTTAATTTATAATATAAAACTTATTTTATTTAACGTTTTTTTTCTAATTGCTTTTTACACTTCACAATCCCTTTTTTTTTCTTTTTTGTTCTAAATATGTTATATTAAACTTTTGATAGATAATATGTTTTGTGTTTCATATGTTAAATCAAATGTGTGACGCATTAATGAATTAATTACTTTTCAATTCCTCCATGATAACGTAGTGGGGCACTATAATTTAAGGCCTAAAGCCCTTGACCTAGTTTTCTACCCTTTTTCAACATCAATCACTCAAAAAGCTCGAATTTGGAATGGGATCAAAAATGTAATACGAAATTACCATCCACCCCATCTATGTCCCCTCCTAAAAACACCCATGAAAGATTTTTCTTTAGGGGTATAGTCGTCATTGTAGGAAAGTAAACTGAGACAATCTATGTTGGCTATATGCCTCCTCCTCATTACCCACTAATATCTCGACACGTAGCGAACCAAAAAGTTTCAAACTCTTCTCAGATTAGGGCTACCACTGACACCCTCTGACAGTAGGGCTTTTCTTTTCTTTCTTTCTAAACATATTTTTTCATTTCTTTCTTAAAATCAATTTTATCCATTTCACTTCTAAGTTTTATTACGTCATTCCCTTTTTTTTATAGTGTGAGACGATGGTTAATTTCAATATTAACAAATATTTCTATTTGTGATTATAATACTAGGAATAAAACTCACACATATATATATATATATGAGAGAGTGACAACAAAAAATGTGAAATTTCATATTGTAATTTAAGATATTGTATTGTATGTTTGAAATAGGTAGAAAATTGAATAGTAAAAATCAATATTATTGTTTTAGAAGAAAAATGAAATTGAGAGAATATGATGATAGGATCTCATGGATTACATGCACTAATATCAAGTTAAATTAGTAATAGGCTGAAAAGATTATCATTTTTTTATAATGATAATTAAAGAATGAAAAACAAGACATTCTCTCATCCATATACTATACAATTACATCATATAATTGATTTCAAGTTTAATAACTATTGGGCATTGTGAGCATCGAACCATCAACCTAAAATGACGGAGAAGATGTATATCTCAACCGACATAAAGTTAAGAAGGTAATGGGGTGGGGTTCTCTTTTCCTCTTTCATGATTTTGTTTATATATGTATATTTTTCTATCTCTCTAGGGTTTTGGGAAGTGTGGGGGAGAGAGAGTTATAAATAGGAGAATTGTGATGAAAATTTAAAGAGGGAGATATAAGGAAGGAAGGAAGGAAGAAAGAAAAGAATGGGAAGGGGAAGAGTAGAGTTGAAGAAGATAGAGAACAAAATAAATCGACAAGTTACATTCACAAAAAGAAGAAATGGACTTCTTAAAAAGGCTTATGAGCTCTCCATTTTGTGTGATGCTGAAGTTGCTTTGATCATCTTCTCCGCTCGTGGCAAACTCTATGAATTCTCAAGCTCTCCCAGGCATGTTTTCAATCTTTTTCTTTCTTTTCTTTTTATTGATCTCTTTTATCTCGTTTTTGTCCTTTCCTACGTCTCAGGATGGAGTGAAACAGATGAGAGGATGATTAATTATTGAAAATGATCCTTTGTCCTTTCTTGTTAAAATTTCTGACTTCGTTTCTGCGTTTCATCGTTTTCTCTCTGATCCATCTCAATTCAAGATTTCATTTCACTTATAACTATTTTGTTTTTTTATTGAGAGTGTTTTCAAATTCAACCAAATATAAAGTTTCAAAAAGTTCCATTTTTCAAAAAAAAAAGGAAAACACCGGTTGGATTGCTCCAGACATCCCACTATCGTACACTTCCTTAACACCCTAATCATCTCACTTTCATATATATTTCATAAAACCAGAAAAGTACAGAATGATGTTAAAAAAGGGACTAGACTAGAGATAAAGCACAAAAGAAAACAGAAAGCCAACCGAACTAAGAAAAAGCATTAACAGTTGAGAGTTACAGTAGTCGATTGTAGTAGAAGAAAAGATAATGTCTAGTAGACCAACACATCCAGTTTAAATATTTCCATTATAATTGTTATGTTTGCAAAATTTGACAAATAATTCAAATCTTTATTAAATAGATGATATGAGAATTACCGTTATAAAGAAAAAACAAGTTAATTTAATTTATAGAATTAAAGCTTTGATGGATTTTTGGGTAATTATTACAGTATAGCCAAGACACTGGAGAGGTATGAAAGGCATAGCTATGGTGCACTGGAAGCCTCCCTCCCTCCAAAGGACACTGAGGTCATTTCCCATCCAATTTTACTTTTCTTTTTTTAACACGACTCACTTTAAAACACTCTCTATCTTTAGATCGATTAGAAAAAAAAATGATTCTAGTAAAAGGTATTTTCATTTGAACTTTTTCAATCGAGACATGATGAGAATGGTAGAATATATATCAATCTTGTTGAATACGCTCTTACACCATTGATATATCGACTTCTAATAATTTGTTCGTAAGAAATTGACTTTCAAAATAAAATTATTTTGAGTGAGTAAAAAGTGTTTAATTTTAAAAGAAAATTACTAGAAAAATTATTAAATCAAACCCATCTTTAACCTTTAAATCAAAAAAGAGAATTGGAATGGAATGAACTTGATATAGAGTCATTTTTTAAATATAATCAAATGAATCCAAATATTTACCACAAAAATTTAAATTTTATTTTATTTAGTATCTAATATTTTGATTAATTTTTGTTAATTGGAAGGATTTTTTTAATTTTAATTTTAAGAGAGTTGAAGGACAAAGAAAGATGATGAGTTTGAAGAATTTATTAGTGGATAATATTTTTTTGAAGCTAGAGATGGTATCAAGAGTATTTGAAGCTGAAAGCAGAAGTGGAAGCTTTACAATATTCACAAAGGTGACTTCCATGGGAGCATCTTAATTATTTTGAAGCTTTAATTTTATTTCTTCTTTTAATTAATAATATATATATATATATACTTTTATTTCTTTTTACTCTATCTTCCTAATTAATTAGTTAAATAAATAAATAAACAGATGAATTGAAATATCTATAAATGTTTAAATATTGATATATATAATATATATATATATATATATATATATATATATATATATATATATATATACTTTTATTTCTTTTTACTCTATCTTCCTAATTAATTAGTTAAATAAATAAATAAACAGATGAATTGAAATATCTATAAATGTTTAAATATTGATATATATATATATATATATATATATATATATATATATATATATATATACTTTTATTTCTTTTTACTCTATCTTCCTAATTAATTAGTTAAATAAATAAATAAACAGATGAATTGAAATATCTATAAATTTTTAAATATTGATATATATATATATATATACTTTTATTTCTTTTTACTCTATCTTCCTAATTAATTAGTTAAATAAATAAATAAACAGATGAATTGAAATATCTATAAATTTTTAAATTTTATCAATATCAATGTTATTGCTTGAAATTAATAGTAATATCTATTATTGATAAAATCTAAAATTATTCTGCTATTTTTCGTAAATAGTTAGAATTTTATTGAGTTTTTGTGTATTTGTGATTAATTGATTAGACGATTTCTCGGAGAAGAACTGGATGATTTGGAGACTAAGGAATTGGACCAACTAGAAATTCAATTGGAAATGTCTCTAAAGCAAATTAGATCTACTAAGGTATGAATACATTATTATTATTACTATGCTATGTTGACATCTACTCACGGGCAGATCCATAAATTTATATATGGGACATCGAATACTATATAATAAACACATTGCTTTTAATAACATTCACTACACTTTTAGAAATAAAGATAAAAAAATTTCACATGATTTTTTTATATTGTAAATATGTGAATTTAAAAATTGCATAAAAAAAAAAAGAAAAGAAAAAAGAATAATACATTTTTCATGAAATATTGTTGAGATAATGGAAGTTTTGATCATTTGCATTTTTTTAGAAATATTTGTTAGATAACAAATGATGAACTGGGAAATAAATTAGGGTTTAACCAATTTTGTTGCGTTTTTTCTAAATATTTTTTAGATATCAAACGAGACTACGAAATAAGTTTAGATTTCTTCCTCTTTTTAGAAAATTGTCTTCCTTTAATTAAAAAAATCAAATTTTAGGGTTTCATCGACTTTGTTCCATTTTTCTCTAAATCTTTGTTAGATAACAAATGAGGTATTGAGGTTCTACAGTCGCATAACCACTGAACTAAAACAAAATTTTAGTTCAAATGAAGCTAAACTTAAGATATTGTAATCTGATACTTCAAAATTAATATTAAAATACAAAAACCAATCATGTGAGAGGACACGTGCCCCTGGCCCCCTTATAAATCCGCTACCCAAAACTATAAAATTTAGTTACTTTTATCTATTTTGGTAATCATTTTTTTTAATTAAAATTGACTCGATAAACGTCGTTTTCTTTATTAATTTTAATGTATTGTTTGTTAAAGAGCATTTGTAAAATTAAATCTAAATTATAAAATTAAAAGATAATTAAATTTTAAAAGAAAAATTATAAAAAAATAGAAAATTTGACAAAATACCCCAAATAAATAACAAAAAAAATTCAGATTCTATCAATAATAAATTTTGATATACAATGATTGAAGTTTATCGTTTTATATCTGCCATAAAATCCAAAATTTTGTTATAATTTTTAAATATTTTAATTTTAAAAAATATTTCCTTCTAAAACTTATTTTTTATTTGAAAATTGACTAAAATTCAGATGTTGACCTAGAAAACTATGAAAAAGGGAACCCTAGCTAAGGGCTTTGTTACATTCAATTTTTTTTAAAAAAAAGTTGCTGTATTTTCTCTCAAATTGTTTGTGATAGTTTTCACTTTTATTAAATAAAAATGTCATTTCTCAGTCAAAATCTAAAAATAAACAAATGTTTTATCCTTTTAAGTTTTCAAAAACTTTGTACAATGGTATGAAATATTGGTCGAAAATACATAAAATAACATAAAAATTTAGAGTTCGAAAAAGTAAAATTTTCTCTTATAAACTCAACTTTTAAAAATTAAAAATAAAACGACCCAACCATTATCATCGAAGCTTAAATTTTTAATTTTATATTTACTAAATTTTTAATTTTATATTTACTAAATTTTTAATTTTATATTTACTAAATTTGTAAATTTTATAGGTTGCGGATCGATTTTTAGATACAATATGAAAATTTAAGAATATAATAAACACAAAGTTAAAATCTGGAAGACTAACTGGAAACAAATTTTGTTGAATTAATGAAATCTTTGCAGAGGCAAACGATGTTTGATCAATTATCTGATCTCCAAAAAAAGGTATTTTTTTTTTAAATTAATGTTTCTTCTTGATCTTTAAATTAAATTTAGATTAATTAATTAAAACAGGTCTTATTGTTCTCCATTAATCTGTAGGAAGATAAACTGCTGGAAACAAATCAAGCTTTGAGGAAGAAGGTATTGAATGATTATATATATGGTTTTTGTTTTTAGAAACACAAACATAGCAAAGCTAAGGCGATTAATTTTCGTTTTTGTGTTTTTAAAAACAAAAAAGATAGTTGGATCATGAATGAAATGGGATCTTATACTCTTTATGAATAGACAATTTTAATAAAAAGAATCATACTAATTCAATTGATTCTTGCTTGATATAAAAAAATAAACTGAGAAAATGGTTAAGATGTATAAAATAAAATAAGAGTGTGAAATGTTGAATGAAAAATGAATACACAGTTGGAGGAAAGTAGTGCAGCTATTCATCATACATCATGGGATTCTTCAGAGCCCAACAATTTGCAATACTGCAGACAACCTGAGGCCTTTCTTCAACTCAATAACAATATTATTGCATTGGAAAATAGGTAAATTATTCTTATCATATCTATATATATATATAGATAGAAGCATTTAGGTACCAATGAGTTTGTTTTTAAGTATGTAAACAGAGGTTTTGAATAGTACTTAATAGGTGATTACTATAGTCTTAGCATGCATACTCTTCGTCTTAAACAGTTTTTAGTCGGTATGAGACTTTTAAAATTACAAAAATAATAAAATATTTATTTGTTTATGTGTTTAATTCTAATTTTGTTTTCTTAGTTACAATCCAACTGAAGTTACAAATGAAGAAAATGTTGTGAACTCTGGGGCAGATGGCAATGGTTTGTCTTCACATTGGATGCTGCTTTGATATATATATATATATATATATATTTCCAAATAAATTTGCAAAAACAAAAAAACCATAAGTCTATTTCAATCCATTCAATATTGTAATACTAATAATAATATATTTATGAACCTTATAATTATCTATTGGACATGCTTCTGTTTAACTATTTATTTATTTGCCCTATGATTCATTTTAGTTCTTTATATTTAAATTTAAATTATTTTATTTTTATTTTTAAGTGATCCAGATTATCACTTTTAATTAAGATTGAAATGAAACAAAGATGAAAAATATAAAAACTAAGTTAAAAACAACAACAAAAAAGTGTAAAATTTTTAATTGCAAAAAGTAAAATTGTAATTGGGAGTTGGCTTTAAATTAAGATTATAACAAACATGTATTTAATTTTACTTAGTTGTTTTTTTTATAATATTATAAAATTTCTTTTCTATTTTGAATGTCCCCAAACAAACAATTGTTTTACTTGTAAAGTCTCTATTACTTCTTTTAGATAGTACTATAAATTCATTACTAACACCACATAAATTACTAAAAAAAAAAACCTATCCTGTAATTTTCTAAAATAAAATTCTCAATTTTCTAGTCTTCATTATAAGAGACTAATGGTTCGATGACAAATCTTGAGTTCAAAATTACATAAGGAATTTATGATGATGGAAAGAAACAACATTTAATGAAAGACTTGGGCAAGTTCAATTTTACTATAAATGTAGTCAAAAACCTTCAAGACAATAATTCAAGAATCCAAGGCATTATTTAATAAGGTGTACAAAAATTGGTTCCACCCTTTGTTTAAGGCATTACAATATATATATATATAGTGTCCTAGTAAATATAGACTTAGGTTTATGAGCTTATAATGCAGTAAGAATTTCTCTTTTGTCTTTACTACTCTATATTGCCTTTCTTTGTTACGTTTGTAATTATTTTAGAGTATTTTTTTAAAATACCTTTTGTAGTTTTGTTCTAAATCAATACACACCCCTTTTTCCCTGCTATCACTTTTTCCATGGTAATATATATAAAACTTTACACAGTACATACATAATTGATCGGTTTGGTTTTTTTTGGTTTTGGCCACATTATATATATGTACGTCTATAGTAAATGTTACACATTGACACTTTAATTTAACATTTTGTGTAACATTGTCAACAATTTGGTAGAAGAAAATGTAGTCTAATTTAACAACTTATAATAATACAACTACAAACCTTAATAGATAATCGGAAGAAGATCGTGTTTTCAAAAAATGGTCACATACAAATTTCATTACACTATATAGTAACTTGAATAAGTCTAAATCCTTTTTTTTTTTTACCCAAATGAAGGAAACCACAATGTATATAATTGAATATTGCATTGAATTCAAGTCTTTGGTCAAAAGGATATTTTTTTTGTACATTAATTTTCAACCTATCTTTCAACGTTGTTTCAGAAACTATGTAATTTCAAACATAGATCCAATTTTAAATATTAATAACTAAGTGTGACTGGATCGACATGATTGTTGAAATGGGAAGAAAAAATCAAATAAGAAAGGTATTTTTCAGAATTAATTAAAATGTGCTTCATTAAATATTCTCTCTACACATATGATTGGTTTAAAGAAGAAAAAATTTGAATTGGGAAAAAAAGGAATAAATTAGGAAATTAGATGAGATATATTTTGGGCCATTATTGAAAAGAAATGATATGTGTAGTTGGGGGAGGGTGACATTTTTGGGGATTGCTTACATTATAATATATATTTGTGTGTGTGTATGTATAGGGTACACAAAAATGTTCAAACAAAATCAATGCACTTTAATAAGTTATATATTTAAAGCTTACTTTCATTCATTGTAATAAATGATTTATATAAACATACAAAAGCAACCCATAACAGTAGTGTTCACCATGTAAATGCTTATGCCATTTTAAAATTAAATTATCCCATTAATTTTCATTTTGTCTTTTCTTAAAATTGTATTTTTATATATTGTTTTTGCAAATCTTACTCTTGAATAAGTTTAATAAAGGCAAAATTAAAGCTTACCTATACTAATTAAATTAGATAAGTATATATATATATTCAATTCTCTGTTTAATATGGCAGTTCTTTGACACAAAGCCAAATAACCATAGTGTGGCTAAGAGCAAAAAGATACACAACCATGGCTACAAGAATTTAATGAACACAAAGGAAAAAAAAGAGGATGAAACAAACTGCATTCCAACAAATTAAAACTGTGCTGAGTCGAAGTATTCCAATCTCTTCGCACAAAGCAGTAGTACTGAACATAATGAAAAGAACGAAGCTAAGACAGTGAACTTAAGAAAACTTTTGAGAAAATTAAATGTCCACAGTGAACGAAGTGAGCCATTAAAAGTTACCGTTAGTTTAATTTTAACACTAATTAGACACTGAAATTTAATGATAATTAGTTCATTTATAAATTTGCAGTAATTTCAATTCGTGTAATTAATTATAATAATAAAGTTGTTGTTGCAATCAATTACCATATAATTTAGGACCTTAATTAGGGGAGAGAGGGTGTAGGAAAGTTTATTTAAGGCGTTAAAATGTATACAAAATACAATCAAATTTGAAGATATGAATTTAATTAATATGAAATCATGGTAAGTGTGTATAATTTGTACTAAAATATTGGGGTGGAATAGATAAATTTAATTTTAAATGCTAGTTTAGAATTTATAGTTTTGGGTTTAGTCATGTAATTGAAAGTGTTTTTTTAGTTAACTTACCCATAACATAACTCGACTAATCTTTCAAGACAACGTATATGATCCTATTAGATATAATCTTAGGTCATAAATAATTTATTACCCTCTTAATCTTCTATCCATTTATTAATTTCCATAGAATTTTGAACAAATAAAATTTAAATTAATGTTTTTTTTTTTTGTAGTTCATCCGTCTGGATTACATTACTTACAGTATTATCACTATTTTTTGAACAAATCACAAGTGGGAGATCGAGATCGGGGGTACACACAACAAGAATATCACGTGGATGCTTAAAACGTTTTATCATACACTTAATAATGAACTCCAAAAATATTCTTTACTGCAAGAATTGCCCTTAACAAAAATTATGGAATCAAATAAATCTCCAAATCCCCCAATGAATAGTATAATCCTCCACCCACAAAATTAAACATATACATTATTCTCTATAGTCAAGAATCTCGTGTTAAATTACAAGTTTTGTGAACTAAATTACAATTCAAGACCATGTCTAAAGAACTTCATGTAACAAGGTAAATTATTATGCACAAAAATATGACAACTAATGAAATTTATATAATAAAGATAAAACGAGCATATAATAATCTAGTGATATAGTTAGCATATATACTCGTTTTATTTAATATCGTGGTCTCAAATTTATTGCACTAAAACAAAAGTAGATTCTTACCCTAAGACAAAGTTAAAAGTTGGCGTGGTTTACAAAAAGGAATTCTATATATGCTACATTAACATGTGCATCTCACTTTACTAATCATATAAAAGTTTAATGTATATTTAACTTTGGATTTTATATTTGGGTGACAACATTTACACTCAAAAAGGAAGAAAAGTCTCTGGTCTAGGGCTGGATAACTAAATCATATTGAAATGTTAATGGTAAAAAAAAAAAATGATCAAATCAAATACCTTATTATAAATTACATTTCCAAAATTTATCTCCAATATTTCATTGTTGGTTTATTTGTGATTCTTTAATTTTTATTGATTTCTAATTCTGTAAAAACAGTATAGCTTTGTATTAAAAGAATAGTAATCATAATATGTTTTTACTTTAAAATAAATAATAAAAATGCACTCAAAGTTTACAATAACTTTAATTATATTATATCAATTAATACTTTAACATACATTGTGTCAATTTTCACAAAGTGATAGTAAAAAAATTTCTTTCACGTACTCCTGATTTGAGGTAAATATATATATACTTGCTAAAATTTTATTTTGATTTTTGACTTTTCATTGAAAATCGTTTTGGAATTCAAAAATTAATTAGTATCAACATTTTTATTTGATATAATTTCCATCATTAAAAATTATGACTGTTTGGATTTTGTCCTTTGTTACCTCTTCCCATCTCTCTCTCTCTCTATATATATATAGTCTCACTGTTCACCAAAAAGATATATACAAAACACAAATTCCCCCATTTCAAATTATCTCTAAAATATTTTTTGTTTCTCGAGGAATAGAGTGTATGTGTGAACGATTGTGATTCCTAATTGATTTCGGTAAAAAATCAATTGAAGATCGAGAGGCTGTTTTATCATGGATACGACAGGGTTATCATATTGTTTACACAAGGAGAGCATATCTGCTCAACTTCTTTAAAAGAGTAGGATCCGCTACTTAGCCGTATACTATTCTGTTTTATGTTTTTGTAGTTATGTTTAACCAAGCAATTTTTATCATTTACAGTTCTGGTCAGTACGTAAGAATTTTTTATGAACTACCAGGAGATGAACGGTCACTTACGTAAAAAAAAATACAAGCAAAAGTGCAATAACACAAAGTCACTTTACTCTTAGACTAGCTTCTTAGAACACCTTTGTTTTAGAGGATTAAATTAAAAACAAGTGTACGTGCAATAGTAGGGAGTAAATATGAATTGTTACCACAATCAAACAAATGAAATTGAAATTGATATCAATCTCTATCTATATAGATATACATATAATTTGATTATGGTACATCACCATCCAAACAAATAAATATGTGTCCATTATTATTTAGGAGTCTTGTGGTCAAGGTCTTCTTATACATAAACAGGCACCGTCAACGCAAACCATAAACTTTACTCTCTACTTCAAAATAAATAAATATATTACTAAATTATTAGTTTTTAGTTTAATTTTTAAATTGTCTTCGTTTTTTATGTTTCAAGATTTATGATTTTAGTTACCTTCGTTTTTCACTAAATACACATAGTAAGTTATTTAGTGTGTATTACTTAGTTTAAAGTAGTTAAATTAGGTAATTAATAAACATCAATTAATCTAAAATTAGCATTAAATATCAAACGCATCAATAGTAGAAAAATTTAGAACTAGTAGACAAGCAACATTATAGAAGACTTATATAGAACCGAGTAGAAATTAAACTAAACTTTTACATAAAAATAAAAGTACATTTTGATTCCTTTGTATCTTATTTTAAAAAATTTAAAAACGAAAAAAATATATTTTATTATATAAACGTGAACATATTTGAATTGACACTATGAATATATTAAAGTCTAAATTAGTAAAAGAAATATTAAGAAAAAACTGTGGAAGGTTGGGTAGAACATAGAAGAGTGACCCCCACATCTGCATAACGATTCAGCCAGTTCTTTCACCCTATCATATCTCGACAGCACTTCATCAATACCCACTTTATTTCACAAAAACCACTTTTCCACACAAAAACCACTTTTATTTTTTATTTTTAATCCATTCATTCCCTTTCCTATATAACAACTACACCCCCATCTCCCCAAAGACCTAATTCAAGCCTTCCCAACTCTCTCCTTTTGAAATCTCTTTCTGTTCTTGGTGATTCTCTTTACAAAATCAATTTTCTTTTCCTTTTGAATACCACAGGCTGTTGTAGTTTTAGGGTTTATTCTTATTTAAAAAAAAAAGAAAAGAAAAAGAAAAAACTATTAATAAAAAAGAATGGGAAGAGGTAGGGTTCAATTGAAAAGGATTGAGAACAAAATAAACAGGCAAGTAACTTTCTCAAAAAGGAAAGCTGGATTACTGAAGAAGGCTCATGAAATCTCTGTTCTTTGTGATGCTGAAGTTGCTTTGATTGTTTTCTCCCACAAAGGAAAACTCTTTGAATACTCCTCTGATTCCAGGTCATCTCTATTTCCTCTTTTCTCTTTTCCTTCTTAATTTCTTCTTTTCATTTCAATCCTTTGGTTATATGAATGTGTTTCTGTTTTTCTTTTTAGTTTTTTTAATAAATAAATTCACATGGCTCCAAATCTAGCTATGTTTCTGATTTTTCTGACTTCTCACTACCACTTAACACCCACTTCTCTTTTCCTTTTTCATCTTAGGGTTTCAAAAATATATACACATATCTGAAACAATAATCGTACCTTACTTAACTTTTGAGTTCAGTGATGATTTGATTCGATTTCTCTATGTATCGTTTTTGTTTTTTAGGGTTTATTTTGATCTACTTCTTTTTAGGTTGAAAAAAACCTAGTCCTTTTTTGGCCATGGAAATGAGGATCTAATTTAACAAATGGAGATATACAGTAGGTTATGGACAGAAATGAAGAGAGTAATTATTGATTGGTAAATGGATTATATATGGTATGAAGAGCCTCATTGATTAAATGATGATGTGAAGAAGAAATAAATTAAATTATTGTACCTTGTAAAATATTGACTTTTATTATTTGATTTTTGAAACTGTTTTTGAATGACTTGTAGTGAAAATTATTTATGTTTTGGAAGGTACTAAATTAAATTCTTCTGAACCTAGGTTGTAAATATCAAAATATATATGAATTAGATTAAAAGTAATGGAGTTGTAAATTATTTAAAATACAGAACACAGGAACCTATAGTAGTTATTTATATATATAATTTGTAAGAAAATATTATTTCATTTGTAAATTATTTCCCTTTTAAATAAAATATTATAATTTTTTTGTTGGGTTTTATAAGTTTTCAATATTTTTCTATGATATTTGAGAGGTAATATTTTTAAAAATAAGGAATCTAGGATTTTCGAAATGATTTTTTTCTTCTTGTTTTTCTTATGTGTATTGAAAGAAAACATCGAACTTAATATATATTTGAAGAAAAGATGTTTATATTCATAATGTGGCTTTCATACGTATAAGCCAAAAACTACATATGACTAATACTTTTTATATTATTGATTTTGGATAATCATTTGACATTTTATATGGATTTTTATTGATAATAATAGATTTTAATCTTCTAAGTCGTATTTGAATTCTTAGAGAAATTCAAAGGACAAAAACAAGTTTTATATTAAAAAATAAAAATTCTTTGGTTTTAAAATTTTGGTTTAATTGTAATAAACAAAGATAAGAAGAAGTGATGCCACTAAAAAAGATAACAAAGTAAACTATAATGTTATTAGAAATTAAAATGTTACTAAACAAAACTTGTAAGCTTTTCTTCCATTTCCAAAGTATTTTTTTATGTGGTCATCGTATATATACACTATTACTCTTCTTCTTCTTCTTCCTTTAAAGTAATTTAACTGATTAAGATATTTATCTTTTCTATAAGTTAAAGGTTTAAATTCCCTAGTTCTAGGTGTGTGTATATATATTTTGTAAAGTTTTTTCTTGGTTTCAATGTTTTCATATATGGCTATTAAAAGCTATTACTTTATAAGTTTATATGCATTTATTTATCACATATTATTGATTGCTTATGATCTCAATCTACATACCTGAATTAGTTTATTTTAAATTTATTTATTTTATATCTAATATTGGTGGGCCTTATTTATATCACATATTAATTGCATTTATTACCTTATATGTATATAAAGCTTATTATTCAAAATCGCTTTCTCTTCTTTTGACCAAAAATCTAGGGTTTATTATGAACAGCAGCAGTGTTCAACATGATAGACAATCGGACAGATAGAAAAAAAAAGTTGAACCCTAGCCCTAAAATGAACGAATGAGTATTCATAATTCATAGTAATACACAGAAGTTGAATATATATATTTTTTATTTTCCAGAAAAAAAGGAAAAGGGTGAAAAAGATAATGGATTTGATGGGAAAGTTGTTATTCTTGTCTAGGATAAGACTTGATAGAAAACAGTAACACTTTGGTGTTTATATGCTTCAAATCTAGGCCCTAACTTTCAAAGTTGATTTTGTTTTTAATATTATTATTCTAAAATAAATTCCTTTTAATTATTTCATATTATATATCTATCTATCTGTGTATATATATATATAATATTTGGCTGTCAATTCAATTTAAATCACTTTGAAATTTCAAACAGTGGTTTGGTTGATGTACTATATTAATGGTTGCTTCTTTTGTGAGAGATACTCAGAGATGGAATTGATAATGAGAGAGATAATTAATTGTGTTGATACTGTTCTAAAGATGTTATATAATTAAAGCTTAATGAACTTTGTTATTTTGTCCATAGTTAGTTCTTGTAATTACACCTTAGTGTTAAAATTCAATCCTCAAACTTAAATTGTACTATTAGTTAATAAAAGTTAAACTCTCTAACTTATATCAGTTGTGATAATCTCTACCATTATGTATAAATTTGAGGGTACGTTTGGTTTTCAAAGCTCAAAATATGATTGTAACCCTCAATGGCTTTTACCATTTGTCTTATTATTATTATTAATATTATTATGTTGTGAAAATTAAATCCTATCATTTTTGTTCTGAGTACATTTGGTGACTTAACATACTTTTAGTTCCAAAGTCATTGTGTTTTTTATGTCAATTATGTGGTTTCATGAATAGTAAAAATATGTATTTGAACTTCTTTTTCTTCTGTCCTCATGATATTGTCATATTGTACTGTCTAATTATTTTCTTAATATATGGGTTGGATTCTGTTTGAGTTATTGTTTATGTCATGTTTGATACACAACTATTTGTTTTTTTTTTTAATTAAAAAGAAAAAAAAACTAAGCCTACTTCCTCCTACTTTTGACCCAATTTTTTTTAAAGTAAAAGATTTCAACTTTTGACCAAATTATAATTTTCTTTTAAAAAAAACAAATAGTAACTATTGGTTAGTTTTTATTTTTTAGAAAACATTATTTAAAAGTGATATTTAGAGGTGGATTAAGTGTTTTTTATAAGCTTGATTTTCAAAAAAATAAGAACTAAAAAAAAATTTGTTACCAAATGAAATCATGATGGAATAGTTTGCAAACTACCCATAGAAATCTTGAAATTTGGAAAAAATATGAAATAGGTCTAATTATATATGTGTAGTAGATAAATTATTTGTGAACAACTTTATGTGCAAATATCCTATCATATATATTAGGCCCTATACTAAAAGGAGTTCTAGTTTTGCATTTGGAAACAATTATTTTTTCTAGGAAAATTTGATCAGTCTCTGTTATTTAATGAGTGACATAGATAATGAACGTCACAAGCCCCTTTGGAGATATCCGATAAAATTGGAACTATACAGAGATAATGAACGTCACAGTAAAGTTAAAATATCCACTTTTAGGTTTAGTTAGTATCCG
This sequence comes from Cucumis sativus, assembly GCF_000004075.3. Lineage (NCBI taxonomy): Eukaryota > Viridiplantae > Streptophyta > Magnoliopsida > Cucurbitales > Cucurbitaceae > Cucumis > Cucumis sativus. Next base: position 18,673,938 of record NC_026660.2, read on the forward strand.
TTATTTCAACATAATTACCAGTGTTATCATTTGTGTATTCAATAATTATATCAAGAAGCTTAATTAATTATACATTACTATGAACTTTAATTATGGTACAGCATGGAGAAAATACTTGAACGGTATGAGAGATATTCTTTTGTGGGAAGGCAACAAAATGCAGCTTCTGAATCTGAATTTTCTTATGAAAATTGGACTCTTGAATACTACAGACTCAAGTCCAAAGTCGAACTTCTACAACGAAACAACAGGTATGTCTATGATTAAACTAACGTTTTAAATGTCATTGATATCGATAGATAGTCTTTTGATAATATTATTAAACTGAAAATAACGATGCATGATTGTCTTAAATCTTTTTGTTTTGAATTTGTTACTTGAGGATTCAAACAATCTCATATGAAAGTTCGATACACAGTTGACCTAGGGCGCGTTATTATTATTTTTTTTCTCCCTTTACCTTGTAGACATAGTTAATAGTAAACAACGTAAATCTCTATTTGTTGATTCACTATTATTTTACGTTCTTACTGCCTGTTCATATGTGTCACAAGTTGATCATAGCATTGATGTATGATATTAACGTGTCGTCTGACAAAAAGTTAATAACCTCAGGTATATTTGTTTGTTTTGTAATTGCAGTCATTATATGGGAGAAGATTTGGATTCGTTGAGTGTCAAAGAACTGCAAAACTTGGAACAACAAATTGACACTGCACTTAAACATGTTCGAACCAGAAAAGTAGGGTTCTTTCTCCTAACGTTTTATAAATATTTGTGATTTATTATTGATTAATTATAAGTTTCTATTGGATTATTTTTCAGAACCAACTTATGTTTGAGTCCATCACTGACCTCCAAAAAAAGGCAAATACTCTTCACTTTTCCCATTTTTTAAATCTTAAATAGAACTTAAGTTCTTTTCCGTTGTTTATTTACTAACTGCAATTGTTATGAATAATAACTAAGTATATAACCCTTTATATTCACAAATTTTATTATATTTACATTTTTTTAAATGTATAATTGCTATATTTGCAACTATCTTTTGTTTAATTTGCATCTAAATATATATATATTTTAATCTTACGTAAATGTCAGGTAAGAAATATAGAGGAGAACAATGTCCAACTGGCTAAGCAGGTGAGTTTTGCTTACATTTTAATTTAATCACATTTTCAATTCTTAAAACGATTTTTGTACCGGCCATAGGGACAAGAGTCGTGCCCCGATGAGTCCGAGGGCACATTGGTCACTGCAATTCCTTGGGTGTGAACCCAGACAAAGTGGTGGTAGTAACAAATATACCAAAATCTTAAAACACATATATATTTCAAATAAAAATATAGTCATCCTAAAATCGAGTAGGAAGTATTATGTTAAAGTTGTCGAAACAGGAAACTGTGTTTAGAGTAATGCATCATGTTATTTGTTTTGAGTTAACATAGGATGTTGTATGTTAATTTTTGATCTAACCCACTAAAAAGTGAAAAAGATTAAACATAATTATTATTAAGTGAAATATATATATATATATAGATAAAGGAGAAAGAGAAGAGTGTAGCATTGGCACAACAAGCAGAATGGGAGCACCAGCAACAGCAGGGTTACAATGCTTTGTCTTTCTTATTCCCACCACCTCCTCATCCCTCTCTAAACATTGGGTAATATAATTCATCCACAATATTATTTGTTTATTGTTTCTATTTTGTTAAATTGTGAAAGAAAAAAAATTCAGAGAAGCCTTTCAACAATTAGTGTTTCATACCGTAATTAAATTACAGATTTCCTATGACTAAAACAAAGTTTATAATTTAGTTCTTATCATACACCTAACTCACATGACTATACCTGAGAAATCCTGATTATGGACTACAGGGACCGGTCCAAATGCATAATTTAACTAAAAATAAACTCTAGACGCTCTATACTAACATTACATGTATCACATTTTCTTTGCATTGTTTGAATCAATGTTAGGCTTGCAAGTTTTGATGGTCACCAATGAAACTTGTTACACGTCGGCAACGATCGGATAAGTACAGGAAATGTGTGTGGCAGAAGAAGAAGAAGAAGAAGAGGAGGTGGGAGGATGTAGTTACTTAATAATGGGAAAATGGAACTAGTTAATACCCTATAAGTGTAATGCTTTGACAACTTAATTATATATGAAGGGGGGTTTCTGGGCTTTTGTTAAATTGACAAAGAAAACATTTGAACTTTGCTGTGTTTGGAGGATTTCTACTAAAAACTTGAGTGTAATCAGATTGCTAATATACTACTGAAATGGAGTTGTTTTGTTCCCTATAGCTAAGAAAACTGCTTATTATTTCTCTAAAAGCTAGTGCTTTTTAGGGTTCAGTCATTTGTTGTTATAGTTTGATAAATTTATGGAGATATACTATGTAGGGTTATTTATTAGGGTTTTGTAAAGCTTTGGATTTGGATATTAATTATAATTTGAACCATGGTTTTCATCATTTAACCCAGCATGTTTTCATATTGTGCTGAGGTTTGTTGATTAATTAATCACAATAGTGTCAAATGTGTAAGCAATAAAGAAAAAGATATATTTGATTTATTATTTTTAAGGATAAACAATGAGTGTTAAATGTGGAAATCTCTACCTCTTCAATTCTCTGGTAGTTATTTTAACTCAGGAGAAAATCAAATCTCACTTTTAGAAGATTCAGCAGCTGCAAGCTTTAAATTTTTCTATGATTCAATTATTGTGATTTCTATTTATCCCTACTTGATATGCATAGAAGATACACTAATTTTTTATATGTTTCACTTGAATGTTTAAAGTAAGTTTAAATTATAGTAAGGTTTAGTTGTTTTTTTGCTGAATTTAAACTCTCTGTATAGTTTTGTTGCATGAGATTTGTTTCATATATTAATAATACATGTTATACAAAGTTCGTGCATGGATTAGTTAGAGTGATTTGTGCTTTATTCTTTAAGAATAAATTTAGTCAATGGGCATAATAATAATAATAAAATTACTATTGTTATGTACATATATTTGCATGGAAAAGTATCCTAAGTATAATTTCATGTTTAAAAGCTTAGAACTTATTAGACAAACAAATAAAATAAGGTATTTCAAAGTCTTTTCATAACTTCAGAATTGAATTAAATTAATAATTGGTTTTAAAGTGGAATAGTGTTTGCTAAAATCCAATAAATACCTTTTTTTTTAAAAAAAAGATACGGATGAGTCAGTAGGTACACTCGGATATCTCCACTAGGTGAACATCTACTTAACACCTTTAGAACACCTACTTAACACCTTTATCATCATGCTTCATTAATATAAGAAGGAGAGTACAAGAAGCAAGGGAGAACAAAAAATGCTAGAGATAAGCCCAATGCTCAAAAGAGAAAATAGAGTTAACCAAAAACATTGATATTTAAAGCAATAGTGCTGCATAGTAATTAGAGAATCTTCTTGATCTTGTCGTCCATAAGCCGATTAGAGCTTTGTTGTCTTTCCAAAATTCCGAGAGGAATTCGTTTTTTCTATTGAAAGTTCTATCATTCCTTTCCAGCCATATACTCCAAAGAATGATGGTTAGTGAGTTGAATAAATGATAAGTGACCAAGAAGAAAAAGAAAAATCAGATAACGAAGAAGAAGAAACTAACCTTCAAGCAAAAATTGGAGGCATGACTCAAAAGAAACAACTTGAAATTAGCGGAGACTACGAATAAAGAAAATGTGAACTCTGTTATGAATTTTATTGATGATGTGGAAATGGGCCAATTAGAAAATGTGCAATCTAATTTTCCATGAAAATTGTATATTAGAAATACTAGAAGGTTAAGCTCTCCCTCTAAAAGAGAGAATAAAAAGTCTTTTCTCGTTACTTTCCTGACTTTGTAATCTTAACTGAGACCAAATTGTAATTTGTTTGTTTCTAAAAAATTTGTTAAATTTTTTTGGAGCTCAATTAGTGTCAATTGGCATGCTATTGATGTTGTGGGTAATTCCGGTGGCATCTTAATCCTTTGGGATGAATTAAGATTTAATGTCTCAAATTTTATTTTATACGCTTACAAAAATTGGAGATATTTTGATGAGGGGAGTTCCAGTTAATCAGCAGCATCTCTCCCATATGTTTGTGGCAAAGGGGCAAGTTAGAAAGAGATGATCCTTGTCTTCTTCATTGTTGCGACACATCACACACCAGTTAGGATTTAACATCATATTAGGGATCCGTTTCTGTAAATGCCTCCAATTTTTGCTTGAAGGTTGTTTCTTCTTCTTCCTTATCTGATTTTTCTTTTTCTTCTTGGTCACTTATCATCATCGGAGCAATGTTGCCTTTCACAATATATGGTTGGGTTGGCGATGTGGGTGATAAAGAGGGGGTGAAGAGATCTGAACTTGAGAGAAATTCGTCTGATAAAGGCGAAAGTGGACCGAGATCCACAACCAGCTTGAGATCTGCCATTTCCTCCTTGTCTTCCTTCGGTTGAATTTTGAGCTTAGTGTTTCTTTCATTCTTTGCCTTCGCTAAGTGGGCTTGTTTAACTGGGCTTCTCACTATGTATATTTGTTTTCTTTTTTCCATTTCATTCTGTCTGTATTCTTCATCTGGACTTTCTTTGGGCATTCTTATGGGCTTCTAAGTCTGATGGGCCTCGTGGGTGCTCCTTTTGGGTCGAAAAAAAATATTTTGCTTTTGGGGAGTTAAAGGTAACATTTCGTTTTGCATTAATTGAGCCCACATGATTTGAACTTTACCCCTATATAGTTTTTTCCCTTTCCTATTTTCAAATAATGGATTTGTCTTTCTGTCAGTCTCTTCTTCATGTCTTTTCCCGCTGCTATCACTGTCTCCGTCATAATTTAATTTATCCATCATGCTTTCATTTTTTTTTTGTAGAGAGACGTTGCAGTGGCTTTCCTGTTCATCATCTGCGGTCTTTCCTTTTTCCAGCGAGGCTCTTGAGGCCGAAATAGCTACATTGTTAACAAAATGATATTGCTCACAATTCATTGAAATTTTCAGCTGCATCTCTTGTGAAAGAACCATGGATTGGATCCTTGGGTTTCTATCAGTAAGTCATTTTCCTTCAGCCTGGACAATGGATTGGACAAGAAAAGAATTTCCTTTTTTGTCAAATACGTTGATAAATGCCGGAATAAAACCAGTAAAGTTTTCTTTGACTTTGAGCATCGCTTGTCTGATTTCTACTTGTTTCTTTATTTCTCTGGTTATCTCAATGAAACTACCACAAGCCTCCCCAATTTGTGTGAACGTTTCCATATCCCATGCATGCATCAGAATGCCTCTAAAGTTAACCCAACCACCGTAACTTGGGACTAGCTTTGGGGAGCCATGTTTCATGGTGTTCCATTCCTCAAACTTAATATAAAATTTATCAACAGGGTTCCAGCCCCTGTTTTTACACATGATGGTAGCTTGATATTTGTTTTCAAATGATACAAGTGCTTTTTCAGCATGGAATGATTTGTAGGTAAATGACCAATTGGTTTGTTCCTTCAGTTTTCTCATGATTTTTCTCCGGTCATCATGAAACTATTTTCTAGTGATCACAACCGTTTTTTTTCTAATCAATATTGGTCATTTTCTTCAACTCCTCTTCCATCCAATAAATACATGAAATGTGAATTAGTAATTTTTTCATGAAATTTCTCTCATTGCATAAAAAAAGAAGTAGTTTTTGCGTTTATTATCATATATTCATAAATATATTAAACATTTCTAATTTAAATTTAAAAGCATTTTAGTTTTCAATTTCAAATCAATAAAAATACTTCTGATCCCACCCATAATTAAGAGTTGATGTTTTATTTCTACTCGTTTTTTATTAAATAATAATAGATAAAATTTGGTAATTGTTTTACGAGTACTATGGAGTACTAACACCCTTTCTATACACACAAATAACTTTCCAAATCATATATGAGTTTGTGTAAACCATTACTTTTTTATTGTTTCATTTGATTAACGATAGTATTAATGTTTCATTTGATTAACGATATATGAGTAGCTTTTTGAAAGAATGTTTCATCTAGTTTTCATTTCTCATGTACATATATTATAATCTATGGTAATAAGTATTTGTCTTTTTAAATATCGAAAAACGAGTCAAAATGTAGTAAAATTTTCTACATTATATGCAATTCATGTAAACGCTAGTAGATGTCTATCAACGTTTATTTATGATAAAAGCTGGTACAAATTTATTATCAATAGGTGTCGGCTGATATGATGGATACAGAAGTGTGTCGAATGTCTGAATCAATTTCTAGTACCATATTTATAAATTTACTATAAGGTCTAACCATATGCTTAAATCCCAAAGGTAAAAACCAAATAGAATGGGCTGGGCTAAGTTTTTGCTTGTGAGCCATCCTTCAGCTTGAGCCTTGTTGGGCCAAACTTAAATGCAGCGGAATCACCAAATGAAAGCGGGCCGTTGGAATCGTGAAAGCCCAATACGAAGGTTAAGCGAGATATCGAGCTTGAAGCTTTTGATTTCGCCGGCTACCATCTAAACTCCGAACCGCCGAAAGCTTTAAGCTGAGTGCTTCTTCTTCCTCAACCTTAAACCCTGCACTGCATAAACCCTAGAAGCATCTCCCATCCAATCGTTCTCTTAGTGAATCAATGGCTAAGCTATCCGTCCGTAGCTCAAGCAACAATGATAAAAAGGGCAAGAAGAAGAAGAAGAAGAGTTCCGGTCCGAAAGCTTTGACAATGAAGGTCAGCGCTCCGAAGGCGAATCCATTCGAAAGCATTTGGTCTCACAGGAAATTTGATGTCCTTGGGAAGAAACGTAAGGGTGAAGAGCGTCGTATTGGCCTTGCTCGTTCCCTCGCCATTGAAAAGGTAGTCTCCCTTGGTAATTCATGCGAATTGATTTATTGAGCTTCGTTTCACTTTTGTTTGATTGTTTTTTTTTTGTTCGGGTGAGGTAGAGGAAAAAGACGCTATTGAAGGAGTACGAACGAAGTCGGAAGTCTACGGAATTTTCTGATAAGCGAATTGGGGAATGGGATGAAGAGCTTGGGGAGTTTGATAAGGCTATTTTACGTTCGCAGCGAGAACTGAAGGTGAATATATTGGCTTGGTTTGAGCATTTGGTGATTCTAGCTTTGTTTGCTTTTAGCTGTTCTGATTGTTTTTTTTTTTCTTTAGCGAAAACTGAGTAAGAGCAGCAAATTTAACTTATCTGATGGAGAAGAAGACGATTATTTTGGAACCCAAAATCTTGGTGCGTTACCTGCAAACGACGATTTTGAGGACGAAATAATACCGGATGACGACGAAGACGAGGCAGCTGCTGCTGAAACCAACAGTACGTATTAAACTTTTGTTAATGTATGGAATTCTATTACTGTTAACAAACACTAGTCCTTTACAATCTACTACTTTTGGTTCATTGAACTCACTTTAGTACCACTCATTGTACTTTGCAGAGGGGGCTTATCGCGACACACAACAAAAAGGTCGTCTTTTAGAAGGAGAGGACGCTGTAAGACTCCTCGCTGTCTATTCTTTTCCTTTTTATTTTATTGTATCATTTCATATATGAGCCAAATTGTTGTTCTATATATCATGCTTGCAATAAACATGAATGTGGGAATTGGCCTTTCAGAAAGTTGTAGCTGAAATTTTACAAGTCTCCCCTGTTGTAATTCTAAAGTTATCTCTTTACAGGGACAAAAAATATGAAACCTTTAACTTTACTGTTGTAACACAGTTTGCCCATTCAACTTGATATGACACGAATAATTTTATACTTTAGTCTATGCTATAGCTTTGTAAATATGAATGTTCTTGGATGAATAACCTTATTGCAATTATGTTTTTTAGCTCATATACGCATATCTGTGTATATTAATTTCAAGGCATTCTGTATCTCTGAAATCAGTGGTTTAAATTTACAGAAACGCAAAAGCAAGAAGGAAGTTATGGAAGAGGTTATTGCAAAGAGCAAATTTTTTAAGGTGAAGAATTTTTTTGTCCAGTCTTTCAGATTCAATGCGTGCAAATTTTTACAATTTTCATTTTCAAGGTGAGTTTTTTTTTTTTAATGTCTCAACCTTTCTTCTCAGGCACAAAAAGCAAAGGATAAGGAAGAAAATGAACAACTAGTTGAAGAATTGGACAAAAAGTTTGAGACGTTGGTCCAGTCTGAGGCATTGTTATCTCTCACTGGTTCTGGTAACTCAAATGCCTTGAAGGCTCTTGTTCAGAAAAGTGTTTCAAACGAGCATTTGAAGAAGGATAATTTGCCTGCTGCTGGAAAGACTGAAACTTTTAATCAGGTATTACATAAACACCATCACTTATCTAAACTCCCACCAAGTTGATTCTGTAGTTCTGATTTTTCATTCATCTTCCACCCTGTTATTGACTTTTCTTATCGAGCTTCAGGATTTTTTAGAGTGCATTCATTTTCCTCCTTTGGTTATGTTTAATTCTTCTCCTTTATTATTTACCTATCAACTTCTTTTCATTTCAATGTTACTTTCTCTCTCCTTTTCTTAATTTTTTTAAAAAGTTAATGTAATTCTGTACTATTTCTAATATTTAGGTCTAAGAAAATGAGGTCTTATTTCTTCATGATGCAGGAAAAACCTGATGCTTTTGACAGACTTGTCAAAGAGATGGCAATGGAAATTCGTGCACGCCCCTCCGACAGGACAAAGACACCTGAAGAAATTGCCCAGGAGGAGAGAGAGCGTCTTGAGGTCTTAGAGGTATTTTAATTCTTTTAACTATGTGATGATGTCCTCGATTCTGTAATATGAACTTTCTTTTGCCAGCTTCAGTTCTAGCTGAATTCATGTTTAAGTGAAGGAAATCAAAGTTTTTTTTTTGTGTCTTGTAGTGTGTTAATATCAGGCATGTTGCTTACCAACATTAAAACTAGCTCATTGTTTGACCTACGTACATCGCAAACCAATGTTAAATAACTCCACTCTAGATTCTACCGACTTCAACAAGGAGTTACCAATTGGCAATCTTCACTTTAACAATGAATTAGTTTCTTTTCATTACATTAATAAAAAGTTATGTTTTTTGTTTTAGAAAAAAGAAATTACCTATTTGGAACCTTATCGGATTAAGAATTTGGATTCAAATTTTAATCCACTTAATTTGTTGTTGTTCAGTTTACTTAGGTACAACAAGTTCATTTAATGATTTCTATTTATATTGATTGGCAAATTATATTTTATCCAAATATTCATGATTGCATGTATAAACATTTTAGCTTCTTTTAAGGATTGTTGATGTAGACACCGCACACGTTTAGTCATTGGTAAGCATAGGCATTCATTCTATCTTGTTGGTGAGATATCTATCACCTGAGACATTGAGCACGTGATGTTTGAGAGTCTGACATTTCTAACTTACCCTTTCCTTTTCTTCTTGGCACTGGCCAAAAGACCTACATTATTTGTTCAAACTTCAAATTTTAATGGCATTTTACTTTTCAGGAGGAAAGACAGAAAAGAATGCTTGCACCAGATAATTCTAGTGATGAAGAAGATGATGATGCTGAAACTGCATTTGTAGGGAAACAGAACTATATCTCTGGGGATGATCTTGGTGATTCATTTACACTTGATGATGAGCGCAATCATAAGAAGGGCTGGGTCGATGATATTCTTAGAAGAAAGGATGCTGATGGCACTGAAAGTGAAGGTGATGATTCCGCAGAAGATTCTGATGATAGTCAAGATGATGAGGATGGGGATTCTGATGATGAATCCGAGGAAGATGATAGCAATCATGGAGTAAAACAATCTTTGAAGGATTGGGAACAGAGCGATGATGACATCCTTGACACTGAATCAGAGGATGATGATGAAGCAAGTGAAGGGGGAAAACAGCAAGATGAAGTTCATCCTAAAGGGAAAGTGGATCATGAAGGCCCTAAAAAGGCACACAAGAGATCCATTGCTAAAAGCAGTAAAGACGATGGAATCTCTGAAGATGCGAAGAAATCAAAAAAGGATACAAAGCATCAAAGTAAACCTGAACTTCCTTACATAATTGATGCACCAGAGAGTTTTGACCAATTTTTGTCGTTATTGGCCAATTGTTCAAATAGCGATATAATCTTAATCATTGGTCGAATTCGTGCAAGTAATGCTATCCAGTTAACAGATAAAAATCTGGAAAAAATGCAGGTATCTTTTTATTTATTTTTATATGTTCACATAATACATCGATGTCTTTTTGTTTTTTAATTCAAGCTATGTTGATATTTATATTGGCCAATTATTATTTATATGTTCGCATAATTCATCAAGTTCCATTGGATAATGTCTGATGGGAACTGGTTTATAAGAAGTCAAACACACATTGTAAGCTTTGGGCGTATTAAAACAACGTATTGATTTTAAACTACTTGGGAATATGTGTGGTGTATTGATTTAAACTATTAATATAGGCTAAGGGAGTCACTATAAAGGAAGGATCTTTATATCTGGTGCAAATGGAGGTTCTCTAGTACCTAGGTGTTTACAGGGAAGTAGTTTAATTACACTGAATCAGTTCTCGTTTTAGTGGTCTTGAATGCATCTTAATTTGTATAGCTTTTACTGGTTCACTTAATAAATGCATCAAGCTTCATTTGTATGTTTGAATCTTCATAAGTTTAGTGGTCAGCTTTATTATGGAAAATACTTATGCTTGTGAAAAGCCTGCACATCGTTGGATGCTTGTGATATTCCCTTCACTCACACACTGAAACAAATATCCCCTCCTTTTTGTTTGGAATATAGAAGTACATTTTCTGTGTTATTGGGTTGCTTTCTAACTGTTGATTTTAATGTCCATTCAGAGATTCTACGGTATACTTTTGCAATATTTTGCTGTCTCAGCAAATAAGAAGCCATTGAATGTGGAGCTACTCAATTTGCTTTTCAAGCCATTGATGGAAATGAGTATGGAGATTCCTTTTTATGCTGCAACATGTGCTAGGATGAGGATATCCCACACTCATCAACACTTTTGTGTTCAGAATAAGAGTCCAGGTTACTATTATGAAACCAATTATTTGCATGGTCCTGTTGGTATATTCATCGACCACCCATGTACAGAACTGAATTCCAATTGTTCTTGCAGAGAATAGCTTGTGGCCTTCTTCCAAAACTCTGATCCTCTTGAGGCTGTGGACAATGATCTTTCCTTGCTCTGACTACAATCATGTGGTCATTACGCCAACAATATTGTTGATGTGCGAATATTTGATGCGTTGCCCCATTTTGACGTGTCGGGATATTGCAATAGGGGCTTTCTTATGTTCTCTGCTGCTCTCTGTATGTTGAGTTAATTATGATCATTTTATTTTATTTTGTGCATAAATGTTTACTATCATTCATCTTGAATGTTAAAATCCTAATTGGACTATAATTTTGTTTCTTGTTTTTTCCCCTCTTTTATTTTCATATGAATGATCTAAGTTGCTTCCATTTTAAGGCAAAGTAGTTCCCCTGGAGTGCATTATAACATCGATGTAGCTCTTTTAGTTACCTATTATAACTTCTAGTCTATTTTGTATTTATTGAGTGGATTTCTTGCATTGTTCTCTGTACCTATTTCTTTTCAAGAATCACCATTTGTCTTTTTCATAAGGGAGACTCCTTTTGAAATGTAGGTCGCCAGACAATCTTCAAAGTTCTGTCCTGAAGCAATAAACTTTCTCAGGACTTTGTTGGCCGCAGCTGTTAGTAGCTCATCATCCTCTCAAAATCCTCAGGTATACTGTAAAGTTCAGACCATTATTTTAAGTAGTAGTTCTTTTTGCTCGATAGATATGTCATCTTCTTAAAATTCTCCATTCTCAGCAGATATGTCATCTAGTGGATTCGCAAGCACTTGGAAAGTTGCTGCATATACAGAATCCTACAAACGAAATTACCCCCCTGGACTTCTTCTTCATTATGAACTTGAATGAAGATTCTTTGGTTTTTAGCTCCGACAATTTCAGGTACCTTTTCTCCTCTTCTTTACCCCTCTCTTTGTTTTTTTTTTCTTTCTTTTGTGGAGATGAGCTAGCAGATAAACAGGTGGTCTAATTCTTTGTTATTGAAGGACCAAAGAGATTCAATTGAACACACTCTTGGTTGATGAATGCAGAAAAATGAACCTTTCTTGAGTTGCCTAGATCTCACCAAATTGTATTAATAAGGAACACGAGTATATTGCAGAAGTTTTTTCTAATAAAGAGAAGAAAGGAACACAAACGTCCATTTGGTGCTTCACCATCCATCATTTGGCAATGGAATGATGGATGATGAACTTATAGAATTGCTTTTTGTTAAGAAGCACAAATGTTTTCAGTTTGTCATTCTCACATTTGGTAGCACAATAGATATAGGTGTTGGACCCTGAGTGTACAATGTTAATATGAGTACAATATTTCTTAGACACTTGTTAAGCATATTAAATAGACAGAAAAAAAAAAAAAAATTCATGCGAAAATTTGTACATTTTAAGCAAGAAAGATGAATTCATATGGAAAAGAGTGATTGTTACTTTGGTTTGGGACCTGCATATCTGAATTAGAGTGAAGACATGTTTACAATGAGAATTGAATCTGTGGGATGATGTCAAATTCAGTCTTCCAACCGTAGCATAAAAGTTTGGTTTTTAAAATTTTCAGGGCCGGGTTGCTGTCAACAGTCACCGAAACTCTTGATGGATTTGTGAATATATATGGTCAATTGAAATCCTTCCCCGAAATCTTCTTGCCAATATCAACTATTTTACATGAATTGGCACAGCAAGAGAACATGCCCGATGTCTTACAAAATAAATTCAGAAAAGTAGCTGAAGCGATCGAAGCCAAAACAGAGGAGCATTATATGGGGCGACAACCTCTTAGAATGAGGAAGCAAAAGACCGCCCCCATCAAATTACTCAATCCAAAATTTGAGGAGAAGTACTTTCTCTTTTCTATTCTCTTTTTAAGTTTTATTTATGCTCCCTTATTCTTTCCTGACACCAAATTGTTGCAACTTGTTACTACTACTTCCACAGCTTTGTTAGGGGCAGAGATTACGATCCAGATAGGGAACGAGCTGAAAGAAGAAAGATGCAGAAACTCTTAAAACGCGAAACTAAAGGAGCAGCCCGTGAACTACGCAAGGATAACCATTTCTTGTCAGAAGTGAAGGCGAGAGATAAGGCTAAGCAGGATGAAGAAAGAGCAGAAAAGTACAAGAAAGCAAGAACTTTCCTTGAAGCACAAGAACACGCTTTCAAATCTGGGCAGTTGGGGAACGGAAGAAAGAGAAGGAAATGAAACTTTTGAACCCAATGTCAAATTGATTTGTGTCTCATGGTCTCCAAGATGGAGCAACTAGTTTTGGTGAACGTCATGGAAAAGAAAGCCAGCCACAACTCGATTCGATCGTATGCGCTCTCGTCTAGTGAACCAGTAAAGAAATTTTGGTAGGAGCTAATATTCATAATTCTCTATTATATTTGTTCCTCATATGCTTCACTGATTTGGTTCACAAGTAGCAATGCCTTTCCGTGTCTTGGGTCGTTTTCTTTATGTACACTTATTGATTGTCTCTCATAAGATAGGACGAGATGAGGCAAATGAAGATGATAAATGAAAAAGAATATATATTATTTTATGTAGAGTGCAATTATACTTTCAAGCTTTCAATTTTGAGGAAGTCAGTTCAATCAAAAACTGATTTCTAAAATTGAAAGTACGAAGATATAATTAATAACAATCATCTCACTCGGAAGTTTTTTATAATGTCCAATTTTTTTTTGCTATTTTAATCAAAATTTGTGGCTTGGATATCCTCTTTTATCATATTGTTTTCAGCAAAATGAAAAAAAAATATATACCAATTGAATGCATTTCCAATGACTTTGCCACTTTTAACGTGTTTTGAGCAAAATAATTAGAAATGAGACCCACAAAATGTCATTTTATATCTAACGTGTGTTTGAACAAAATGTCATCTCTTTAGATTTCGTAACTCTTTGCTTCCCAATCTACCATATTCTTTAGGCTGAATATTCTTAAATAATTTCACTGTTAACTTTCTTTTCTCCCTTAAAAGCTCCAAAATGAGATGTTTTTTCTTCTTTTTTTTTTTAATATTTATTTATTTTATTATTATTCTTTAAAAATGTGGGGTGGGATGATAATCTAGTCGGACAATAGTACAAACAAGGAATTCCTACGACTATTCACCACTAAAAATAAAAATAACAACAAAAAATTAACACGTATTATGAGACCCACCAAGAAATTAATGATGTACCTGTGAGAACTAAAAAAAAAAAAAAAAGCAAACAAAAGTATACGACATTAGCCTAAAAAGAAAAGAAGGTTGCATTGAATTACAAGTTTGTTAGCACATAAATTTTTTCTTCATGTGAGAAATAAGTTTAAATTTTTCCTCAGCCTCCACGAGCTGGCGTATGTCTGTGCTTGTGCTTGATACTCGATCTGGATGAAACTTAAGCAACGCCCTTTTATATGCTGCTTGCACCTGAACCATAAACAACAACAACAAAAAACATACCTTTATTACTTAATTTCACTTCCAACAAGCTCCTAATCTCTTATATCACGTCTATGAAAATTGCGGATTTGAATCAGCTTATCTAATCTAATAGGATTTGTTGGTAAACAAAAGTATCTCTCAACACTTACTTTGTCATTCTTATGTAGTTTTTTTATCACAAGAGTTAGAAGATTAAGAAGGATTCTTTGAGTTCCCTATTAGTAAACTGAAGCTTTGCCTTTTAACCACCATCTAAAGAGAGTTGCCAAATGGTCAAAACATTTCATCGTGTCTTTAATCAAAGTGAAAGAGGAGATTTTAATATTTTCCCAGTCGAGAGGACCAACCAACCTCTGGCAGCAAAAGGGCAGTAAGTAAACAAACATATGATTTATATTTCTCTTCTTCTTGAGACATAGATTATTGATGTGTGATTTTGGACGAGGTAAACTTGCGATGTCAAGTCCAAGATTAGTGTGGTCAGTAACCGAGATGACTTGTATGATTTATTAAAGAATCTTGAGCCGTCGAGCCATTGTGGTGCTTGGTTATGTACTCCAAAACTTATTTTAGTACTAACATGAGCCTGAACTTGTTCAAGTCTTGAGGAAGAGGTCAGTTCAAAAGTTCAGTTGTAAAAAAAATGGGTCTTCCTTCAGATACCATGCGTTATGGACCCTTGGACGTTACCATGAGGTGCTGTATGTGACTTCACATCTAGTCCGTCAAATGCCAATGGATCTAAAGGTGGCAAGGGGAGGCGTTGAAAATATATATAAAAGGTTTGAGTGGAGTCTCACTTGCAAATGCATTTTTGTTGGCTGCTATCAATACAGGTTACTAGGCAATGTTGGTCCTGTTCACCTCACGCATCCTTTTTTGGGATCAGGCAAAACGGTCAGAGCTGACCTTGGCGCATGTCTTGCTATCAGATTGGCCGTTTTTGAAAGACATTCCTTTCTCAGTCAAGTTGGAAAAATAAGTTCTTTGGCCCACATGGATTGAATCGTCCTTTGCAACAACAGTGACCATGTGAAAATGTCACTACTCATCCTGAGGAACTTGAGGTCGAGGAGGCTCCCCCTTTGAGCTCAGTTCCATTTCAAAACTAACTTGTTTGTCTCACGAAAACTAAGAAACGTGGACATTTTAGTCTAGCTAAAGTGTAAGTGTTTAACACGCATTGGACCATTGGACACTCCACACAAGTTGGACACATACCAGATATACTCATTGCCAAGTTACTGCCCACTTTTCCTTTTGGCTGACAGCTTATTTTTACTTCAGACGTTGCCTTCAGAGTTCATTTACCCAAGTTCATTAATCGTGGGGTAAGGTGTTACTGTAATCTACATCGCCGAGGCATTATGAAATAAAATTGAGAACTTTCCAAGTCACATCATTGCCTTCTTTATCCACCATCGCACTTCCAATAAGAATCAAATCCACTACCTTTTGTCTTTCCCATAACAAGTCTGCTTGATCAAAAGAAACCACGAAAGTGGTCATCTTTTTCTAAGTTCCCAACATCTTAGAAATAGCTCTATATATTCCATTTACCAGGCTGATTGATCTAAAACAATCGACTCCAGTTTCCCTTCTTATATCTGGTATTTGAATTCCATTAGTTGCTTCACCAAGGAATAGGAGCTGCTCGTAACCCCCAAGTAAATAAAATTCCCACACAAATATACTAATATGCAAGGAGCATATTGTTTTTGATACTTTGATCTATTGAAAAAAACATGAAACACTCAGGATGGTGATGTTCATATTCATTCAGGAACAAATTTAAAGCATACCTCTTGTGAGGAAGGCTGTAAGCCACTTCCAACTTGAATTCCCAAGCCACGTAACAAGGAGGCCATATCAGTGCAATTCATTTCCAGCATACTAAGCTCTTTTCTCACATCTGCACGAAGTTGTTCCTTCATGTTTATATTCTCCTCATCCTGAAATATGAGAAATGTTAAATGAGAAGAAAAGCATCCTTCTAATAAACTGTCGTGAATTCTGGTAGGTATATCATATATGTAATTAGTTTTCCCTAGCTTACTTATAGACAACCACGATGAAAGATTGAAAAGAATAAACCATTTGAATGGCTTTCCTTGATTTGGAAACAAAAAAGAATAGATGAAAAACAGACAAAACCAATCTGGACCAAATCAATTGGGTTTTCCATTTCAAAAAGAGACGTCCTATTATGATGCTAACTCGGTACCATAGCTTTTTAAGAATCAGAAATTTGAATAACCCCAAAACAAGAGGTATAGTTCAAAGGGAAAAAGAAACAGAATATTACTAACAGCGTTGCATGATGGTTAAAATCTAGCCAGAAACCAAAAAGCTAAAGAAGAGTATATGCAAATACCTTCTTTTGTGTCTCTCTCACTTCTTCTAAACGTTTCATTTGTCTTCTTTGCATGTCTAATAGCCGCATTCTCTCTGCTTTTCTTTTTCTACGCAATTTGTGTGCTTCTTCAGCCTGTAAAGTAGTGGGGGTAAAATTTAGGGGTTATTTTCAGAAATTTACTCCAATAACAAGAACGGGCTTTGAGAATTGATTTTATTCCTTCTAGAACACAGTACGAATCAAAACTCAGAAGCCTATTTTCTCAAGAATGGTAACTTAATGCTGGGGAAAAAACATACATGAGATCAAAATAAGGGAAAATTCATTTTTAATGATCATTTATATACATCTTCTCACTAGAAGACATACTTTATTTTACTCAACTTTCAAATAGTAGGGCACAAAGATCATTCTCCTGGCATAAACGACCTTTCAGAATTTCATAGGAGTTCAACCTATTAACATGTCCAGATCACTTATTGTTACAAGTAGAGCAATGCCAAGGGTTGAAGTTGATGAGCATTGAAAGTTGTTAAAAGCAAAGGAAAGCCTTCAGAGGATGGATGCAGAAACATGCCCTTAACAATTGTAAAATATCATGACAACTAAATTTTCAGTCCATGGTCTCTTTATCTCTGCAAGGAACGCCTCAGCTACTGTAACCCAGTATCAAATAGCCTAAACTCCATGGATTCCCAATCACAAGTTTTTATCATTACACAAAAGTCATCCTAATATACAAGAGACTAACACACTATTTTAAGCCAGTTACTAACAAGTAAACTAACAAATTACCAGACAAAACCATTTAGCAACTAGAAACTAGCAAACTTAAATTTACAATATTACACTGCAATAAACTGTGCCAAGCAAATCCATTGGTGGATAAATTTTCTTTAGTTTGTGAGGTAAATGTAATTGTATTTTATATAAAAAGTCAATTCATGGCCAGACCTGAATTTGTAGCTCTTGTTGCCTTGTTGTCCATTCTTCTTCCATTGCTCGTCTGTATTCATCAGTCTCCTTCAGCCTCTCTCGTTCACAAATCAAACCTTTCGCACTGAGAGGTACTGGAGGACCATTTTCAGTTGAATTGCTCTTTAATTCAGTCAACAAACAGCAGCCACCATTTTCAGCATTTTCAGGACTAGAACACACTTGTACTTCAGATTGCTGCTTCCTTTGATTTTCGACACCAACATTTGTATCAGAATCACCACCATGAGAAGCAGATGCCTTATCTTGGTCTTCTACTGTGAAGAAAGCACGACGATCATCATGCTTTCTCCTCAAAGAAGCCTCTTCCCACTGTTGTCGGAGCTTTTCAAAAGACCCTTCCATAACTTCACAATCAGAACTATCGCTATCTGAGGAACTGCTGTGGGCACTGACATGTAAACCAAAATGATTTCTAGCAGGTGCTTTCCCACAGTTGCTTTGCATACACTTCCCCATAAAAAATGCATATTGTTTTCGGCTTTGTCGACCATCTAACTCTACAAAATGCCGCCGAGACGATGGAGGGAATGTTCTTGAAGGTGAGCAGGCATCCTCATCTGAGCTGCAATCATCTACATATATGCATGAAGGACTTTTTCTGCTTTCTGTTGATATATTGGCCCTTTGAAAATCCTTAGTTACACATTGAGTATCATCGATGATGATAACATCATCCAACCGATAATTCTCAACATCTATAAAAGCAACATTCTCATGACTTCCCTTCGCCATGTTTCCACTAAATCAACTGATCTCCTTCACAATATTATGTATAAAGACAACTTTTACTGATAGAAAACAGAGAAAGCCATTATGTCCCGCAAAGCAAAATAACTTTACAAAAGAGAAGAAACTTTATCATATTAGGGGATTCAAAATCCAATATCAAAGGAGAGCACCGAATGCAAAGGTCTACTCCACGGAAACCAGAACTTTTTTCACCATCATTTTTGCGCCCTATGTAAGAATAAAACTGAACATCACAACACAGAATACTATGGAAATTAAGAAAATAATCATAAGCTAATAAGCTGTATGCTATCTATTTTTTTGTGGTAAAGATTACTGGATGAAACAAGGAATATAATGAATCATGACAAAATTTCTTTAATCCTATATTTCTAAAGTCTTCTTAAAATGGGCTCGTTTACTATAACTTTCTCTTCAATTGAAAGAAAACTATCTTAAGAGTTATCATTAGAACAAGAAAGAGGTATCCTTATAACAAACACATCAAAGGAAAAACTGAATGTTCAAAATTAACAAAGATATGCAATACACACGCACTTGTAAGTTATCCTCTGAAAACGTAACTCCAAAAACGAATTCAAAATGCTCGCCCATATGACATCTAAGAATAAGATTGCTTAGCTTACCACATAAACACACCCACACACATATGTGCGAGCAAGGGTGAATAAGAAACAAGGTAACACGTGAATGTCTTCAAAAGTCATCCAATGTTGCAAGAGAGACTATGATTCCCTACACATAAATCATGGATGGAAAATTCTTAAACCCTAGGGACAACATGCAAAGTGAGGAAAAGTTGATAAAAAAAAACTAGATTCTAAAAGAAAAGAATATTGCAGAAGGTCTAATAAAGATCGTGACATTTCATAACCTCCAGCTATATAAATCCATGCTATATAACACGGTGTCCTCCAAACATCGCCTGCAAAGTTTATACACAAACTTCCTAGTAGTATGTGAAAAGCAAAATCATCATTATCTTTCAACCCCATCATCACGTTTCTTCATTAGAAATCGACAACTCTCAACCCCCATAGTCTCCATTAGTTTGAAATAAGCAACCACACCCTAATCCAATAGAAACCATGAATCGGGAAACAATCGTAATCCCACGTCGGAATCGGGTTCTTGGCAATCCAATTCCAACGGACGCCTTAAGTTTATATTTCCCCTTGAAAAGCAATAAAAGAACCAAAAGTTGAATCCACAAACAGATGATGAAAAACACGAAAAGGGAAGGAGATTCACATCGATACACCCAAGCATGTACAAACGAAGGCAGATTGAAGCAGAATAAACAAATTCAAGAAATTAGGTCATATGGGCAAGGCAGAAATGGGGGAATATGTGGTTGGGCGATGCGCATACCTGAAACGGAGAAGATGTAAAGAGAGAGCTGCCGACGACAGAGATAAGAAGTGGCAGTTGGCGGTGGTTTTGGCGACGGAGAAATTCAATCTCATATATTCCTTCAGTGGGCTCCGGTGGCGGTGGGTGAGAGAATCATTGAATCATTCGTGGATCGTGTTCCGAAAGTTTTGACTGAATTGAAAATTCTTGGGATTAAGTAATTTGAGTTTAGCATAAGGTAGGATTAAGAAGGGAGGAAGCTTGTTGAGGAAAAGTTAGGTTGGGACTTTCTTCTTGCTAACTATGAACAAACCAACTATCAAACATTACTTTATAGGAAAGGTTTCCCAATCATTATATAAACTAAAATCCTTAATATCCTATTCCAAAAACCATTCTAAATTAAAAATGTCTTATCAATAGGTTCGATCATATTCACGATATTTTTTCAATAGCTTCCGATATTGCAAATGTCATTGCATTGTTATTGATTTAGAAAAATGATAGATTTATAAAAACTTTCATTCTGATAGAACTAAGACATGCACAGCGGAAAAAAGAATCGAATTTCTACCCTAATTGCCGCAATTAACATGTAACCCTAAACTAATCAAGTTAGGGTTTTAGGAAATATTACCTTTGAAGCTTTTCAAAAAACTTTGATACCTTCTTGTCAATTCAAACCGAGACCATCACTAGTACTCAACTACTATCCTCTTGGACAAAGAACCGGGTTGTGGGACCCAATTTGGTGTAGAAAGAAATGGAGATAAAATAGAATTGGAAGGTAGAAAATATTTTCTTTTGTTGAGATGTTGGAGGATAATAAAAAAAAGCAAAAGTCTTCAACCATTTAAAAACTCTCCTATTTATAACCTAATTACATGCAAAAATGCATGTAATTAATTTGCCAAATCTCAACACCTAATGTTCCACTAACAATTAGTGGAACTTAGTGGGCTAGGTGTCTATATCTCATATAGCCACATATCCCACTAAGAGTTAGTGGGATTATCCAACAAAATGTTGAATTTTCCCGCTAACTTAGTCCAAGGGTAAAATGGTCATTAGATATTTCAAGTCAAAAGTCAATATTTTGACTTTTTACTATTTTGTCCGTCTTGACTAATTCCAACCTCCCGGCATGAATCCGCAATCATTTTTCCAAAATTTGACTTTTCAAAGTCAAAAGTCAACATTTTGACTTTTTACTATTTTTGACCAATTCCATCCATTCTGAGCTTCTTAGTATGAATCTCCATTCATACTTATAGTATGTATCTATTTCCAATCAGAAGACCAACGACTATATCACTATATTTGTCGGTTTCTCTTTCTTCTCCCAATTCGACTTATTTCATCACACTGTTCTAAGTTTAATCCATATGAGCTAGCAGAGGAACCTAATGGACCTATAGATCATGGGCTCCAACGATTCAAGATTAACTAGCTAAACTCTTTTAGACCGAGTTAATCAACATTCGTTAACTAACTGGTCATTCCACTAAAGTCCCGTAGTTGCACTCCCCTCACTATAGATATATTTGTGTCCATTTGATAAAACCATAATCAGTAAGTTAATCCTTCACAGGTTGCTCGTAACCTTGGCTGGGTCAAAATACCGTTTTACCCCCAAGATTACATCTTGCTCCTTAAGTCCCACTAATCCACTATTGAACAATTGGTTTAAGGTTCAACCTATAAACTTAATCCCTCTCGGGCCAATGAGAGGGTGGGGCCCCTTGTTCAAGACTTGGATTCAGTACTTAGAACAACCTATCTACTAATCCTAAAGCGGGTAGGAGTAAGTTCCATCTTGTACCCTATGTTCCCAGCTATCCACCTGATTTTACCCCTGAAATGGGAGGCTTATTGGGCCAACGCTGATGAGCTGCCCTCACCTATGCAGATCTAAGGATAATCTCATGTGAACAAGAGTTCATAGTTAACTCAGGATTAAGACTAAGTTACCTAGGTCATCAATAATTGAGATAGTCAGTTTTAAACAGTAAACGGTGTTATAACGTAAAAATGACTAATTCATGGTTCAGTCTTATGTAAACATTTTACATAGGATGCCCCCACTTTCATGTCTCTACATGAACGATTCAGGATCACCTCGTTTGTACTACAAAGTGGGCCGCATCCATAGTTTCTCTAAATAAGGCGCCCAACCTTTATTTCATATACTATAGACTATTTAGGCTATATATACTCGAACTTGATCCACGTTTATGTTTACACATAAAGTTCAAGTTTATTCAAAAAATAGCCTTAGAACTTGATTTATTGGATTTAGAATTATAATATTTAATTTCTCAATAACAATTTTATTGAAACAAAATATTATTACAAACTACGAGTTTTAGGACAAAGATTTCCAACAAACTCCCACTTGGACTAAAACTCCTAGTGGTATGAGAGAAACTAGGGCACATGCCCAATAAGTCTCCCACTTGTCCTAGTTTACAAACATCGTGGACCTAAACTGTGTAAGTGACCCTCAAACACTTTAGCCGTGAGGGCTTTTGTAAAAGGATCAACAATGTTTTGTGGAATCAACTATACAAGTCTGTTTTATGCTTCTCCAAACTACTACTCCTCCATTTAGAGTAAATACTGATCCTGATGTAGACTTTCTAACATCTTTATCAGTTTGGAAATCTGAATCAGTGTATCCAGTAAGGATCAGATCCTTTGTACGATACATGAGCATGTAGTCTTTTGTTCTTCGAAGATATTTTAGAATGTTTTTAACGGCTGTCCAGTGATCACGTCCATGATTGGATTGATACCTACTGACCATCCCTACTGAGTAGCAAATGTCAGGTCTAGTACATAACATTGCATACATTAAACTTCCAACAGCGGAAGCATAGGGAATATTTCTCATATCCTCAACTTCTTGAGGTGTCTTAGGACATTGTTCCTTTGACAAATGAATTCCATATCTGTACGGCAGCAGACCCTTTTTGGAATTCTGCATTTTATATCTAGACAACATTTTGTCTATGTAAGATGCTTGAGACATGGCTAGTGTTTTGTTCTTACGGTTTCGAACAATTTGGATTCCGAGAACGTATTGTGCATCTCCCAGATCTTTCATTTGAAATTGCATAGCTAGCCATTTCTTGATATTAGTAAGATATCCTACGTCATTTCCAATAAGTATAACATCATCTACATATAAGACTAAAAATGCTAAAATGGAATTGACGACCTTTTTGTAAACACAAGGCTCGTCAATATTTTGTTCAAAGCCATAAGATTTGATCGCAGTATCAAATCTTATATTCCAGAATCTAGATGCTTGTTTTAATCCATAAATGGATTTTTTAAGCTTACAAACCTTTTGTTCTTGATCTTGTTCTATAAACCCCTCTTGTTGAGACATATAGATACTCTCTTCAAGATTTTTGTTTAAAAAAGTTGTCTTGAAATCCATCTGCCAAATTTCATAATCATAAAATGTGGCGATGGATAAGAGTATTCTAATTGACTTTAGCATGGCAACGGGAGAGATATATAGTCATCTAGTTGGAGTTAGTCTTTAAGTTTGTCTAAAAAGAAACATTTGTATTATATATCTTGTTGTAGTTGTTTCGTCTTTACGTTATAAAAAGAGAATATTATATGTATTGAAAATATTCTTCATTCTTTTTATTTATGTGCATTGTGATTTATTGAGAATCGCTTCTCCAATTTGAAATCATTTGAATAAATGAGTTTTTGTTCATAAATTTAAGGGAAGTAAGTTCAAGTTCTTCCTATAAGAAGTCCATCTCTTAGGAAAAAAGTAAATAACAAATAAAGAAATTTGAAGTTGAAAGTCAGATTTTATAAGCTTTAATTTCTTTTAAAAGATCGTAACTGAACAAGATTGATACAATATTTTTTTAATTGATTATTTTCGTACCCAATAAAACTTTAAATAAATTAATAGCATACTTTAAATTTAAAGTTATTTTGCAACTGACATTTTAGTTTAAATGGTTTTTTAAATGTTAGGGTAGAATTAACAACTAAGTATACCTAAAAGTGATACCTGTGAAAAATGAGATTAAAAATGTTAAATTGGAACATACTAGAATTACCTCAACATATATATAAACTATTGACACATTTGACTCCCCAACGAGATAGAAGCAAAAAGAGTATACAAGTTGTCTGAACATAAAGAAATCCCACATCGCTAAAATTTTCTTTAGAATAGTTTTAATAAAGATGCTCCCAACCTGCTGCTATCGCCGAGCTCAGTAATGTGAGCTTGTAATCCAAATGGAGGCATCAAAGTGGTCGAAAGCGGGTTCAGCCCATCGGGTAGGGTTTCTTCGGATATTATCCTGGCCCGCCCATTCCAAGTAGGAAGCTGGGCCTTGGGCTTTGGGCGAAGGCCTTGAGTCCATTGCCTATAGAGTGGGGGATACCGCGTAAGGCTGGTCTCACAGAGCAGCGTTACCCCCCGCTTCTGTCGGTGGAAGGATTACGGGCCGGTTCCCTCGGGCCCATTGATACTCGATGAGTAGGCCTCTGCCTAACAGCCACATTTTTTTCTTTTCCATTTTTTAACGGCAGATTTGAAATTTCTAATTTTCTTTTTCACTTTACGTTTTCTTCCAGTGGTTAAATCTATATATCATTGAACAAACGTTAATTCCAAAATCAAACAAGTTATAATAATCCAACTTTTTTTAAGATAGAAATATACCAATACAAGAGTTACAAGTTGGTTCGACTAGACTTTGTAGTAACATTTTTTTCTATGACACAGTGAGACTCAAACAATGACGGACATACAAGGGGTGAAAGTAATGGGATCGGATCTATACAATGAAAAGATGCATTATTTGATGTTGAAGAAAAAGAAGAACAATTGTTGTTGTTTTCAACCAGAGGAGGAGGTTGTTTCGATGCACCACCACACGACGGAAAAGAGGTAGGGCGTGGCAACGAGAGAGGGTGGGGAGCACAACGTTGCAACCGAGTCAACGACCTCCGGTAAACGATGTCGTCTCTATGCGCAACATTGGTTTGAAAGCCTGGAAACTCAGCTGCGTCTGCTCCAAAATCCTCCATTAATTCCCAAGCTTTGATGCCTTTGGATCCCTTTGCTTCCATAAAACCAATAATGTCAAACTTATTAAGGAAAGAAAACCCCCATCTTTATTCTTTATTAATTGTTGGAGTTTGATATAAAATTATAAAATTAATTTTCTTATGGTAAGATATGAGTTATGCATAATTTAAATGTCTTCCTTCTTATTCAATTTTTTATTAAGTTAAAATTAAATGTATGCTCATGTTTGCAAAATATAATTCATAATTCATAAAAATATGAAAATTGAGCTACCAAAATTTCACTTCAACCATTAGCAAGTTATTGAAACAAATCTAACCCTATTTTTGTTTTTGTTGTATAAGAACTTTTAAAAAGTAACCTAACAGTTGAAAACCTTTAACGTTACAATAATAGAATGATGAAACTTTATACAATTATGTAAATTTGATGATCTAATTTTAAAATATTGATAAGTTTGAGTATTTAAGTTTAAAATTGGAAGAAGAAAGAAAAAACCAAAAAAATAAGAAGAGATTCCATGTGAGACAAAGAATCAAAGCACGCAAATGCATAGAGTTAGGGATAAGTTTATTATTATTTATTTATTTCCCTTTCCTTTGCCCCAAAAGAAATAAATAATAGAAAGCAAAGAAAAATATAAAAAGTGAAACGCATCGTTTTCAGTGAGAAGAAACTGCAGCAATCACATGCCTAACTTCACTTTGCTTATATATATATATATTACTGTTTTTATGTTTCATCATTTCCCCATAATTGTCTTTTTTTTTCTTTCTTTATTTCACCTTTAATTTTCTTTTTCTTTTTTTGTGTTAATTAAGTTTCATAGTTTAATTTATTTTTTGAAACCACAAAATTTGTTTTTTAAAAGGATAGTTTTACCTTTTATTGGCTATTGTTGATAGAAGTCGTCACTGATAACCGCTTTCGAATATGAGTGCTGATAACATATTTCTCGCTTTCAATTTTAAAAGATAAAGAAAAAATTAATTGAGTTGAGCTTTTTAGTTTTTTACTTTTATTTTTAATTTATGAACAATATTAAATACAAAATCAATATGTTTAATATATATATATATGAATGTTCGATTAATTTAATTGAAAGTTTAGAAACTAAAGTTGTAGTATAAATTGTTTGTATATTTTTACCTTGGTAATTAGTTGAAGAATGTGATGTGAGAGAGAATATAATTCATATTTCCCAATTAATTCCCTTGTGGAGTTTGAACTCTTACAACTAAAAGAATGAATTTTCAATACATAAAGTTTCTTTATATTCTCTCAGAACATTTCCACAAATAAAAGTGTTCTTCTTTAAGCTTTCTTCCCATAACCAAATTGCTTTTTCCCATTCTCCTTTTTTTCACAGCCAAAGATTCAAAAGTACTTTGGCAAAAAGCTTGAATTCATGCCAAAACGTATTAAGAAATGCCGAATTGTCTCAAAAATCTTTCAAATTAACATAATCTCACGTGAAGCAATTCTCTGCTTTTAATCAACCTATCTCATAACTTTTTAGATGGGATCGTTTTTAGAAAGAAACTTTTACCTACGACAATACCCTAAATGGGTTGTCACTAATGTAATATTGCTTTAGGTCAAATATGTTAGAACTCTAAAATTTGTATGATTGAGCCACCAAATCATTCTATCACATCTTCAATATTATCGTTTACGTTTGTATATGTTTTGGTTGGAATGCGTTCATGTACTCGAAAACTACAATTTAGTATGCTATTTAAAATCAACTTCAAATTATTCTTTTACCAGAATTGTCGAAGTGAAATTATTCTCTTACCAAAATCTTAATAAATTAGTAGGAAAAACTATCTAGCAATTCATCATAAATAAGAAAAGAAGAATGGAATAACGAGTTAATTAATTCATTATAGTTGTACAACTTCCTTAATATAGTTCAATCACAATTCACCGTAGATGACATATTTTTCTAAAAAAAGAAAATGCATATAACATTACCAAAACCTTGATTTAAATGGATATAATGCGAAGAAACTACATAATGTCGATCCATCTCTATTTACTTTTCTTTAAGAAAATTGTAAAATATGTCAAAATTAAATGTTGAGTTTTTTTTTTTCTTTAGTGATTTTTTTATTACGAATAGTTTGTATTTTTTTTTATTATTATTGAAAAAACCCCCTTTTTTTATATACTTTATTAGTTAATTTTGTAGCCAAGATATAATTAAGTGGATGTAATATGATCTCCAATTAAATATCATCATATTTAGATCTAAGAACATAGATTTTCATAATCGTCATGTGGGATACTTTTTACAAGTCACAATCAAAATCACTTCCCATAATGAATTATTTTAATGTCATTTTTAAAGGAAAAATCTAAAGAATTTCCTAACAAAATTGGAAAATTACACATTAGGTGTCTGTCTTGATCTGAAAGTGATTTAAAAAAGGCTACCACCCATCATCAAAGTCTCTATAGACTTTTGATTAATAATACCAAAATCTTTAAGAGAGAAAAATAAATAAATATTCAAAGTTCAGACCACTATTCTCATTCCATATTGGAGGGATTGAAAATATCAAAGTTCGTTAACTTTAAGTTCAAAGTCTTCTTAACAAATAACCCAAATATAATGTTAACAAGATACTTCCATTGTTGGTTCCTCAACCTTGGAAATTTTTTCTAGAAATTTGAGCTCAAATCCAAAATAAATGTCAACCCTTCATTCTAGCCATGTTACCCTAACCAAATAAACAGACATAATTAATAAAAATTAACTTTTTTTTTCCCCCTCTTTTCTTCTTCCCTTGATTTTTGGTTACATCAGAAAAATAAAAGGCTAAAACAAGGTCCTAATTCTTGTGTCTAAGGACTATGTACAAGAAAGAAGCGATTGATGCTGCTCTATGTTTTTGTTGTTCCTAAATTGTATTAATGGGGAGGTTTTTCATTTACATGATGGATGGGCTTTGGAGTCAGTTTTGAGTAGCAGCATTATATTTCTTCTTCATGATTAAGACCTTATTAACCCAAAATTAACAAAAGATCTAGATCTGAAAAGACCACCAAATAGGAACCTGGTTGGTGAATCTTGAGAAGCTTGTTTCTGTTCTTTAGGACTACTGCTTCCTTTCACTTTCAGTATTGTTTGTCCAATCAATTCTCGGATTGAATCTATTGTCTTTGAATCCACTGGATACCCTGATGGATCGCGGACGTAAAACGTGTTGATTGCCTTACCGGCTTTTGTTGTTACCTCTGCTCTTGTGACAGTCAGGCTGTTCTCTCGAAAGATGCGGGTAACATCGGAAAGAAGGCCTACTCTATCTGTTGTGCATAACTCTAACTTCAACCCCTGAAAAGAGATGGAAAAACAAATCAACAATTTGAACAAATCTTTAAAATCTCTTCATTACTCATTAGTTTTTTCAAGGAAATGATGTTTACCTCAGACACTCTTCTTCTGATGGCAGCTTCAAGACAATGAATTACTCTTTGTCTCTCTGCATCAGACTTAACAGGAGATCCATCTATGTGTCTAATGTAATATTCCTAGAATTACAAAATAGAGATGATAAGATAAGGTGCAAGAATAAAGAGATTAGACCAATCCATATTCTCTATAAAAGGTTGTTAAAGAGGCAAGTGATTGCATTTTTACCTGATACGCTTCTGTCCCTTCAGCAACTACATTGGCATGAAAAACGACATATTGCATATCGGTTAAAGTGCAAACCGTGTCGAAAAGAAGTTTCGGCCGATCTTTGCTCCTAATGGTAACAACAGAATAGTCTATATCACACCAATTCACAACCTTGACATTTGGTTTTTGTTGATCTTCCATGACATCCTCGTCGAGAAGTTCATAATCCCTATCAGCAAACATCATCTGATGAAGCCTTCTCTCAATGTGAGTGACTCCATGAGAAACAACAGTCTTAGCTCCTTTGGACCTGCTATTGCTTCCCCTCAGTACGTTTGAAAGTAATCCCTTGATCCTAGACAACCTCTCAAGATCAGTTATTGCAGAACCAGTTTCATCATCTGTAACGTGCATCACGGCGGCCGCTCGTGTGTTGTGAGTCCAAACCTCAGCGTGTACAACATTGCATTTGAGGTGAGTGAGGACAGCACTTACTTCAGAAAGTAATCCTTGTCTATCATTGCCAATAAGCTCAATTACAGTGTAATCAACAGACGGTTTTACACCCACAGATCTCATGGAAGATGCAAAACAAGAGTCCGATTCGAGCGACTGAAAAGAAGTAAACAAAACCGAGTTGCATTAATTGATTGAAGCACATAAAAGATGCAAAAGAAATATAGAAACAAGCACATACCCTTTTGATGTAGTCTAAAACCCCTTCATCTGTAACTTTGTTTCCATCTTGATCAGTGACATTAAAAACTGTCCAAGAAGCCAAAAAATCAAATGAAAATCTTGATAGGGAAGAGAATCGATAAAAGTGAGAATGAGAAAAAGAAACTTACCATCCATGAACCAGCAACCATCACAAGAAATATAGGCTTTGGTGACAATAAGATTAAGATCAGTAAGGACTTGAACGACTTCAAGAAGAATCCCATGTTTGTTGGCGCTATCTACCTGCAACAAAATTGTTGAAATGAATATAAAAACTAACCCAAAATGAAAGATTTCAGGAAACAAGAAACAGAGTTCAAAATCAAAACCATACCCTTATTACAGTAGCATCCTTACAGGCATCGTTGTCAATTACAACCCTGAAAATAGGTAATAACTTAAATCTTATTCTTTGTACAGAAGAAAGTTATGCTTATTCATCCAGAGAAAGGAAGAAAATTAGGTACCTGGGTGGATTCATTCTTCTAATCAATTTCACATATTCATCATCAATATCATGGGAAAAGTTCATGTCGATTGCTGTAATAAGAGAAAGAGGGTAATTAGACCAACAAATAACATACGCCTGGGTAATATTGTTTGGCCAATGAGGAAAGAAGTTCAAAAGCCAGGATTATAGAGAGAGATCCAGACAAGGGAACCAGAGAAGACTAGGTCCCAAATAAGAAAGAGAAATCGAAGAACGGAGTAACGGGGGGGCAAGCAAAAGAGCAAGAAAATAGAAGAGAACATACCCATTTGCGATCTCTGAGGATTAGTAATCTATTTGAGAATGTTCAAGGTTTCTTCTTAGTTTTCTCTGAAACGCCGCAAACAAGGCTTTGTATTCATCAAGGAGAAAGCAAAGGCATAGATTATATACACAGGCCCAAGGGGATCTCGAGCTCACTTTGAGAAGGTTTGAAAATTGAAACAAAGTATTTTGAAAAATCAATTCATTTTTTTTACCAAAAAGATAATAGTAAAAAAATAGGACCTCCCGACACGATACTCCAAAACCTGCAACTTGAAAAAAGTACAAGATAACACACAACACTTCTTCCCCACTTCCCTTCTCTCTCTCTCTCTCTCAACCCCTTTTTTTCCAATTATTTAATTATAATGGAGATTTAATCTCCATTATTTGGTCTCTTTGTCCTTGTGTTTACACTTCCAATCTCAGTCATTCTGAATCAGCACATTCATATCAAAATCCAAGAAATTTTCCTCAGAACTGAAGCCCCAAAAACGACCAGAGGACTCTGGCCGGCCGGATCTTTGAATGCCGGAAACAGCACAGGTGTTGTTTGAGGTTTAAAACCTGAAACAGCTCCAAGGTTTGTGG
This sequence comes from Cucumis sativus, assembly GCF_000004075.3. Taxonomy (NCBI): domain Eukaryota; kingdom Viridiplantae; phylum Streptophyta; class Magnoliopsida; order Cucurbitales; family Cucurbitaceae; genus Cucumis; species Cucumis sativus. The sequence continues at coordinate 18,704,698 of NC_026660.2, forward strand.
AGCTTAAGCCAATCCGAGCGGCGCCAAATCTTACCACAACTTACGGCCAATTTTATTGAGTGTATTAACGCCCATAACTGTTTTATGTTCCTCTTTTTACAAATTGGGGGCAACTGAGGATGTAATAATTATTGTTAGTTGTATGTGGTGTAGCTCATTGAAAATGTGCAAAGCTGACAGCTTCCATTTCATTTATTACGGAAGTTAGGTCAATACATCACTTTAGTAATTGTTCATTACAATTAAATTCAATCTTGAACCAGAACCCTAAACAAATTATACTACTCAGTTTTTTCCTGTTGCTTTCTAACTATTAAGATTTACATTACATCCAACACTGAGCACACTCTAACTCTGTATCATGGGTTTTTCTAAATTATTAATTTACCAAAAATCTTAAATTGATCCATCAAGATATATTTAATATTATATCAAGCTCGAACAAAAACTTTAAAAATAATAATAGAAAGGTGAGCTTCATTGCTTCAATCATCACTAGATAAAACTAATTAAAAATTAAACGACTATATGCACTACAATGTAGTGATGGAACTCATTCTCTCACTCCTTTTAACATTTTTATCTTTTAAAAACTTCTAAATAATCATATATGGCCGTTTTTTAATTTATTATAAAGAGTTCAACTACAACTTGGCCATTGAAGTCTCAAGAGGATGGTCGAATTTATTGTTGGAGTTGGGTGTTTAAAACTAAAACTCTAAACTCTATCTCGCCATTAGCTTCATTATTTCATCCAAAACTTCAGCATTTTGAATAGTTGAGAGAGTCACAAAGTCAAAATGAGTTCACAAAAAATTTAAATCTACACATAAATTTAGCATAGAATCAAAATTCAGTCCCAATAACATTTCTTCCCCACTCATAAAAAGATACATTAATACTTCATACTAGTCCACAGGAGGAAAGAGAAAAAAAGAATTAAAAAATCACGTTGTAAAGATTAAGTGTATCTTAATTGGACTTAAACAAGTTGTTTGATAAATGGGCATTCATTACCCCCCTCCCCCCCCTAAAAAAAGAAGAAGAAGAAGAAGAAAAAAGTTATGCATGCGGCATGCCTATTACTTTAAATGAATAAACCCAATAAAAATTCCCATTAATGAATTTAGACAAACTTCACTTATATCACTTATATAAAATCAAATCAAATCAAATGAGACACACATTCAATCCCTGGAAAAGAGTGAGTAGGACTAGAAGAAGGAACAACCCAAATACAGCTCGGATAGCAATAAACATGAGACAGAAGCCAATCAACTACCCGAATTTCAGTTTCTTTCAACGTAATGCACGCAACGTATTGCTAATTATATAATAAGATAACAGTTGTGGAGGGGATGTTAGTTGAGATGGTTTAATTAAGTTCTATTTTGGTTGGTTAATTTCCAACATAAAGTTCATTTTTTAGTACCTGCATTTTCAACCTTTATTGCATCACTTAAAATATTTATGTCCCTTTACCAAAAGAATAATCTAAAAAAAAAAAACTATCTTAAATGGCAAAAATGTTAAAAATTTTCACAAAATATAACAAAATTATATAATCTATCAATAATAGATACCGATGTAAATGATAGATACGGATAGAAGTGCATTAATATCTATTAGTGTCAATAACTAATAGATTTCAAATTTTTGTTATATTATAAATATTTTGGTCCATTTTACTATATTTGAAAAGAACTAAAAAAATCATTTTGATCCCTTTATCTATTTTAAATTTGTTGTCATAGTATGAATCGCGGTTTTCCGTTTACTCTAATGATAGGGTAAATATCATTTAAAATCCTAATTTTTTAATCTAACTAGTTATATCCTCTACAAGTCTTTAAAATTTCAATTTTCTATTCAATAAATCATTCATCTCTCGTGTATAAGAAAAAAACCTCTTGTGAATGGTTTCAAAACTTACAAATCTAATCACACTAGATTGTAACTTTAGGATCTTTGGCTATAAGATCCAATTTACTTATAATATAGAATTTGTTTTTGTAAAAAAATCAAATATGTCCTAGACCTATTATACATAACATTATAAATTTCTTGACCCATTAGACAATTGTTCATATACCATTTAGACACAAGCTTTAACTCGAGGACTGAACGTCTTAGGTTTTTTTTTTCATGTTTTAAAAAATAAATTTCTCCGTGTTTTAAAAACCACATTTCTCATCATGTTCTAAAAAATACATTTAAGAAATGGATAATTATAAAAGTAGATAATCAAAATAAATATAAAAAGTATAGAAACTACAATCTACCTGCCATTTTTTTAGTACAATAATGGAAGGATTGAAACTAGAAATCTCAAAAGTTAAACTATATCCACTTTAGCTTAAAATTTGAAGGTAGAATGATTAAAATGAACCTTTGGAAATAAAGAAAAATATATAAATAAATTTAGATGAGTGGTGGGGGCTTGTTATTACTCATAGTTGAGCAAAACAAAAGACTAACCTACTCGTTTTGGCATTTAGTCAAACACTCGGAGCGCATACGCGCGTGTTAAGCGCAAACAACAAATTTAAACTTAGTTTAGCAGTGGGTAAGATTATAGTTATAGGCAAAACAAAACAAAACACTAACCTGCTGGTTTTGGCATTTTGTCAAACACTTGGTGCGCGCGCATACACGCGTGTCTTAAGGCGACTGCCGGCCGGCCTCGTGGTGCTGTCACATGATCCTTCACCTCCCCCCACACACCAAATTTCTACAATGCCTGTTTGTGCGATTCAGGGCACACAAGGTCTCTCTCTCTGTCTCTGTCTCTGTCCTTCTGCATACGTATAGCTGCAGCTAGCAGTTCAATTTCAGGGCTATTAGTGGCGTAGCCGAGTGGACTAACCAGAGATGCTTGTACATATAAGTATGTGGTAAACTTTACATACAGTAAGAAAGATCATTAAAAACTGATATGCTGCACTTCAGAATGGGCAGAATTTGCTGGTTTTGGGTCTTCATTTTATTGATGAACATTGTGTTTTTGATTGATGATGATCCGTATCTTCTTCGGGCTTTGAAATGGAGAATCGAATTGCCTTTTTTGAGTGTACGAATTTGTAAGTAAATTGAAAAGACAAGGCGTTCGATGATGGTATTGGCAAACTGAACCTCCTCTGTTCATGTTCAGATTTGCCAATTTACCGATCAGATTTGCCAATTTACCGATCAAAGGAATTTTTAATTTCATGAACTCAAGCAAAAAAGAAAAAAAAAAGTTAGAATAGTTTTTTTTTCCAAGGAATTTTAAAAAATTGAAAACTATTTACGTAAAATAATTTTGAAAAAGAAAAATAAAATAACAAAAATATTCGTCTTTAATCGGTCATAAATAATTTTATAGTCTTATCCTCGATCTAAACGATCTTCTATTACCTTGTATTCAATAATTTTATGTCGAATATGATCTTCCATTACCTTTACTCAAGTTCTACGTGTTTTATGGATTTTTTTCTATATTTTTTATAAAAATTATAAATATTTTCATTCTTGTTACATTTGTGTAAATTTTACTTTTGGATTTCTTCACTTTTGGCATTTCACTTTTTATAAAAAGTGACCATCCATGTTCATTTTTTTAAAAAAAAATATTATTAAGAGCTAAAATGGTTGTTTTTTTAATATTTAGGGTTTAGAGCATTAGAAAATAAATTATACGGGTTAAAGGAACATATTTTGAAAATAAAAATTATTGTAAATAAAAATTTTGATGAAAATATTTACAAGATACAATAAAATTTTAAATTTTATATGATAAACACTAATGACGATTGACCATCAATGTGTTAATTCATTTTGCTATTAGTGACTAGAACAAATCTAAAATTTTACTATATTTACTGTATTTTATTTATTAACAAGGAATAAGGATACAAATTATTCTTTTATTTATTTATTTTATCGTAAAAGTTGCATTTAATCTTTGCATTTTGTATTTGTAACAATTACACAATTTATATTAACATTTGTAATAATTCACTATTTACAATGAAGAATATTAAAACTATGAACAAGGATTTTTAGAAGAGAAAAAGAAAATTTTATTTTTAAAGACACTTGGTGATGGTTAAACCCACCATTTTTTTTAAATTAAACATACCTTAAATCATTGCTAGTTACTCGTTAGAAACAAAACTTTTACGTGTTCATAGATAAAAATTAGTTACTATAGTTTTCTTTTTGTTTTGTTTTTCTTTTCAACAAGTGCATAATATAACGGTGATGATATCTTAAATATTTAACCAAGTTAAGAATTAATGGTTTGTATATATAATAATTGTTCAATAGTTAACAATTTCATGAATAATAATCAAATGTAAAGTAATATTTAAAGAAAAGTTGAAAACATAGTAAAATCGATAAACTTTTATGATTTGTTAGTAATAAATTTGTATATTGTAATATGGTTCATCAATAATAACTGCTGTTATTATTGTTAGACTATAACAAATTTTGATATATTTATATTTTTTTAATGTTGTTGTATTTGTTAATACTTTTAATATAGTTGCTATATTTGCAATTAACACTTGAAATTAAGAGTAATAATCTTTCTTTTAATCACTCATTTGGTCTCGTATCCCAATCATTAAATTGACTTCTTTTTTGTTTTCTAGTGTCATGATTAAATAGAAACCATACATTTAAAATAATGGTTCAAATTAAAGGTTTTGAATTTAGGAGACCAGATAAAAGGATATTAAATGAACTTTTGAAATGCATGGACTTAATTAAAACATGTGTGGATAAATTAGAGAAAATAATGTTTTTCAAAAAACCACTTATTCGATCATGAATGAGAGGGTCTAAAAAGCAGTACCGAAACAATTATCTTAACTTTAAAAAATGTTGTATTTGAGCGTAAATTATTTTAGTTTTAGTTATAATAATGTGTGTTTAAAGTTTGAAGTATTTGAGTTTGATTTGTGAAATAGTAAATACTATAATAAAAAAACGATGAACGTAAGATAGTAAATACAAAAACAAATTAATTGTGAAGTTTTAAACAGTATTTATTATAGTAAACAAGTGATTATTATAATCTTATATACCTCTAGTCTCAAACACCCTAGTTTATTTGATGGGTGGTTATTTATTTTATTCGATTAACTTTAACATTGATTTTTTTAATATTGATCAACAAATTAAATATAATCCAAAAGTTTGTCGTTGTTTTTATTGTTATTATTATTAATAATATTTTAAAGTTAATTGTATATATATAGACCTAAAGGCTCAAATTAAGAAGTCCAAATCCTTAAAAATGCAACAATCCAAGAAGCTAAACCCATACTAAAAACTACAAATAAAAAAATAAACAAAACAATTCTATATTTTATTAGTTTGTTTGATTAACAAATAAATAAAACTACAAATCCTTTAACTTTGTTTACAAAAATATAAAAGTATTTATTAGCAAATATATTATCATATTTTATCCTAATTGTTTGATTTTAAATATAGGAAAATTGAACATTAAATATAAAATTGGAAAACAGTTTTCCATCCAAGTGAGTATTTGTTGTATGGTAATATGATATAAAATGGTTGGATTTGGGGTTTGTTTATTGTATTGAAATACGTGATTAGTGTGTAAATAAGTAGTAATAATGAAGAAGTAATCGTGATTAGTGGAGGGAAGTGTCTACGTCTATATGCCTTTAAGACCCTACGTGTTTAGTGGGGTCCAACGTGATATTTGGAGGGTCAAAAGATTTGACCGGAAATCAAAAGAGCCTACGTGTTCTCAAGTGGGAGCCTGCAGTTAGCGCACGTGACAGTTGGGGGGCGGCGCCATCGGCTGAAAACGACGTCGCAGGAACTGGGGAGCCTGTTTTCGTTATTTTATTTCTTTTTTGTTTCAAAATTGGTCTTTTGGAAGTTGGGAAGGGTCGTTTTAGGGTAAAGTCTATTTATATTTATATATATATGGTCAAATTTTAGCTTCTTTTTATATATATATTCGGTCGCTTTTTAAACTAATTTCTCAAGTTTCTTGAAATTTGTAGATTAATTACCAATTGAGTGAGTAACTATTTCCTTTTTTCTTTTTTGTTTTCTAAAGTTAACTTTTTAAGTTATCATCTATTTTTTATTTTTTTAGAAGGATAAAAAGTGGTAAATTTGATGAAAATATAGTAAACATTTTAGTTTATTTTACTATATTTGAAAATGTTTATTTACTTTTTACTCGAAAATCAAACAAAATATTGAAAATAATAAAAAAAGTTTAAAATACTTGTTTTTTTTTTTTTATGTTGTTGGAATTTGCTAAAAATATGACATATAAATAATCAAATTGTGAAAAAATTGGAGGAATTAAATTTAATTAAAAAAACTGGTTATTAAATTTTATATTTTGGTTATAAATTAAGGTTGGGCTTAGAATAAATTCTCAAAGTGTTTAATCTATATATATATATATAAAAAATCATTTTTAGAAAAAATAGAATGTCGGACAATAATTCAAAATAGTTTTTACCAAAAGAGATTAAATAAAAATGATTTTTCTAAAAATCGTTTTCTTTGATTAAATTAGTTTCAAACATACCCTAAATCCTTAGAATTTTTAATCTTTTAAAATTTAGATATATAGAGCAAACAAACACAAACCTACAAAATATTAAGAACTAAATTTATAATTTAACGTAATTAATTTCATTTGAAGTTTCAAATATGATAGGTTAGATATTGGTATTTGTATTTAATTTCCCATTAATGCATATTGTTTGAAATTACTTTCTAAATGGACGCTAAGATTAGTCAATGTTAATTAACTTAAGGAAATAATAACCTGATAGTGAATGTACGACCAGAAGACTTTATATAAAAAATAGTAAATAAAGTCGGCGAATCGAGAAACCATTTTGATTAGGAAAATTTTAAAAAATAGCAAAATTTATCAAATATTTACATATAGCAAATTCTATCATGGATGATCATTGATACGCTATAGTGATAGAATACAATAATTGATATAATCTAAAATTTTACTAAACCTTATAAATATTTTAATTTATTTTATTATTTTAAAAAATGCTCATTTTAATTACGAGTTTTAAAAGCGTGCATTTCATGAATGAAATTTGAAAAATGAGTAATTAACACATTTTACTTAACTTTCTTTAAAAAAATATATTTTATTTATATTTTGATTTTGGATTCGGATAGATTATAAATTAAGAAACAAGATAAAAGAAAAGTAAGTTTTGATAATTAGGAAACTAGAAATTGAGCAAAAGTGGGTTTATATGTTTATTTAACACATGGTTGTTGCCACATCATCATTTGAGGTCCACGTCACAAAATTAAATTGGGAAAATTGGCCCACTTTACTTTTAAAATGAATTATTAGTGTTAAAAATCATTATTAATTTTGGTCCCTAATTTGCGTGAATATTATGAAGGGTTTCGAGTCCCCATACGCACGTTCACATCCCCCGTTTTGAGGAGCACCATGCAGACGTGTCTAATTCTGACTGGGTCTTTCTGCTCCCCAAACCGCCTTTTTTTAAATTATAAATTAGAGAGAGAATTGGAAGAGATTTTTGTTTTAAAAAATAAACAAAATAATTTCTCCACAAATTATAAATGCCTTTTTTTTCGGTTAATTTTACTATTTTTTTTTTTACAATTTTTCAACAAAAAAAAAAATCTTTTTAAATTTTATAAAACATTACCACTATACACAAGCTGCATTCATTATTCCTAAAGAAAAAATTGCATTCAATTATAATTTGAAAGAATATAATATATAGATATCAATAGTTAGAATTATAAATAATATATAGATATCAATAGATGTAAATTGATTATTTTTCTTATATAATTTAAGTCTTACTAAGTATACTAATGAAACATTGATTTTCTTTTATTATAATTGTGCAACTCCTATGATATGTTATTATCCTAAAGAAAAAAAAAAAATTCTCGATATCTACCGAAAGTTAAAATCTAAAAGTCAATACGTAGCTCAACTAGGACATAATTTCAGATTTTCATGCTTAACGTATTAAAACGGTTAAAGAAATTCATGTGTTTGACCATCTAGTTGAAGATATATGTCTTAATCAGCAAGCTTATGCTCAAGCTAACCCAAACAACACAAGACAAGAAATTTGTCTTTTTAACTTATCTACCTACCTTTTGTAGCATATCTTAATGAGTCCCCATATCTTAATGAGTCCCCACTTCCTGTCTGGATTGTAATATAGTTTCCATGAGGAAACACAGTTAGTCACAACCCTCGTTCCCCTTTTTTTAAAGAGATTTTTTTTTCTTCTCACATATAGAAAATAATAGTAAGAATAATAAATAAAGGGACAAGAGGAACATGTTTCCCTGTGACCATCACCTCCATGCTTTCGCATGTACTGGTCTTCCCACTGGTTCATTGGCCCACAAAACCTACTTACCTTTGGCCCATCTTTATTATATAAAGAATGTCTATGCCTAACAATGAAATTTCATTAAACAAAAATCACATCTTAGCATTATGGCCAAACATACAAGATGTATTTGCCCATTTGGGCTAACTTAACAAAATTTCCCAAGTTCAAAGCTTTCTCCTTCTGAAGTTTTATATCTCTTTTCAGGCAAGGATGATAGAATGTCTTCTATTCTTACCTTCTAAGTGTTTTCATTTCCTAGGAAAAACATTTAACAGCAAAGTAAATGACTTTGCAAAAGTTAATCTTAGCTAATAACAACGAGTTTGCATGCATGGAACGAGAAAAATGACTTTAAAGCTCGATATCGGGAACCCCTGATAAGAATGAACCTGGATCGTTTGACCCAAGTAGTGGCATGTATTCTGATCCTCGAACATGAACACTGAAGCAAGCTGCGAAAGTAAATACAAGTTAAGATATAAATAGGCAACTGAAGCAAAACGACTCATCTAATCAAATATGTTCTGTTATTCAATCCATCTGCATCGTTATCATGCATCTAATAAAACATTACACTCTTGAAACCCACATCAACTATACATTGAATAGTCTGGAAAAGTTAAATTGATTAAATTAAGAGTACCAGAAAGTAAAAACCCTAAAAAAAAAAATCAAATCCTTTCTCTATGGCTTATCCGCAAGAAAAGTAGATATAGAAGAAAAACTAATTGCAAGAGGAAGATATGAATGGCATTCTGAATTTAAGAATAGAAGTTTACCTAGTCTTGGGTTTATATTTCAGTAACAGTAAACCAATGGAGATTATTTTCCGCTCCCCCAAACTTTTAGTATTGTGTTTAGTGGATTAATGTTTTCCAGTCCAGTGCCCTTCAAGAGATGGGCTCCTTGTTAAAGATTTTTCATTTTGCTTTGTATTTAGTTCTTGTTTTGTTCGGATTCTAGAGGGTCTCGTCCAGCTTGCTGTAATTTTATTATGTTCTCTCTTGTCTCAGTTTATGCTTATATGTTCTTTTAGTCCTTTTGAGCTTTAGTCTCCTTTATTAATACTAATAAAGATGCTCGTTTCTGTTTTAAAACTCACACACACATATGCTGCTCATATCTACGTGAATGAGAAAAAACTTTCGCGTTCTTTGTTTATACAGTACCACCTGGTTCTTCACAGGTTTCTATGACTACTGACTAGAAACATGACTGAACAATGGGTTTCTGATTTGCAATGCACAAATGAAGTAGGTCATGCATAAAATATCAGAAAGATGAACATTTTGAGAAATACCATTTTCTATCTTCATCAAACTTTGAAGCATGGTATCCATCTTCATTTTCATATCTGAAGTATCATCCATATGTGGGACTAAAAGAGTGAGCTCACGGTAAATGTCACGAACAAATCGGCATATCTTCTCAGCATACTCAAGTTCACCGTCTGATATTCGACCAATTGCCAGCCGCATCAATTCTCCCGTCAAATCTGCAAGCTGTATGGAACATCAGTCTTCTATTATTCTAAAACAGTTAACATATACTAACACAACCATTCGCCAACTCACTTGCATCTGTTTCAATAGTAGTAGTAATGAGATGGATTTTATAGATTCTTAACTGACTGATAAGTACATGTCACAGAGCATGGTACAGTCTCCAGTACAAAATGTATTTTGGTCCGATTCATCTTGAACAAAATAATGCCATGATAAGAAACAAAACTTGTATACTAACCCCCAAGAGGTAGTCAAGATTGCTAATTTGTAAAGGCTCAAGCGAAGGATCAGAGAGGGGTAACAATCCAGCATTTATCTCATCAAGGCTCAGAAGGGTTCCTGTTTTGCAGAATTTACATAACGTTGCAGCTTCAACATACTCTTGCACCTGCAGAAGCCAAAGCTGAGCAAATCGGCTTATCATTTAATTTCAGGCCTAAAAAGGTAAAAGAAAGAAAGGTTACCCCTGGTGAGTATGCTCGCCTTAGCTTCCAGAAATCAGTTCCCTGTAGTTCTTTTACAAGTCGAGATATATGCCAAGTTGCCACATGCCCCAAGTCCTTCTCCGCCTTTTCCAGAACTTCCTCTTTGTTCTGTTTACTGATTCTGTTTTAATAATCACACTACTAAGCCACAGTCTACGTACATATAATTGTATTCATAATGAGTTCTTATCAACAACTAGACCATGAAAATCCAAAATGGAAACAAGTGAAAGACTAAATAGATTGATGTGCTCAACAGTTCAAGACTGCCAAAAGTCGAAAACAGAAAAAACCAAATCAATAACATACACAACAAAGTGAAAAATAAAGTACTAAGAACACGTAGATATTAACTGAGTGGCAAGATCCCAATTCCTACCTGTGTACTTGAAAAATGACCTTTTTGCTGTTCATTGTAATATCACGGCTTGCTTTCACCACTCTTTCTCGCTTATCATTCTGCATATTTAACCAACCAAAAAGGTAGGGAAAAAGGGTTTCAAATTGAAGCAAACTCAAGCATTATAGCGAACTATTCTACCCATAAACCTATAACTAATCATCCAGAAGAGCTCTTGATAATGAATAGCCAACTAATGGGCTCAACTTAACCATATACATTGCATTTCAATGGCAGCAATTGAAGCCAAACAAGCTAGTAATCTCACAACGGAAACAAACTAAAGAAACCCACAACGATAACAACAACAACAGACACTAAATTCTCAAATCAATCCCCAAATCGTCGGAGCTAAAAAGAAATGAAGTAACACCAAGATAGTATACGGTTCATTGGCGCATCCATTGGCGCATCCTTACACAAGAACTATAAAGAAAATGATGAACTTACAAGGTTATTGAGGTATTCAGCATATTTAGCGAAGGCGTCTTTCATGGAGGATTGGGTGGATAATATCCTCGCCCTTTTCACTGAGCTCTGCACTGCTGTCTCTGCAACTGCCCACAATTTGAAATTGTGACAAAAACCCAGAAGAATAAAACTAAAATCGAATTGAAAATTTCAATTTTATAAACCCTAATTCACAGAGAGAGAAATTACTTGTGTGGAGTAACTGGGGTTTGGGTTTGGAAGCCATGAGGGCGGCCTTGTGAAATCCCGTAGTATTGAACATCTGTCCCTATGGGACACCGCACTTACAATTCCGCCATAGATACATTTGAATTTACTATTAAGTTTGGAAATTTTACTTTTTATGGTTACTAAATTTTACTTTTAACTTTAATTTCTTTTACACTTCAAACCTTCAACAACAAATAATAAAAAACTATCTATGTTTAGTAAATGGTCCACTCTTTTTTTTTTTTTTTTGAAAAATGGTCTACTCAACCGTGTTCAAGCCAGATGGATGTCAATTAATGTGTTTCAAGCATCTTAGATTGCTCTGTTTCGATATAGATCATGCAAGGAGTTAACGAAATACTTAATGCCTTTATCACAACATAAGAATAAAATAAAAAATATACTAAAGAATGGGGAATTAATCTCAGCTCAGTATGGGTGAATGCTAGTTTCAATGACCTTACAAATAACTTCAAATAGAAATGAAGAGATGGTTCTTCTCGAAAATTATCAAGGCTTCCCATTAGAATCACGCAACACAACTCCAACACCCAAATCTCCAATAGACATCATAATTGAGAGAACTAAAAGATTTTTGAGAAATTTTTCCCACGAACAAAATATTGTTTTCGCAATTAAAGGATTTCACCATAAATGATTTTCTCATAGAATCTATTGTCTCTCTCACTTGTTATCTACTCCTCGCTACCGATGGGTGACTATAACACTATCTCATCATCTAACTCTCGATTAAATGAAACAACATACACAACTAAAACTGACAAAAAAAAAAGGATATTTACGTAATTAGATAGCTATATACTTGATGTGGAAAAATGTACTGAATAGTTCAAGAGCCATTAAATTAGAGTGTGAAAGTTTCAAGAATTTGAGCTCTTTGGGGGTGAGGTTTTTGAAGTTTGCTTAAACATCCTTAAAATTGTTTTGGGTTTGCTAGTTTTTTTTGTTATACTATACGTTCATACAACCACCATTAAGGATCATAAAAAGGTCACCTCATACAAACATAATACACATAGCGAGAAATGAACACAAGTAGAAGAGATCAAAGCAGGTTTTGGAGTCACCGAAGGTGTGAATCATTAACAAAGATCAAGCCCCAAGGGTCACATGTTTTCTTCGAAGAGTTGTTATGGTAATTTCACTGAAAAAAGGGATCATTCATGCAAAAATTTGAAAGATATGGACCAAATTGTATATAGATATAGCTAAAGAAGATTCATACGACGCCGAGTTAGAAAGTTACAAGTGGCAATCGGAGACAAAGCCAAACAATGTGGGAAACGGGCTGCCGTTGCCACAGTGACCGCTGCCAAAGCAAAATTGGAAAGGAGCCGCCGGAAAAACCCCAACACCTGCAGACGAACGTCAAAATTCTATTGGCTGATCCGCCCATAGAAATAGAAATTCGATTCCCAGCCTTAAAACCTCCACTAATTTGCATTACCCATCTCTTTCTCCAACATTCAATTCACAGAAACAGGACCAACAATGGTGACGCTAGTGGTAGCAACTACATTCGATCCAGCATCCATTAATCCTGCAAACGAGCTCCTCGCCATGCCCGGATGGAGCCCCGGCCCTCCTCTTCAGGTCCTTTGATCTCTTCCATCTATTTCCAATTTGAACCGTTTCTGTTACTTCCTTTGATTAATCTGATTCTTCTGTTCATCAGGAAATGAAAAGCTTCGCCAATCGAAACGTGAGGCTGCTGCAACACGACAGGAGTATTGTGGTTGAAGATGATCTCGATAATCGTTGGGAGGAACTCACCGGCGAGGTCGTGGACGAGGTCATTTTCTTTAGTCGGCATACTGCTGTTTCAAATCGTCCTGCACTCACAGTTCATCCGATTGGTACGATTCCTCTGTTTCTTAGTCCGTTTGGTTAATGAATGGGAACGTTAATTTCAGTTGTGAATTTTTGTGTTCGTAAAGGGGTTCCTCATTTGCGAGATGGAGAAGTTCCGCCGCAAGGAGGGAAGCCTGGATGGGCGGCGCCGCCGAGCCCTCGTATAGGTCCCTGGTTGAGGCTCTTGAAAACGATTGCACAATCCCACAACTTAGTGCCAGAGTTCGAGGTTAACCATATTTCTCTTTTGTTTCTTTTATAGTTCGTCATTTACTGAGCATTGGGTCATGTGGGTTTTTGAAGTTTTAACTTATTTAGAAACTGAATAGATTACGTTGGAGGGTACTCATCATGGACCTGTGACAAATAAACCAACTCTGTTTCTGGAAATTGGTGAGTGTTTTGTTTGATTGTATGTGTGCACAATGAAAATATGGGATTTCAGAGCTTGGTTTGTTGTTCGTTCTACTATTTATTGTATCTTTCTGGATTGATTGAGATTCACGCAAAGTACTAGAGGTTTACTTTAGTTATTAACTATTTTACTATGATTTATTTTAGCTTGTAGAATTTTGTAATTGGGGATAAATCTATCCTTCCATTATTGTCCATTTGAAATTTGGTTTGCTCAGGTTAACTTCACAGCTTCTTATATATTGAGAAATCTGGTATATGGTGCTAAATTTGGAATGGTAGAATTCTTTTGGACCTTTGAATCTTGTCTCACCTGGATGTCTCATCTTCTTTTCCAATCAAATTCGAAGGAATTAGGGAGGTGGAATGAGTGGCCCAAGGTTTATTGGATAAATCTTATCAATTTATTTACAATGAGACCAATACCAAATCCGGGTATATATTGAAGGGCTCACTTGGTTTATTTGTATATGAAAATTTGAGATGCAGTAACGAATTGTTTCTTTCTTCTGATGGCGAACTAGATATCAATTCAGGGTATGTGAAAGTACTCACTGGATTATTTGCCATGAAATCTAATATTTTACATCTGGCAAAATTTTCTTTTTCTGATCAATAGGCAGTACAGACGAGTATTGGAGGAGGCCAGATGCTGCTCGTGTTATTGCTCTAGTTGAGTAATCCTAGATAAGAATTCATTTCTGTATTAGTTATCATCATTTATTGAATGTGTCATGACATTGACATTGTTCCTTATGGATTACCATTTTGGATAATTGCAGCTTGTCTGGGAAGGACTTGCTATTGGAGGAGGAAACGATGTAGGAAACTGGAACAGGTAATTGGTACAAGAACAACCATTAGGATTGCAGCTTAACTTCTGTTTATTTTCTCCTAATATTTACCTCTAAATTTTAATCGGTCATTTTAAACGAGTCTGTCTACCTGATCTATCGTTGAAATTCGATGGCTAGCCGCTACTTAGTTCTGTGACCTTTCCAACTTTATTTAATCATATGATTGCTATATCTTGGTGGCTGATGTTGCATAGTTTCAAAAGAACAAGCTGTTGTTAAAATTTAACTTAGAAGTCATCCTTAACATTACAATCGTGTTTTTAGAATCAATGATGACGTTACTGGAGCTAGTTTTTTCTCTTTATATTCATTACATTTCTCACCGATGTGCTGGTCTGCATTATTCAAAATAATGTGTAAGCCCACACATTGAAGAGGTGGCTATACATGAGTTGTGTCCTACGCATAACTCTTTAAGTTTTTAAGTGCTTAGAGTCGCTATCAAGTATCAACAGCTTCCTAATTTCCTTGACTTGAAGATATTCTTCGCATCATAATACCATTTCCTCGCCCTTAGGTTGTTCTTTTTTGTTAAATGGATAAACTTGTTTCTTATCAAAAAGAAATAATACCATTTCCTCAATGAGATTATCTTTTCTTCTAAACGCCTATGTGTTATAATCTAATCTTATATTCTCATTGTGAGGCAGGGAACATAACAAGAACAATAAAGTCCTTCTTGGCATCGGGGGTGGACATTATGCACCTCGCCACATGGACATAGTTTTGTAAGTATCAGCCGGTCAGGCTATCCTTAAGTTCATGTGATCATTTCCTAAGCCTTGTCGATTCTTATACTTGATTCTCATTTCATTTTAGTTCTTGTATTTTCAAATACCCAATATTTTCAAATATCTAATTTTCTTTGCGTACTTTCAATAAATCTTCCAATTGGTATTTATTGTCAGTTTAAAGTTAGTTTTGATCATAGTTATGATACTAATTTCCATCCTAGAAAAAACGCAAGGAATATGTTCCGAAAATTTATAGAAAGATGGCTATTAATGACATTCTTTTAAAGTTCAAAATTAACATTTATAAGTAGATAGGCTAAAATGAAATGAGCCTTGAAGTACAGGGTTAGGGAACTTATTATATGCTAGTAATTAGCTTTGCCCTTTTTTCTATGCACAGTTTTATGTTGATCTTTTTTTGGATAAGAAACCTGTATATTCATGGAACAAGAAAGAACAACCTAAAGACAAGGGACAAGACTCAAGGGTGTCCTTTCCAACAGAAACTAAAGAATAATGACTTTTCAATTGTTGAAAATCATAAAAAGGCTGTAATTACAAAAGTGTCCGGTGTAATTCGTACTTCACCAAGAAACTGTGTGTTGCAACACAGTCCAAAAAGAATCAAAAGAATTATAGTTGCGTTAAAAAATTCTACTATTCCTTTCTTTTCAAATGCACCACAAAAGGGGCTGGGTAGCAGATCTCCACGAGATGTTTCCTTTCAGATTATAACCTCTAACGTTGAGCGCTTCCAGCATCCAACTATCAATCTTACTAGGAAGACAAAGCTCCAAATACAAAATTCTAAACAAAGTGTTCCAAGCTTTTCTAGTAAATAAACAATGCAAAAATAAGTGGTCTAGGGTCTCTCTTCTTTGAAACAAAGGCAGCACATCAAGGGGCTGAGCATAGTGTGCTGGAGTTTTTTTTTGGAGTTTCTCGTGAGTGTTAAGATTTCTATAGGCGAGCAACTATAGGAAGAATTTCACCTTTTTCAGAATTTTAGTCTTCCATATGTGGCGAATCAAGGGAACAATGGAGGGGGATCTTGGTTAAATTAGAAAAAGTAGACTTAGTCGTAAAGCTGTCGGAACTTATTGTGGTCTTAAACAGTTTTATGGTGGTCTTAAATGCAGCCTGCTTGCAATTATGACAGTGATAGAGTTTTTACACATTAAAACTGTCGGAACTTATTGTGGTTTTCTCCTTAACCTTTAGCTCCTTAGATAACTATATGGTTACAAATACAAATTGTCATCTTCCATGGTTTTAGTTTGCTTAAAGTAGAGTTTGAAAATTGAACCACTTAGCTCCTTTGATAACTATTTGGTTTTTGAAAAAAAATTATAAATGCTAATTCTACCTAAGAATTTTATTTGTTTTAGCATCTACTTTCTAAAAACATATTTGTTTTATCATCTACTTTCTAAAAACATTTTCAAAATCTAAGCAAAGTTTTGAAAACTAAAAAAATTTAGTTTTTGTTTTTTTCTTTTAAGGTGATGAAAGATAGCAAACAAATTGTGTGGAAAGAAGCATAAATTTCAACAACAGAAAATTAAAAATGAAGTCGAAACCATTATCGAATGTACCTAGGCCATAACACATTCAGTTTCAAAGCTAGTGCATGTTAAGTGGAATTATATGCACTTTGAAGGAAGTAGCCTTGTTCTCAGTTCTCATACTTCATCTGTTACTTCCTGTACGCAGCCACTTTTTTATTATGCTTTTTTATAACTGAACAAGAAAGAGGGGAAATTTCCCGAGTCTTCATTCAAAGGGAATGGATATATTATGATTTCTATGTTCAAATGGTTTTTTTCTTTCAATACTTCCAGAAAAGATGGAGTTTGGGTAAGCCACTTGCTCTCAGGATATTCATTGCCAATGGAAGATCCAAACCAGTCAAATGGCGGAACAAACAACAAAGAT
Source organism: Cucumis sativus (assembly GCF_000004075.3). Lineage (NCBI taxonomy): Eukaryota > Viridiplantae > Streptophyta > Magnoliopsida > Cucurbitales > Cucurbitaceae > Cucumis > Cucumis sativus. The sequence continues at coordinate 18,721,992 of NC_026660.2, forward strand.
ATTGGCGGGAGCTGGAAAGAAGCAATCAAAGCAGCATATGAGGCTACTAAATTGGCTTTCCCAGGTGGAGAGATCATAGCACACCTTGATCACAAGTAAGTTCAATCCATTTCATAAACTCGAATGTATGGCTTTCCGGGCATCTGAACTCTGTCTTTGAGGTTGATAAGCCATGAAATCATAATTGTTTGAATTGCAGGAGTTTCAAGGGCTGGCAGAAGAATGCCATAACAGGGTTCTTGGGTGAACAGGGCATTAAAATTGGCAAACCAAATGACTTTTACTGATTATTATTCGTCTGAAGAACATCATCTAGATTTACTTTAAGTCTTCAGTTGATTAGTTCATAGAGTTATTGAAAGGAGTTATTTATATCATCATATATTATTAAGCATTCAACATGTCACTTTATCATCTTGTTCTTCCTTGCTTGAATAGGAAAGGTTGAAGATTATTCAGAATGATCTCCAAGGTATGAAAATGGACTTTATTTTCGTTTTGTCATTACTGCCAAAGGGTATATGAAGTTTTCAAGAAAGACTTTCTTTAATGTCCAAAAATATTTTCCACTAATTAAAATCACTTTAAAACTTTAATGTCATTGGGTCGCATAGTCAATATATTATAGGTTTTTTAAAAGGTAATAGTTAATAAAGGTTAAATAAATCTAACGTAGAGTAGAAAAAAACATTATGAATGGAAAATATATGGTTTCGTTTTCATTTGAATTCTGTTTTTCTAAGATCCATCCCGAGAAAATAAGCTTAGTTTCTCAAAAAAGAAAAAAAAAACCAAATAGCCTTAAAAACATTCCATAGAGATTATATATAAAAGTAACAAAATGGATATCAAACCAAACTCAAATACAACATAAACTAAACTAAGATGGTATTAAAAACATGATTCAATCATCTTTTTCAGGAGTTGGGTTTTCAATATTGATGCAACATTGAATTCACAATTAAATGTTATTGAAATAATAATATTTAAGGCAGTTGAGACATCCTTTTCCATTACAATTAAATTCAAAACCATAGGCCATAAAATGGGTACCTAAAAAAAAGGTATTTTTAGGTATCTAAAATTGGGTAGGAGTGGTCACAATATCATTTTCCCCTAAAGTTTTTATACCAAAAATTTGAAGCAAGGGCAGACAAACCCCTTTAAAATTAAGGGGCAAACCCCCAATTGGACCCTCAACTTGCCAATTGGAACATTGATGCATGAAAGGGCCAAATCCTTGTTCCTCAAAACAAATCTTTTCCTTGTCCTTAGAGGTTTTCTTTATCATTTATTTGGAGTCAATCCCCCTTTTGCTTTAAATATTACATCATAAATACCAAATCCATGCAAACTTAATTATGACATAACCAAAGTGTTCAATATCTTAAAATATCATTTAGTCTTCAACTTCCCTCAGTACGATGTCGTTTAAAACACTCGTTCAAAACCTAGTGTGCATGTGAATCTTGAGGATATGCAATTGTGTTTAGTAAAAACTTTAAAAAATTGTTAGTTACCTCATTTAACCATAAGAGACATATTTATTTATGGTCAAATCAAGTATAAATAATTTCATTGACATACTAATGTGTTTACTGTGGTTCAAATCATTTGTATTCAAAGAAAAAAAAAATACATCATTCTATTTAGTCTTGATCATAAAAAGTTTTTGAATCATGGTCTTAGGATCTTATGTTGAGCTTTCAAGATGCTTTCTTATTTAATAAGCTTTTCTTTTTTTCAAAAACAAATCCACGGATTCAAGATAAAAGTTATTATCTAATTAAACATACAAGTGAATAAATTTCATAAGGCCTATGATTGGGGTGTACTAAAAATTCAAAATTACCTAAAATAAAATACAATTATTTTGTGTATCTATCAAATTTATTTTATTTACTTTCCCACCAATATATTTGGCTTTTTATTTGTGGAATTTGGTAAACAAGAGTGACAGCTATTAAGCATTTACAATCAAATAAAATAAAACTCAATCTTCTATAGACACAAATGAAGATTATTGAACTAACAGTTTTTCCGATTAATAATATTTTAAATTGACACATGAAATGCTTCCTTTGACTATAATTATTAATAAATGCATACAAAATCAACCATTAACCCATAAAAAAAAAAACGAGGTTCCACTCACCTTCGATTCGACAAAATATTTATAAATACAAAACAACGTCATAAAGTTAGAAAGTATATATGTATCATTTTAACGCAATATTTATTTGTGTATATAGTTTTTTTAATGAAAAGAGAACTTTAGCGGTGTGTATTATAAGTTAAATTTGATGTCAACATCATTGGATTGGACTAAAGTAGTTTTGATGCTACAAGCTACTAAAAACCTTAGGGTCTAATTCATCAAATTTTAAACTTTAACATTTCACATCAAAGCTAAAAACTTGGATTGTTGTTTTACAAGTATAAATATTCATATTTATATGAGTGCCTGTCCAAATATAACCTAGAGAATGTGTGTTTTTCAATTCAATCTTTTTTCATACATACATACATGCATACAATAATAATGTTATATTGAAATTGCAAGTCTAAATGGATAATAATGATTTATTAGTATTCTCCCAACATTTACAAAAGAATTGGAAAAGTGACCTCCAAATTTGTATAGTTTATTATTAATATTTTACAAAACGTATTTGATCTTATAGAAAGAGAACATAAATGCAAAATTTCCCCCAAATCAAATCAATTGTATTCAAACTTATGTTTTGAAATAATTAACCAATCATAATCAAAATTGTCAATTCTCTATCTCTCTCTATTTTAATTTTTGTTTTTCATTTCCATTAACTATTACATATATTTTTCTTTTCTTAGTTCCTAAATCGTATTAAACCCATTTACTTTCAATTGCAACCACTCATTCATATAATTAGAGAGTTATCAACGGCTATAAATTAATAGAAAAATGATGAGTTTCCGGAGCCCACAGCATTAGGTCAGCATACGTCACATTAAAGTTTCCATCTACTCTGAGTGCCTTTCAGACACGTGTGAACCAGATTGAACTACCTGATGCCACGTGGCGTATCGGTAATTATAAATGCCACCCAGTTAAATTATTTAATAAATTTTACTGCAAGATTGATAGAAATTGATAAATATTTTAGTATGATGGAGATGTGGTTATTTGATGATAGAAAAGGAGAAAATGAAAATTAGAAAAGAAGAAAGGGGAGAAGGAAAATGGAAAACGGAAAAGATGATGAAAGGGCCGTAGAATCGAGAGTTCATGCATGGGTAGGCAACACCGTTGGGAATCAGATCCCTCTTTTGATTAATTGATGATATAATGTAATAAAAAAAAGAAAAGAAGGTCAAAATTGCGGGATTGATGAATCTATAGCATGTGGACCCACTCGGCTTAATTAAAATAGAAAAAAGAAAGAAAATCATATTAATATACATTTGGCACCAAAACCATGGATTCTGAACCTTACTGCACCGCCGTTAACAAATCGCTCAACTTCCTGTAGTTCCCGGCGACTTTCAATTATCCGGTGAAAGACCTTCACCAAATTTCCCTTTCCCACACAAATCCAGGCTGTACTGCAATTAGTATTTGATTTGTTAAACAACTCAACAATTCCTGAAGAAATCCAAGTGACTGATGAGAATTTGACAATTACAAAGCTTCTTTCAATTACGATACAAGTCACATAAAGGTCGGAGATCAATATTTGACGTTTTTTCGATTTGTTTCTGCTCCGGTGATCGGCGACCCGGCATAAGGCGGTGTTTCGAGGAGAGAATCCGGTGAAGAAGGAGGAGGAGCAGCAGATGTTTGTTTTGGTAAGTAATTTGAAGTTAGGTTTAGGGTAAGCGAAAGGTATATTAATTAGGGAGCGGAGTCTGGTAAGGCCATTTGTTTGTCTCTTCCTTTATTAATTGCAATGAAAGAGAGAGAGAGAGAGAAGGACGTTCTGTATAATCTGCCATGGCAGGTGACCTTTTTTTAGGCTGATAACAGAAATAGCCAAGCTCTCTCTGACTCTGTTCCACCATTTATTCAAATTTCACTCTCTTTTTCTCTCTGTTCCATAAATTCAATCACCAAACTAGGGCGCTCCTTTGCCCCATTTTTTCACTCTTCCTTTTAATACTATCAGGGGGTTTCTGCCTCAGCACATTTCTGCTTCAGGGTTTTACATGGAGGTTGATACTTTTTGTTTTTTCATAATTTCTTCTTTAACTCTGTGTATTATATTCTTGTTTGAATATTTGACTTCCCTGTCTGTTCATGTTTCTTTTTCTCATTCTCTGATGTTTTGAATTCTTTCTGTTAGTGTACTTTTTTTTTCCTCCATTAACAGCGAGGTGGAGGATGGGGGTTGATTTTGTTTCATCATTAGTTGAAGATAAAGGAGAATTGGTGGGGGAATTTTCTTTGTTTGAATAATCATTTTAAGTTATGATGTTTCTGTTGAAAGTTTTTGTTTGCTTTTGAAAAGTTCTTCCAACTTTTTTTACCACTCGTCTTTTTCTATTTTTATTATTATTTTTGAGTATTGGTAACAGGGCTTTGGATTCCCAGCACGTATAGCCCAGAGAACTTTTTTTTATTTTTATTTTGAACCAAGTTATCGTGTAACAATGACTTTGATCTGATTTTCTTGATTTACTCAAGCGTTCTGTGCTGAGATTATTGTTAATTTTCATTGAAATGTCACTGCCTTTTATGGTAAATTGCTAACATTAGTTAGCTGATTCTCTGTAGTTCTTAAATGAGTGATTCTGGAGGGTCCGGACCTTGGCACCTGCTCAATCACCTAGGAGCTGACAATGCTATTCATTGTATGTAACTGTTATAATAGTTGGGAAGGGAGGGGGGTCTTCTTTTGGCTTTTGGCTTTTGCCAGTTTGAACTCAAACTTTTCTCTTTATTATCATTAAAATAGATTTGCTTGTTCTGCTTCAGAATAATTGATATAATTACAATATCTGAGGGGAATATATAGGAATTGCTAATGGAGTAATGGGTCACAGTCACAGATTATGATCCATTTCTTGGAATGACTTTTTTCCTTCACTCTGTTATAACATCAAAGTGGCAATGAAGAAGTTGTGTTTGATTTCCAATCTTATAGTGGACTGCAAAGTTTTATATTTGTCTCTTCCTTTTAAGCTCAGTTTTTTTTCTTCTTCGTTCGTCCATTCATAGAAGTTTAGAAAGTTGTTGAATTTCTGTTTCAATAAATTCATGTTTTTTGGCAGGTTCATGCTATCTTTCATGAAGGTTTGAATCTCTTGAAGGTCCTTTTGCCTCCATGATTTGTTAGCTATGAAACTGGGTATTAACATTTTCCATTGCCTTGTATTCTACTTGATCTTTATCATTTTGGTGCTACTTACACTCATCAATCCACCGCTTTTTCAATTTGTTGTCCTAACTTGGATTTGTGATTATGTATATGCAGACAGTGACTCTTCATTTTACCATTCAATGACCAGCCCGAACGATGCTCCAGAATCTCTCGAATGCAATTACAGCAGTACTGTGTTGCAACACCGGGTCATGACTAATAATCCAACTGGCCTCTCATTTCAACAGAAGATAAACCAGGAAAATGTTGTTCAATCTTCACATTCTTCTTGTGATGGGAATAGTTGCATGATTACTAAGATTAACCGGTCGTCTACAGATGTTTTTGATGATAATAATGCTGAAGGTATTAGTGCATTTGGGGCATCATCCAATATGAAACCCTCATTCTCATATGTTGACAAAAGTGTCATGGAATGTCAAATGTCAAAAACGATAGTCTGTGACCAAGAAGTTAATGTCAATGATGTGAAGGATATTTGCATCGATGATGGGGTGGCTTCTCTGGAAAATTTCTTCTTTAAGAGTACGGCCGAGAAGTCAATCAGTAAAATCTCCCCTCTGGAGGAAGACCGGAACGAAGGATCTATAAAAGAAAAAGAGACTTCTTCTGAGGTGTCCAAGTTCATAGCAGATGATCGTAAAGTTTCTTTAGAAGATCACTTTGCCATGGACTGGACTACTCATAATGATGCGAAGGACTTGACACAGATAGAGGAAGAAAAACTCAATCTGAGCGAGCCAGAGCTTTTGATGCAAAAGCTTGTTAAAAGAAGTTACTCTTCCGAGTCTTTAGATAAAATAGGTCTGCAGGTATGCATATTTCTGGCCAAATTATTAATCATGTTCTGTCGTACACTACATGTTTGTTCTATTTTTAATCTGAATATATTGAAGGATGCTCGTTTTGACAAAACAATTTTAGCTCCAGTGGTCATGTTTGATGTGGATTGCATTTCTTTTAACTTCAGATATCTGGTGAAAAAACAAATTTGGAAGACCCTTCTTCAGCTTCCAAATCTGTTGATTCTTGCAACGACACTCCTGCTTTGGACTCTGCAGCAGAACCACCCAAGGATAACATCCCAGCGCATCCTTCAGGTTATAATGATGAATTTGAGAATGGAAGTATTGCACTTACTTTCAATTCGATATCTCCAGTGGCAAATGGTGGAGAAGAACGTCAGGAGTGTTGTGGAAGAAGTGATTCTGTAATTGGAACTCAAGTTTTAACCAATCTGGAATATAGAACTTCAGATAGTAGACTACTTTCAAGTCAAAACATGCACGACATTGGCGAGTCTAGTTTCTCTGCCGTAGATCCACTAGCTAGTCTTGTTACTTACTCAGGGCCAGTAGCTTATTCTGGAAGCATCTCGCTTCGATCAGAAAGTAGCACAACTAGCACACGTTCTTTTGCCTTCCCTATGTAAGTCGCAATCTAACTTCACCTCTCAAGCTTCATCTTTATATATCCCTTTCTTAATTGTAATCTAAGGTAAATTGTATTTACTCTCTGGGTTTACAGATTACAGTCCGAATGGAATAGTAGCCCGGTTAAAATGGTAAAAGCTGAACGAAGGCATTACCGAAAGTATCGAGGTTGGAGGGAGGGACTTCTATGCTGCAAATTCTAACTGGTTCTGTGCTATTTCTAGAGTTAGACTCTGTTTGTGCATCATCCAAATTTATTTTCACACACATGTAAGTAGATGTATTATTTCCTGGAGGTTATGCATTTCATTCATAGTCATTCTTTACAGTTTGGCCTATTATGTGAAATTTAATGTATTTGTAATACTTCATATCTCTCTTTTCTCTGGAAAATTTCTCCAGTGGACCATATTTCTCCATTATACAAGGATGGCAAAGCATGAAATGGTTGCTCTGTTTATAGTGATTTTATGGCCATGATATTGGATAGAAGTTTTCTTGTTTTTTTCTTAAGACTTGGATGAGTTCTCTAAGAATCCCACTTCTATATTTATAAACTGTACAGTCTTAATGGAACCTTAACTTACCAGATTAGCGATAAGAGGTGATTGTTGAGTTGAATTGAATTGAATATTGTTCGCAAGCTAAGATTGAAAGATTGAAGCATAGCTACTGTCTGGGAGAAAGTCAAAAGTAGTATACATCAGGACTAGAAAACCCAAAACCACTCTTCAGATCAGTATTTCCCCCACCCCCCCCCCCCCCCCCCCCCCCCTTTTTAGGACATATCAAAGTCAATTGAAAAAAGAAAAAAGAAAAAGCAAACTAAATCCTGATTTAAAGAATTAAATCAAACAGAAGCCGACTATTTCATTAAGCATGGTTTGTTTCTTTTTTGGTTATTTGTCTAAAATTTTCAAAGTAGAGGCTGAATTTGAAGTAGAAGAAGAAAAAGAGAGAAAAAGAAAGAGAAGGTGTATGCTGCAAGGGGGTTGAGTTTGAAAGAGGAAAATGATGGAGTGATAGGACAAGACTGAGAAATGGAAGAAAGTGATTTGAGAGAGGGAAAATGGAAGATAAGTGGTGAAAGCAGTTTTGAGAAAGTGAAAGGTGCCAATGAAAATGATAGAGAGATGAAATCTAAAAAGTAGAGATCAAAAGAACAGAGTGACAGAGAGAGAAAATGTTAGGAGAGTGGTTAAGAAGAAATTAGTTTTAAAGGTTGAATTTTTAAATATGTTACCTTCTGTTTATGAGTTCCTCTATGTACAAATGTTTGAATTCTTCTTGCTAATCACTAGTAGCTCCCAATTACTTTTTTCAGGAATCTCTTTTTCTTTTTCATCACTGTTCTTCTTTTAAAACAAAATGAATAAACATGTAACAATGATGAAATGTATAGAATCAATGCAATATCATTGTGACAAGAAATAAAGCTACCTTGGTGTCATCATTTGTTGAGAAAGCCCTATAAAGTTTAAGTTGGTTGGCTTTTTTAAATTTCCATTGTACCACTATGTAATTACATGTTAATCTAGGATTTGTGTCTATTCTCTTCCCACCATCATTTTGCAATCAAATCAAAATTTTCTTGTGATCATATAAATGTCATTTGACATTTGAGGTGAGGGATATCATATAACATTCCTATCAGGTATATGTTGTTCTTCAACAAGGCATTGCTGAGAGGTGTTTGTCTCTATTAACTTCCATCTTTTCAAGCACATCAACTCAAACAAAGTAGCATATATCATATGTCTACTATCTTAAACTACTTCTAGAACTCTTACTCTATGTTTCGGCCTATAGAAGTTGCAAAGTAGAGTTATGAATTTCACTTCTTGTTTGGCTTCCGACGAGTTTGTGGGCTCTTGGACTAAAAACATCAATCTAGTGCCTCATTTAACTTCTTACACTATGATCCATGAAGTTCACAATTTCACTACTTTTGCGTTGAACAACTTCTTATATAGAATCACATTTCTTCTATGAAACAATGCCTTTTATCATTCATTTGATAAGAAGCCCTACTCATATTTCACTATATGTTTGTGAAAGTTGTTTCAAACGTCAAAGTCATTTCATTTGTTGGTATGAGAACACTCGAATGATTGGCATGAAAATACGACATTGTTACACGATGGGGTGTTGTTGGTGTGATAAAACATTGTTGACATAAATAGGCATGAATTACCCTACTGAGTTTTGGTTCTAAATCAATTAGATTTTGGTTCTAAATCAATTAGATTTCAAAGATTGGGTTAGGCACATTGTATTATAATAAAACCTCTAGAACCTCTAGAGATAGAGAACAAATTTCCTTGTTCATAATTTAAACACAACATAAGATAAAAGAATTTCGAACAAAAGTTACCGTTACCTTTTTAGCCCTTAAGTTTTAATATAAATAAGCATTTGGTCTCTTAGTTTTAAAAATATACCTTTTTACAAAAGAAAAAAATTTAATTCATCCTTAAAAAATATAATTATCGAGTCCTAAGCTGACTCAATTCTCAATTCTCACTCAATTTACAATAAGGAGCTGTTATTAAATAAAATGCAAACTTTCCATGTTAGATATAACAATAGAAGAGAAAAAGAAAAAAGAAAATTGCATGGTGGATGATGCAAACACTTGAGAAAAGTGAAAACTTATTTTATTTTTTTATGTTAGAGAAATGACAAAACATAACCAACCCAAATGGTGTGAAAGTCCAAAAAGAAAAGAAAGGTTTATTTTTGCTTTCTTTGCTTTCTTTTTCTTACATCTTTGTGAAGTCTATTTTGTATTATTGCCTTTGTCTTTACAAATATATATATCCAAAGAAAAGAATACAACTCTCTAATACCAAGAGATGGCTGTTTTAGCCATAACTTTGCTATGTCTCATACTCTCCAATAATCTACTGATGCAGTCTCAGTCATCGCTCCACCCCCCAGGTTCGTTATTATTTAATTTATTCCTTTTTCCAAGTTTTCAAGTTAGATTATCATTTAGGATCTGTTTAGTTTGTATTATAATAACTCAAAAACAAAGAGATTTAACAATACATTGTTCTTCCAATTTCTATCTTTTTCAATTCTTTTCGAATATGTGTTTTGGTAACATATTTAAAAACTAAAATATAGTTTAGCAGTTATAACAATTATTATTTTTTAACTAAGTATGTTATGAATTGAGTGAGTGAGCAAAGCAGGTGAGTTGATGATTAATGTGATTTAAATTATGAAAATTGCAGGCAATAATAATGATAGTAATGGAGAATGGGGTATTGAAGATGAAGACGATGCATTGGAACACTTTGCAATGGATTATAGCACTGTAAAACGACGTCGTCCAATACATAATATGTCTTCTCAACAGCATCCTTAATAGTATTTGAAGTCTTTTGCTGAAATTGTATTAACAATATGTGTAGTTAATGTATATGACTTTCGCAAACTACGGACTTCAATTGGGCGGCCGAGGAAGTACTATTCGCTTGGACCCAAGCCCACTCCCAAACTTCTTTATTGCCCATCGTTTAGGAATAATAAGAGATATTAGCACCGCTTTTTTGGGTGATTTTGAGAAACATTTTCTCGGATTTTTTCTAAAAATAATATAAAATTTGAAACATATTTCAAAAATAAGGTGGATGCAAAACTATTTTAAAAAAAAATAGGTGTTTTGAGGTGAAGTCGTGTACGGGGTACACGACTTCCATACAGTGGACCCCACATATTCTATTTTTTTCTTATTTTTATATTTATACTACACTGGGCCCCACATTTTTTAATTTTCCCATTATTTATATACGTGGGTCCCACACACTTCACTTTTTCTCATTATTTATATATACATACTCACATATAATATAATATATATATTATACATTCAAATTCTAAAAATATCTTTCTTTATTAAATTAATTAATTTTTTTCTTTATATATATTTAAATATCACAATCTTCAATCTTCAATTTTTCTTATTAAATTCATTTTTCTAATTTAATTTAATTCTTTTTTAATCAAAATTATACATATATTTTTTTTCCAATTTTCAATTTTTTTAAAAAAATCTCATATATTAACAAAACATGTTATTAAAAATATATTAAACAAATTAAAAGAGTAATAATAATAATTGAGATAAGTTAAAATTACTAAAAAAAAAATAATAATAATAACACTTGAAGCTACACACATTGATAATTGAATAAAAAGAAATTCATGTTTATGGTAAAAGAAAAAAAACAAGAATTGGTTCGATTACAAATTAAATTTAAAAACTTAATGGATAATTTTGAATTGCAAATTTATTGTTATTATTATTTTTAGAGTACGTTTCAACTTCTTTCAATTACTATTATTATTTTTATTTGTTTAATGTATTTTTTAATAACATATTTGGTTAATATATGTGTTTTTTTAAACAGAAAATTAGAAAAAGATATATATAATTTTGGTTAAGAAATAATTAAATTAAATTAGAAAAGATGAATTAATAAGAAAATTTGAAGATTGAGATATTAAATAAATATATATATATATATATATAAATTATTATTATTATTTCTATTTTTATTTGTTTAATATATTTTTAATAACATATTTGTTAATATATGAGTTTTTTTAAAAAAATTAAAAATTGGAAAAGAAGATAGGTGTAATTTTGATTAAGAAAAATTTAAATTCAAGTAGAAAATGAATTTAATAAGAAAAATTGAAGATTGAAGATTGTGATATTTAAATATATATATATATAAAGAAAAAATAAAAAATTAATTAATTTAATAAAGAAATATATTTTTAGAATTTGAATGTATAATATATATATTATATTATTTGTGAGTATGTATATATAAATAATGAGAAAAAGTGAAGTGTGTGGGACCCACGTATATAAATAATGAGAAAATTGAAAAATGTGGGGCCCAGTGTAGTATAATATAAATAAAAATGAGGAAAAAATAGAATATGTGGGGTCCACTGCATGGAAGTCGTGTACCCCGTACACGGCTTCACCTCAAAACACCTATTTTTTAAAATAGTTTTGCATTCACCCTATTTTTGAAATATGTTTCAAATTTTACATTATTTTTTAAAAAAATCCCATTTTCTCTTTAATTTTAGCTATTAACATTTTTCTGACGTGCATAACCTTTTATAAAATATCAAAATATTCGCCTTTTCCAATTATAATTATTTCGTTTCTATATTGTAATTAAATTTGTCCTGCATTTAGCAACTCATATCATAATTTTTTTTCTTTAATATCCGATGAGTCAAATAGCGTTCGTTTGTTGAATCATAAAAATAACCAAATTATTATTTTTAATTAAATTTTGTTGTGCTCTTTTTATTTTAGCAACTCGCTTATTTATTTGTTTTTCAATGTTTCTTACTAAATTCTAATTAACTTATTCTACCAATATACCATATAATATATATATATATATATATAATTAGTTCAATACTTAGTTGGAAATGAATTAAAATTAAAAAACAATTACATTCATTGTATTTAGAATAACTTTTAAACCGGAACATGTTAATTTTACTTAATAACATTAATTAAATTATATTTTATATCAATATTGGTTTTAAAGTGTAGTTAATGTAGTTCTTACAATATATTGCGTTCTTATGAAAAAATCTTGTCTATATAACTAATTTGTGATATACATTCATGAGTTTATCAAAAGTCTTCTAGTACAATTAATTTGTGGTATTCGACGTGTTAATAATGTAGAGAACCTATCATAACCTTTTCTAATATCTCGGAATATAAAGATATCAACAACTTTAATTTTTTTAATTTCACTATTGTGTTAAGATTTTAACAGTTTTATTCATTTTTTATTTCAAAATATACTAACATTTTCGTCATCCTTTTTTATTTCAAAATAAGATCTTAATTTATTTTTAAATTTTAAATTTTGAACTTGACAATTAAAATTAGTTTTTCTATTAAGATCTCAACATTTTTATTATTATCTGAAAATTAAATCATACCCTTTTTGTTATTTCAAAATAAGTTGGAATATTTAAACACCAAATAATTTAAAAATTAAAATTAGTTTTTTTATTAGATCTTAACTTACTTTTTAAAATTAATTTTTTCAATAAACCAGTATATCCACAAAATCTCCTAAATTTCATATACATTTTATTAATAAATAATATTAATTTTAAAAAAATCAGCTAAAATCCCATCACATAAGTTTTGCTCGACAGATCAGGGCCTACATCAAATTGATTTAAGAGGCAAGCACGATCAAGATTGGAGTAGGATTCATGCAGAGCATATAGCAATGTGGCATTCACGAAATAATTTTTGTGCCGAAACAGAAGCAATACAGAAGCCGACAGTATCAGATAACTACTTTTCCTGGTACATGTCGATTACCCGACGCTTCATGACACATGATGGCGCTTACTGTTATCGCATGGTAATAGTTTTTTAATATGATTTATAAATTTAATACAAGCATGAACATTTTTTAATTATATTATTTACAATCGTTCAGAATAATTTTGTTGAAGACGTACGTCGAGTCTCCATGGAAAACAATTTTGAAATTTTTAGACCAATGTGTGACGAAGTCGTGGGAGATATAGACAGCCTTGTTCAGCGGACTCGACGTTTAAATGTTGCCGACACAGATCGTAGATGCATTCGACGGCGACGACGACGACAAGGCGATGATGTCGTAGAGGGAGATGGGAAGCTTCAAGTTGTATAAATAAAAAATTGAACTTTTTAAAATTAATTATAAATTAGAAGTTGCTAATACGTGATTTAGATGTAGGAGTATTCTTAATAATATCAATATATAATATATATTTTTTAAAAGTAGAGAACCAAGTATTAAAAAAAATGTTCAAAATATTTTTTTCTCAATCTATCTTAAGTCACAAGATTTCTTTAATAAATTAACAAAAATTCTTATAAGATATCACTAAGGATGTGTTTTATCTTTGGTTTATTTTTTTAATTTGTTCATAATAAACATAAATTATAAAAAATTTGGCCATTTAAACAAAAACTAAAATTTTCACATATTTAAAGTTGAACATTTAAACAAAAACATAAATTTCTAACTACCCTAATTTTGAAAATACTTTTTAAAAACACATTATTTAAAAAAAAAAATCCGTCTTTCACAAATGTTTTTACCCTAAAAATAGTTAATCTTTTAAAATATAATAATTTTAAAAACAATTATTTAGGAAGTCGTGTACCCCGTACACGACTTTCGTCCACGACTTCCGTCCACGTGGGTCAAACTCGTCCATACGTGGAGCGAAGTGGTCAAATGTGCTGACATGTACATTTAGGAAGTCGTATACGGGGTACACGACTTCGTTCAATTTCATTTGGAAGTCATGTACCCTCCAATTTCAAAAAAACACCTATTTTTTAAAATAGTTTTGGAAACACCTTATTCTTATAATTTTTTTTTCTAACAACCCTATTTTTCAAAATATTTTTACAAAACACATTATTTTTTAAAAAAATCCGGAAATCAAAGATGAAGATATTTATATTTTTCTTCTTTAAAATGTCTAAAAGAAAAATAGAATGTGGATTTGTTTGCTAAAAGAAAAAAAAAAAAAAAAAAAAAAAGTGGTTGTTAGACTGAGGTGTACCCACCAGGTATGTTCGGGCCCTAAGAGAGCCGGCCCGTAATCCTTCCACCGACAGAAGCGGGAGGTAACGCTGCTCTGTGAAACCAGCCTCACGCTGTATCCTCCATCTCTAAGGGCAAAGGACTCAAGGCCTTCGCCAAGAGCCCAAGGCCCATCTTCGTACTTGGAATGGGCGGTTCAGTGTAATTCTCCAAGAAACCCTACCCGTTAGGGCTTGGCCCGCTTTCAACCACTCTAAAGCCCTCATTTGAGTTACAAGCTCACATTACCGAGCTCGGCGATAGGTCGGTGTTGCGAAAAGAATATAAAGTTTACGTGCATTTACAATTCTAGCAATGTGGGACGTCCTGTGCTTTTTAACCATTAACACAGTAGATAAATAATTTGAGTTTCAACGTAATGAAATGCTATATATATATATATTACTTTTTCTATAACCTCTCAGTAATTAAACTTGCTTACATGCATCTTCAATAATCTCACAAGATAATTTATGTTACTCTTCAACGTTTGAATATCAATAAAACAGGTAGGATATTGAATTCTAAATAAATAGACACCATGAAATTGTTGAATATAATTATAAGATTGGTGATGAAGTATTATTTGTAAAGAGTAGCAAGGCAAGATTTTAGGGTTGTATTACTTGAAAATTTAGGATGAAAATTTTGTATTAGTTAAAAGACCTAAACTTTTACAAGTAAATCAACCAAATGTTGAAATCAAATGTAAATTAGCATATTTTTCATTCACATGAGCAAGTTACTTATATCTGTCTCCCAAAATTTTTCTTTAGACATTTTGTAATAATGTGATTTTTTAACTCGTTTTTAAAACAGAAATTAATCTATTTTTTCGTTCCAAATAATAATAAATCATAAGTACTGCACTATAACAGTCTCAAACCAGATTTTGACAATTTAACTTATACCAAGTTTTTAGTGTTATAATTCGTTTGTTTTTAAACTGAAGTTCCCAAAAGAGAAAAAAAGCGTTGTGGAAATCCACTTCAAAATTTATTAAAATTTCTCAAGACAACTAATACCAATTACCATCCATCCATTGCACGTTGTCCTTAAAAAAATGAATGTAAAATGTAAAATAGAAAAGGGGGAAATAAGTAGAGAGAACCGAAATAATATCTCCTTTTTAAAGCTCTTTCTGGGAGGTTCACATTTTAATATTGTAATTACAACTACAAACATAAGAGCAATGGAGAGTGGAGAATCTAACATTTGAGTAGTGAATACCAAATTTTAACTTTGGATTTCCTAACACTGATGTTCTAACTCATAGCAATACGAGTTTGAAGAAATTGTATAAAAGGTCAAGGAAGAAGATTAAAAGAAGAAGAAAAAGTGAATCTGTACAATAAGCATCACATTCTAATTCACATTAGAAACAGTAATCGCACAACAGAAATAACCGAGGACTCGTGGTGCAGATTATCATGTCCTTAGCCGCTTTTTTGCTTGTTCTGAGTCATCTCCGCTGCCCAGGTCCCCTACATTTGCCATTGCTGGGTGGTTGGAGGAAGGATTTCCAGTTTCCTGATCAGAAATTGAACAGCTTAAGACATTGTAAAAGACTAAACATTTGGTGATGTTATAAGGTTCTCAGATTGAATTTCTAGTTTATTTTTCCTTCATTTAAAGTTATTATTGTGATCTCTAACCTTTTGCTTGCTTCTACTATAATTAGTGAACAAGGACTAAGATGCAACATTGATCACAAAGTTTTTTGACACCCAAATGTTAAGGATAAACAAGTTGTTTCTTGAATTAGTTGGAGTGGCGTGTAAGCACCCAAACACTCACGGAAGTATATATTCTATATATTCTGCCTTATCGAACCATACCAGAAAAGTAAGAACTGAGATTTCAACTTCATACCTTAAAAATAGGCGTTCCAAATGGCATCCCCTTATTTGCTCTCTTGCCCAGATCAATCTGAACAGAGATGCTAGCTTGTGACAAATCCAGTCCAGTACTCTGCAAAGCTTGAGCCAAGCTGTTCATAAACCTGCTCGGCACCAAGGTCCAAAGCTGTTACCAAATCCTAGGAAGAGACCATGCAAATGAACGCCTACAAAAGAAACTATGCCAAATCCTATATATGCTGTGCTTTAAACAAGCTCTACTGAAGTTTAAATCATTGGAGTTACTATATTTATAAAATAGGAAGAAGAATAAAACCTTCTGCTCATGGAATCTCCTTAACCTACCAAAATACTTGAAACAAAATCAGTATAAATATCTTACAACTAACCCTTCTGAATAAACACTTGAAACGCTTATTGTCCCCCCTTCAATACCCATCTCTTCTGGTTGGTTTGATGCATTGTTGGTGATGGGACACTCTGTTGCCTGTGGATCAGAAATTGGGATGTGGAGAGAGTGATCAAGAACAGTGTCGCTACGAATAGAAGCATGCATATTTCCTTCCAGAGACATAGGATGTGGAACTTTATTTGTTATGTCTGCTTCCTGTAGAATATCTCTGCCAGAGTGGGAGTCGAGAGGATTTTGTGAGCTTGCAAGCATGGCTGGTGAAATAGAAATGTTGTTGTCATCAAACTTCCCAGAATAAGTTGGTCCTGAAGCAGAACCATTTTTTACAGATTGTTGATGCCCAACAAAAGTCTGCATGCGCCAATGACTGTTCCTCTGCACGACACAGTAAAGTTTAGAATACTAAATAGAGAAAATGAGCAGAACAAAATTCCTGAATCAAGGAAATATCAAATCCTATAAGAGTCAAGAATCCCCTATTCTCCAATGCATGCAAATAAGGTGAAAAAAAAGGTAAGAACATAATCGAGCAATTGGTTAAAATTTATTAACTTGCATGTAAATGTCTGACTCAAACCATAGAATAGAAACAAATATTAATACCTAAAATGAAAAAAAGGGGGGAAACACACACACACAGATTATTAAGATCTTAGTGTAGTTAGGGAGCCCTGAATTCCCCTGTTGTAGCATTACATGGTTGTATAGGTTTCCAGTTGCTTTGTTTAGTCACTGCGGGAGTTCTTGGTATTTCTTGCGGCCATCTTGTCAATTCTTGAATGGGTCTTTGATGAAAACGTTGTTCCTCTTCTCTGTAATAATTTGGAATTGGTTGTTTGGGAGGTGGTTGAAGGTTTCTTGCACCTTCTTGTTGTCTTCTTGAATTATGCTGTTGCTGTACCCAAACTTCTTTTTCTCTGGAAGTTAATGAGATAACAAATTTCTGGTTCAGCCGATTAGAAGTTTATGACAAGGTTCTCCAGATTGAATTAAATGGGGTATAAAGTATTTCTATTTCTCTAATAAAAGTTAGTGAGAAACATTAAATGTAGACTTCTGTATCCTACCACCTTGATGTCTACCAAAAGGCCTCACCGCTAAACATCCTATGATATCTTTGCAACCACAGCTCCCACATAACTGGAGATAGGTTGACCCTATCCATCTGTGTCTTCCAACTGAAACCACACCCGTACAGTAATGATGGGATATTCTGTCTAACAGAGACATGAAAACCCATTGTAGATTAAATGATGCCATATAATACATTCAAATATTCTTTTATCGTAAATTAATATCTAACGCTCCTCCACACTTGTGGGCTTAAAATATCAAGCCCTCACTTGTGGGCCTAAAATATCAAGAACGACCCAACAAGTGGAAATTAATATTAAAGGGAGAGAAAATAACGGGACTTAAGCACAAGACCTCCCTAAACCACCTGCTCTGATACCATCTTAAATCACCAATTTAATCTAAAAGCTTAAGCTAGTAGGTGAAGGAAAATTTAACATACTATCTAACTCCATTATTGCAGTGGAAAGCACATATGGATAAATCCCATTCTTTTTCTTGTAGACAATAACCTAGTCAAAGAAATTATCCGGTGGGGTCATCACCTTCACTAATTCCCCCACCCCACCAAACAACCCCCACAGGAAACATTTTAATGGTTTGAACTTCAAATTTTGACTTAGGCAGTCCATGGGAAAGTTTTAGTTTTCTTCTAGATTCTTCCCTTCGACACCAACTTAATTACAATCTTATCAAGATAAAACTCTAAATCTGTAGGCTTAACAAATAAAGTTTTGGTTGAGAAAGTTCCAGATTGGCACACAGTCCAAACCTTTACATCTTCAGCATCTCTGGTCATTGGGCGTAGATAGTTTTTACCAAGACTAAGATAATTAATTTCCTCTTCCAGACTTCTTTGGCAACTCTCCACTGGGATATTCATCCCCAAAGTCCTCACAACCAACTTAGTCCGTATTCTATGAGCTGAGAATGTGCTTTACAGAGAATAATCATCTACCAATGAATCATCCCAAAACAACATTTTTCTTCCATTTCCCACCTTCATTTACAGTCTAGTGGGTGTGCCTTGTGCCCAGCTCAACACTGGAAACTAACTTAATTTCTATCAGGAACAGAATAGAAACAGAACGGGTCATATGAAATATAAAGTGACAGAGAGAAAAAAGTGATTTACAGGTAGTTCCACAATTAAAGATATGAGGGACACAGTGCCCATGTTATCACACCGACTAATAACACATCTAATCTTATGCAATCTTATTAGACAAATAAAGCGGACAACCAAGTTAGTGAATGATAACTCCTAAACAAAATAAAGGAAGAGCATATGGTATTTACCCATGGTATTAGCTTAGTAGGTTCCCCACTCCAATTCTGATATGAACCCTCGTACTTCTGCACCTTCTCCTGTAAATACTGAACATACTCAATCACCTGCAACAAAAGACTAATTTTACTCAATGGAAGATAAAAAAAAACTTTACTGAGTAGCATAAGAAGTAGATACTTTACAGCTTCAACAATGTCTCATTTTCAATAAGCGACTGTATACCTCCAATAAAAACGAGGCAGTGTCTCTCTTTTGATCACTATGAGGTATAAGATCTCTCAAAATCTGGAATCTGAAATGAGATAGCGGCTGATCAGAGGATGTACATTTAATATTGACAGAAGTAAGACAGAAATTTAATTGCAACGGTCAGGCGTAGGGCAGGATGGTTCCTTTAAGGCTTAAGAAAACTGAAACCCATAAAGCAAGTACAACTCCAGTTGTAAAGGAAAATCCTCGGATCATAGATTCCATATTCTCTACAATATGTTAATAACCACAGAGAGAAAATCATCATGCAGCATGAATCACAAGCAGTAAAACAAATAAACCTGCAAGATGTAATCACAATTATCTCTCTAACAATTTTGAACTCCTCAGTGATTTTTTGTGGGCATTACCTCTCATTTATCTTGCTTCTTCTGCGCTGCTCTGTCACAGAGTGCTTCGACCGTATGGCATTAGCCTTATCGTTGTTCTTCGCATCTGGTCCCAAGTTCAGTTCAGTTAAAATCAATAAATAATTTAAATAAAATAAACCGATCCCTTGAGGCGAAGCTTCCCTAATATCATGGTTCTAAACAACAGATGCTAGAATCAGAAGATTCCGAATTGATTTACCCGTTAGAGTTTCATCGATACGATCAAAGGATAAAATTTAGATACACAAAATGGTCAACTGAAATTCACAGCTGAGAACAGAATCGAAACCAGAACACAAGGTAGCAGCATAATAAATAAACAACGAAATAAGAAGGGCAAACAATAAGCATGTCCTTATGATATCCCACGGCATCAGAAATTTAAAAAAAAATGGATCTAGTAGGGAAAGAAATAGGCATGTGTGAAAAAAACAAGATACCTTTGCTGTTGCCGATGCTACTAATAGCGTTGGAAGTAGAAGAAGGCCCCTCTCTTTTACCAACCAGCTCATCCTCATCGTACTCGTCGTCTTCCTGATTGCTTTTCCCCGTTCTCATACTTGGATTTTGTTCAGGTTGGCCAGTCCAAGCCTCCAATCCTTCTGTACCGAGACTTCAACTCCTTGTACAGCTCCGGAAACAGAAAAATTACAGAATTGCCCCAATTCGAAGACGCTGCCAAGCAACAAAATCGAAGTGCGGTGTTATTTGAGGATGCCGAACGAAATGAGTAGGGAAGAGAAGGGAAGGTTGTTGAACTTGGCTGAGATTTGATGTTAAGGAATGGAAGATGTAACAGCCATGGCTGAGCAGCAGAGCTTCCGCCGCACAGAGGCAGTTAACGGTGAACGGAGCCGCCGTGGGGGCGCTTTAGACGGCCGGATTTGTCTGTTGCCGAACACGAGCGAGTTTCAGTGGGATGCATCCGTCAGAAGAATCCCATTCAACTAACCTCACGCTTTGCTCGTGACTTTTCTCGTTTTAGGCCGATCTATCTTTCGGGCCGACCCAAAACAATAGGTTTGGGCTCCATATTGGGCCTGTGTTTTGGATTCATGAAGCCCGTTTCTCATCTTAACATGTTTACTAGGGTTCACTGCATACATTGCCTTCTTCATAACTTGTATTTTCACTTTTAGTGAATCTCTTAAGTCTCAAAAATAAATATTAATTTAATAAAAAATATTGACGGATTCAAGTTTTCACATCATTTTTAAATTAATAATGAAATTTTGAATGATCTATTTGGAGATTTATTTTGTTTGTAATCATTGGATTGAATAAGCTAAAATGGTTCGATTTGGAATTAATACTTGAAATCATGAGCCTCAAACACGCTTTAATGTTAACTAGGCTTTGAAAAGGCGCGTTTACTTATGTTTTCTCATATGAATCTCCTATCTTTAGCTATTGGAGATCCCATTTTTGTACCAACTCAAAAATATGCTTATTAGACTCTATGTATTAACAAGCGAGAATCACATAGGTATTTGTGCAAATCGGTATAATCCATCTAATCGCAAAAATCATAAAAATGAAAAAATTTACAATAATAACTATAAATATACGAAAGAACCCTTTTTTTATATTTCCTATGATGCAGTTGGAGCTTATCGCCAGAAAAGGATCAATTTAGATAGTACTTTGTGACTCCGATGGCGAATAGATCCAATGTAGATCCAACTTTCTATTCACTCGTCAGATCGAATGACTCTACGTAATTACGACGATAGTTCCACATATTACGGGTAACGTAGGAGTTCAAAAAGGTCAAAGCAAGTCTTCTTTATTTATGCCGAAACTCTCTTTTAGTCGAGTCGCTAGACTGAGTCCAGTCCGCTCGAGCAGTTTAAGGTGCAAAAAACTTTAATATTACTCAAAATGAGACCACTCGGTAGATAGATGTGAACTTTCAAGACCTTTGACACCGTTCTAAGATGGGTCGTTCCTTTCTAGGTAATAGCATTAGCCATTTTTTAAACTTTTTGGGACAAAACTAAAAAACTGAGTCTAGACATCACCGTTCGGCTTTTGTGGGCAAAAAACTTTGATGTTATTCAAATTGAGACCACCCAGTAGTTAGATGTGAACTTTCGAGACCTTTGACACCGTTCTAAGTTTTGGGTCGTTCCTTTCTAGGTCATAGCATTGGCCTTTTTTCGATGTTTTGGGATGGAACCAAAAAACTGAGTCTAGGCATCACCATTTGGCTTTTGTGGGCAAAAAACTTTGATGTTACTTAAAATGAGACCATCTAGTAGTTAGATATGAACTTTCGAGACCTTTGACACCGTTCTAAGTTGGGTTGTTCTTTTCTAGGCCATAACATTGGCCCTTTTTTCGACATTTTGGGACGAAACCAAAAAAATGAGTCTGGGCATCACTGTTCGGCTTTTGTGGACAAAAAACTTTAATGCTACTCAAAATGAGACAACTCAGTAGGTTGATATGAACTTTCAAAACCTTTTACACTATTCTAAGTTGGGAGATGTTACTCAAAATTTAGACCACTCAGTTGTTAGATGTTAATTTTTAAGACCTTTGACATTATTCTATGTGTGGTAGTTTCTTTATAGGCTATAGCATTAACCCTTTTTTTAACGTTTTAGGAAGAAACTAACAAATTGAGTCTGGGGCATTACTATTCGGTTTTTGTGGGCAAAAAACTTTAATATTTCACAAAATGAGACCACCAAGTAGTTAGATGTGGATTTTTGATACCTTTGACATTGTTCTAAGTTGGGTAATTTCTTTGTAGGCTATAGAAAACTGAGTATAGGGCATCACTTTTCGGCTTTTAAAACTCTAATATTACTAAAAAGACCTTTGACATTGTTCTAAGTTGAATATATTCTTTCCAGGCTATATCATTGACCTGACCATTTTTTCAATGTTTGGGGATGAAACTAAAAATCATTTGTTCGACTTTTGTGGGCAATGTTATGCTATCATTATCAACACAATTTGTATTCTCTTTCATTTCTTTAGCTATCTATACCCACTCACCTCTTCTAAAAATATCAATGTGGGAAATGAAATTTAACTTTGGTTATGGACCAAGGCTCATATGTCATTTCTAACATAGTGTACTTCAGAAAGTGTTGGTTACGAGATTCTTCCTAACAAAAAGAAATGTTAAACCAGCTAAATTTTGCTTTAATTTTTAATTTTGAAGATTAAATTTGATATGTTTTTAAGGGATAAGAGCCATTTGTAGTGGAACATTTTTACATAACTGTAATTCAATTTAATTGGAAACTTAAAATACCAAATACATTGGCAAAATAATACAAAAACTAATTTTTTTATGGATAAGTATGCTTAAAAATATAGAGAAGAAATAAAAGGAACTTACGTCCGTTGTCGACATTGTATCTGGACACCACCACTCAGAGACCTCCATAATCTCTGGGTTGAGATTGGTTTGTGGGGACAGAAAAATAACATGCAGGACAGAAACCAGATCAAAATTTTACTCTAATTTCTAAGATTAACGGGCATAGAATTAAACCTTAAATTAAAATGAAATTAGGGTTTTGAGAATACTTACATTCAAAGCTCCAGTTGTTGTTCGAATTACTACTAAGGTTGACCTACTGTTCTCCAGACTCAAAACCGAGTTGTGGAACTCGTTGGATGAAAGAACTGAGAAAGAGAAAAGGATAGAAATAAAGAGGGGGCTTTTGAAATTTCTTTCTTTTTTCTTCAAATTTCAAATTTAGGAAGAAATAAGAATTTGATTTGTTGAAGTAGCTCAATTAAAAAGTCAACCCATCAAATGAGTGGAAATGAACTATTTATAAGGAAAAAAAAAACCTTTAAATCAGATAACCCTAAAATTGTATACTATATTACAAGATTGACCTAAATTTTCTAAAATTTTCAGAAATGTCCTAAATTGACTTATATTTTACACAAATATGAGGCCCAAATGACTAATTTACCCCTTTTTATTATTAATAATATATTAAAAAATAGAAAAAGGAAAAAGAAAAGTGAACCATGATTAATATTTGTATTTATTAGATATTATGGTAATATTAGAATAAAAATTTTCCTTAATTATTTTTATTTTGGCTATTTTGTTCAAAAAAATCTTCCCTCTAGATATCTCTCTCTGTTCATTTTTTCTTTCATTTTGCATTGGTTTTCATATATTCCACCTAAGTATAGTATATATTGAATAATACGTTGTATATTTGATAAATGAAAGGTTCTTATATCAAATCGTTTATAAAAGGTGGACCAACAAGGAGAGAAATCAGGGATTTGGCTTACGGTTTAGAATTAAAAAAAAGAAGTAAAAGTTTCATTCTTCAAATACGTTGAATATTGATTCCATTTTATTTATAAAAGATGTCGAATAATAGAAAATTGGGGAAAGAATAAATGATGAAGAAGAAGAACATCAGTGGCTGACTAGTATAGTGATCTTTTGAAAAAAATTGCCAGAAAATTAAAGTTAGTAAGAATTTATATTTCGTATGCGAAATACATTAAGATATATTGAGTATATTGAAGATAACATCATTTATTATTATTGAATATATGAAGTAGTATATGTGTAACAAATCATAGAAAATATATGTATCATGTAGTAGTACATATGTAAGAATTAAAAAAAAATACTGATCGAATACATAATTTATATATACAGTTGTATATAAGTGCAGTAAGTAAAATTCACAAAACATGAAAAAAAAATATGTGTATATATTATATTGAATATATTCAATAGTATACATTTAAAAAGTGACAAAGCATAAATAAATTATTCGGTACCATATATGTAAAATATATATATATATATATATATATATATATATATATATATATATATATATATATATATATATATATATATTACATATATTACATATATGCTAATTCATTCATACTTTGTCACTTTTTACATATATATATATATATATATATATTTGGTGTATATACACAATAAGAAAAAATCACAAAACATAAAAAAGAATATGCATGTATTATGGAATATATGTAGTAGTATATATGTGACAAATCACAAAAGAAATAATGAAAAACTCTTTGTCGGCATCAGAAGAAATATCTAAGATTCTTAATATGGTGATGAAAATAGTTATATAAGTTTATATATAATTATTACATTATTCTATACTAGAAAAGATTTTATTTTATATTAAAAACTAAACTACTTTCATAGTTAAAACATATTTTAATTAGTAGCATAAATAAGGAAATTATCATTTACATCACGAATTTGTGTCTAACATGGATAAAGAAATAATTTGAAATTAATTTTGAAAATCATATATAATAAATAATAAAAATAAGGTTAAAATTGTCCTAATAATATATGAAATCCTAATCAGAAAAATAAATTTTAGTTTAGGACATTTGTAACTTTTTGTATTAAATTTAGGTATTTTTTCTAAATTTGTTTTTTAAAAAAGCATGCAAAACTACATGTCCATACAATAATAAAACCCACTAGAGAAAGTGAACTTTTTGTCTTCATCAGAACACAACACCTAGCCCACTAAAGTTTTGTGGAATTATCCAACAAAATGTTGAATTTTTCCACTAACCTTAGTTGAAGGGGCAAAATAGTAATTTGTCAAAAGCCAAGTTTAACTTTTTCAAACAAAAAAGTCAATATTTTAACTTTTTACCATTTTTTTGTCTTGACTAATTTTGACCTCTCGGACATGAATCTACATTCATTTTTTCAAAATTTAAATCATATTTGAATATATTGCCGGTAAAAGTTTGACTTTTCGAAGTTAAAAAGTCAACATTTTGACTTTTAACAACTTTGACTATTTTCATCATTTTCGTGCTTTCGAGTATGAATCCGCATCCATAACTTTAATATGTAAATCTCATTTAAACATAAAGTTCTATCTCTAATCTGATAACCGACGATTACATCACATATACTTGTTGGTTTCTCTCTCCTCAACTAAATCGAACTATTCAACTAATTTCATCATATTGTTCTAAGTTTATTCCATATGAGCTAGCAGAGGAACCCAATGGATCTATAGATCATGAGCTCCAGCGATCTGAGATTAACTGGCTAAACTCTTTTAGATCGAGCTAATCAACATTCGTTAACTAACTGGTCATTCCACAAAATTTCGTAGTTGCACTCCCCTCACTATAGATATATTTGTGTCCATTTAATTTGATATAACCATGATCATAAGTTAATTCTTCACAAGTTGTTCGTAACCCCGACTGAGTCAAAACACCATTTTATCCTCGAGACTACATTTTGCTCCTTAAGTCCCATTGATCCACTATTGAACAATTAGTTTAAGGTCCAGCCTACAAATCGAATCCCTCTTGGACCAATGAGAGGGTGGGGCCTCTTGTTCGAAACTTGGATTCAATCCATAAGCAGATAGGAGCGAATTTCGTCTTACACCCTATATCCCCAACTATCCACCCGATCTTACCCCTGAAATGGGAGACTTATTGGGTCAACACTGATGAGCTACCCTCACCTATGCAGATCTAAGGATAATCTCATGTAAACAAGAGTTCATAGTTGACTCAAGATTAAAATTAAGTTACATAGTTCATCAATAGTCGAAATAGTCAGTTTTTAATAATAAACGGTGTTATATCATAAAAGTGATTATTTCATGGGTCAATCTTATGTAAACACTTTACATAGGATGCCTCCCCTTTCATGTCTCTACATGAATAATTCATGATTACCTCGTTCGTATGGACTACAAAGCGGGTCGCATCTGTAGTTTCTCTAAATAAGGTGTCCAACCTTTATTCATATACTATTAACTATTTATGCTGCATACTCGAACTTGATCCATGTTTATGTCTCTATATAAAGTTCAAGTTTACTCAAAAATAGCCTCAGAACTTAATTTATTGGATTTAAGATTATAGTATTCAATTTCTAAATAACGACTTTTATTTAATAGAATATGATTAAAAACTACGAGTGTTATGAATAAATTCCAACATGTGGGAACCAATTGGAATGAGAAAAATCTTAGAGTGAATTTTTTTTTCTTTCTAAGAGAATTGAAGTACGCCAAAAAAATTCTTCCAAAACTTTTCTGTCTTAGTTACGCATACATATAACTTAGTGAAAAAGAGAAAAGTTGAGAGAATAAATGAACGTGGGAAAACTACCCACGTTGCTTACTAATTTATTAAATTAATATTAATTTTAAAATAATTAATTTAATTAATAATTAACTAAATCATATTTAAATGAATATCTCAATAACCTATAGTTTTAATTTAATTAATTAAATAAAATTAAACTATTAATTAATTCTCTAATTAATTATTTTCTAAATTAAATATCGTATATTTAATTTAATCCAAATTTGAATCATATTCAAATATAAATTTCTCTCGTAACCTATAGTTTTAAGATGTATCATATACGTATTAAATTTTAACCTATAGTTTTAATGTGAATCTAATTCACAATAAATTAATGTTTGAACTTATTCAAATATTTTATTCTCCTCAATTAATTTTGAATCATAACCAAAATTAAATTTATATAATAAAGTTTACTAAAATATAAACTTTATATTATAATGTATCACCCTACATTATATTAACTTCTAAAGTAAATTTGAACATTTCAAATTACAACTAATACAAATAAATCTTATTACCCTTTAATCAATATTTGTTAATTGTGTGTACACTCCAGTAAAGACTTATAGTTGAACTCTTCTCACAAGAGATATATTTTTGTGTCCATGGATATAGACCAATGCCAGTAAGTTAGTCATTCACAAGTGTTCGTAACACCAGTTGGGTCAAATTACCATTTTATCCCTGGGTTATTTCTAGTCCTTAAATACTAGTGCTCCTCTAATGAAGAACTTATTTATGGTCCAACCATTAAATATAAGCTTCTCTCGTGCCATAGAAAGGGTATATAAGGTCTTTTGTTCAAGTTTCAGAGACACCATTTAAGACAACACTCATCTACTTACTCTAAAGTCGAAAATGAGTAAATTTCATCTTGTGTGATTATGTTTCCAGCTCACCACTCGGTCTTGTCCCCAAAATGATAAATATATATTGAGTTAGCAATCTAGTCACTCTCATCCGTACAAATCAAAGAGCAATATTTCGCGAAAAATAGTTCATAATACAATCAAGATTAAGACTAAGTTACCTAGGTCATCCTAATGAAATAAAAACTTAACTAGTTAACAAAGTTACATCTAGTTGTTACTATTTTATGGTTCTGTCTTATGCAAACTCATTGTATAAGATACTTTTACTCGCATGTCACCTATACGAACAATTGTGTTTGTATCAAATGCAAAGTGAGTTGCATCCATAGTGTTGTCACTAGTCTTATCTCTATACTATGGACTCTTTAAACTGATCTCGAACATTAATCTTTGTATGTCTTTACATACTGTTCAAGACTTATCAAACGGCTTAGGATGTTAGTTTATTGGATTTAGGTTATTAAGACAAAACTAATAATATAATCAATAACACTTATTGAAATTATATAATAACATTTTATTAATAACGGTCAATGAATTATATTTACTATTTACGAGTTTTAGGACATAAAACTCAACCGTTTTAATATATGGGTCTTTTTTTATAAAAAAAAACGCTAAAATATTTACATTCTATAGAACAATTTCAAAAATGAAAAAAACTCATAAGCTCATATTGTTTGAAACTTGCCAAAAATATGGTAAAAAAATAAAATGAAAATAATAGAAGTTTAAAGATGAAACATGGTTTGAAAAATTGTATTAAAAGAAGTTAAAATTGAAGAGAGCACTTAAACGAGCGACAAATAGTATTTTCATCGTTTGAAATCCTCGGCTTAAAATAAAAAAGGTAAGAAAGATAAAAGAGGAGGGAAAACTTAGTTAAGTTAAAAATAGCAATTTCCCTAATATTCTAAAGCATAAGGTGCATTGCAATTGTAAATATAAAAAGTTAATGTGCATACAACAATAACACAATTTTTTTTTGTACACGAGGTGAAGATAACAAATGAATCAACAACCCTAAATAAGCTGATTGACGAGACCAACACAGCCTGTGTAATGGGCTCTATGGAGGTGCTAATTAAGCTTAGCCCAGACCCATTATATGAGCCCACTTTTCAGCCTTAACCTCACCCCCAGCCCACTCTTATATGACCATCAACAACCAACTCCTTACCCCCACTTTTAATCCTTAGTAATGAATATACATACCCAGGCCAATTATATTATATCATATCATATTTCATCCTACTTGGTTTATGTTTGACATATTAGATGTATGTACATAACCTTTATTTAGTTAATGAAATTACACGTTATCTAGATTTGCATTGAAAAAACAAATACGTGGTAAATAATACGAACCTCATGTTTCCTTACATAGATATATTATATTTAATGTATATATTAACAATTAACAAAATTAAATTAAATTAAATTTTTATTTTGCATATTGATGAGTATAATAACAAAAAATTATGTTAAAGGAAAAAAAAAGCAACTTGAAAAGAAAGAAAACTGGTTTGCTTTTATTTATTTTAGTATAAATTGAACGAATTGGTTTTTGTTTGGAAAAAATAAAAAAGTATGAACCAAACTTATCAAATTTCAATCTAAAAAGTGGATAATTTTAGGAAAGATTTAGACCAAACACATCAATAACAAATTTCATAAATATCCTAATTTAAAAATTATTTTCTTAAATAGGATAGATAATATTTTAGACAACTCTAAACTTTCCATAATTATTAATTAGATATTACGATTATTAATTAGATATTCTATTCATAATATTATTTGAAATATTTCCTTATAAAATGATTTGAATTTAATATGAATTTCATAATTTTCATAATTAATTAATGTGATTAATTGTTATGATAATAAATTTTAAATATCTTTTTAATTAACTATAAATAAAAAAATATTATTATATGAATAATTTTATTCTAATTTGTAATAACCTATTTATATCTTTTTTCTAAGATTATATTTTTACCTATTATTCTCCATATCCGGCAGTCATTATTGTCCATCACTTGAAGCTTTATCTGTTTCGTAATATATATTTCGGTCATGTTCCTCCTATTTTATTTAATTTTTTATTGTTCAGTTCATCTTTCTGTCATGTTCGACATATAGTTTTTGTTATTAAGTGTCATGTCGTTCGTATATACTATGATATACCACTGAATAATAAATTTATGTTATGGGACTTGTAACATATATACTACTACATATATTTAATAATACATACACATGTTCCTTTTCATATTCTGTGATTTTTTTAGTGTGTATATATATCAATATATACACAAATATATATTCATTCCTTTTTTTTATATATATATTTCTTACATATATGTTACTGAATAACTTATTTATGTTGTGTGATTTGTTACATATATATACCACTGCATAAATTCAATAATACATATACATTTCTTTTTTATGTTATGTGTTTTTTTTTACTGCATTTAACATTAATTATATTTCTTACATGTATGTTACTGAATAATTCATTTTTCTTTCATACAATTCTCTAGATCTTCAATTCTTTCGTGAAAGTCCCTACATTACAATAATATTAAGTTTTTCTCAACATTACATATACTATAAAACAATTAATTTTTTAATAGCATATATTACATATACTCATCATAATTATTTCTCATTCATGTTTTTATAGTCATAAACAACTTTAATACATAATCAATATTATTTCAAACATAATGTATTATTTACTACATAAGATATGAATATTTAAATAAAATACATAAACAAATTGATATAAGAACCTTTCACTAATAAAATATACACAGAATTTATATATGTTATTTAATATATATATCTCATATTATAAACAATAATACCTTATACATGATTCCTACAAAATTTGTGTTTAAATTTTTTGTTTGTAGAATAAATATTAACAGTAGTAAACGACATGATCATATATACATATTTTTCTTTTATAAATGTATCTAATTACATTTTACTTTAATATATCTGCAATCTATAATAGTTATGTTATGTGTTTTAGTATATATATATCTCATATTATATACAATACTACTATATACTGACATACAGTTCTATTATTTTTTGATAGTATGCATGTTCTTTTTCAACGTTGAATTCTTAATAAACTTTAGAATGTATCACACTCAAAACTAAATTTTCGTTTGTTTGTCTATTTAATTGTATATTTAAAATATACCTAATTATATCAAATGTTTCATATGTTTTGAATATAATCTAAAATATACCTAATATATTGAATGTTTCATTTGTTTTGAATATATATAATATTAAGCACAAAATTTCTAGCTAGATTATGTCGGATAAGTTTTGTATTTTTCGACCATTGAAAGTTTTCTTCTTCACCGCCGAAATCTCAATAAACTTTAAAATGTATCACATTCAAAACTACATTTTCATTTGATTGGCTATTTAATTAAATTCTAAAATATACCTAATATACATAATGTTCCATATGTGTTGAATATATACAATACTAACCTCGAAATTTTTAACTAAATTATGTTCGAGAAGTTTTGTATTTGTCGGTCGTCGACTGTCTTCTCTTCACCTTCGAACTCTCTAAAATTTTGAAGTAAAAATCGTAATCCACGTTGGAAGGAGTAGACAACCGTTTTCATGGAAGAAAAACATGAAAATTTTTCCACTTCTTTCCAAAACCGTGTCTCATTATTTTTTCCATTTAGATATTTGTTATAAATCAATTAAATAATATAAGTTTGTATTAAATTATTTTGGGTCCCACTTATTTCCAAAAGTGCATCCCACCCTTTTTCCATTTAGATATCTGTTATAAATCAATTAAATAATAGAAATTTGTATTAAATTATTTTGTGCCCCACTTATTTGCAAAAGAGTATCCCACCCTTTTTTTCCCTTTAAATATTTGTTATAAATCAATTAAATAATAGAAATTGGTATTAAATTAATTTGGACCACACTTTTTTCCAAAACTATATCCTACGAATTTTTTCATTTAGATATTTGTTATAAATCAATTAGATAATAGAAATGAGTATTAAAGTAATTTGAGCCTACATTTATGTAATATATTAGTTCATTTAGGACTTTTATGAAATTTATTAGTAATTTGGATTTTTTATGTAATATCATGTAACAATTTAGACTATATGAGTTAAATATCCTAATTTTATAATTCAATTTTTTTAAAAAAAAAACTGATTCAAAACAAAAATAGAAATAATAATAATAATTTGGAAGGAAAAAAAAAAAGCTGATAATAAACCAAAGAAAATAAAAAGTAATGATTTGTTTTGTTGCTGATTGGATATTTGATTTGGATTTTCTTCTTTTAAAATCTATGGTTTTGTCACGTTGTAAGTTTGTTCCAAAATAAATAAATAAAAAAATCAAACCAATTGTGACCTTTCCTTTAATGAAAATAAAACGGCTGGTTAGTTAAAGAAATATTCATATTATTACGTGGTAGGGCAAACAAACCTCATGCAGACTACGTAATGAGTGATGCATCACTTCGACCTCAGCAACACTATAACTGGCTCGCCCACGTCAAGGAATTGTCATTATTATATGCACATTGGACCCACCTTCACCTTTACTTTTATGCCTATATACTTTCCCAATTTAGGCATTTTTTTTGTATTTTTAATTAAAAAAAAAAAAGAAAAGGAAAACCCCTTACGTAAAAAGTTTTTAATTAACTGGTAATTCATCTATATATATATATATATGTTTAGTGTTCAAAGTAATTTTAGGAAATTAAAAAAAAAAAAAAAGAGCTACCAATTGAAATAAGAACAAACTAGGGATTAAAATTCCTCTATTTATGGGGTTGAGAAAGGTACAAAATGTCTATTTTAGTTGCTTCTATATTTTAAGATATATAATTAACTACCTAATCATAATTTATGATTTAAATAAAGTTCTAAACTGATGACTAAAGCAGGGAAAATGACCAAAAACAGGAAACCTATTTGGGGGTGGATGGGGTGGGATTATAGTCAACAATTGTGGGTAGCTCAGGTAATCCCCACTCCCCACTTATTAAATAATGCCTTACTTTGTTAATTTTGTTTTAATAACTAATTGACTTAATTATCCTTAATTGTATTATTGATCTACTTCTAGGGGGGAGTTATTGAATTCATTCAATATAGTCTTATTATACTTTTGGTTTATGTCATGTTTGTAGGGTACTTGCTTTAATTCCTTGTAGGTTTCCATTTAAAGTGTCCTACTTTTTCTTTACAAAAATTTATCTTTTCCTTAATTTCTATCTATTTATAATTCATAATTCAACCTTCATTGTATTGATTGGTTTTTTAACTTCATAAGACGTTAATAAATAATTAAAATTAAAATTTTGTATTTAGTAGGTTGTTGACTTATTTGATATTTTTTAAGAGTGAAATTATATATAAAAAGAAAAAAAGAAAAATTGATAAAATATTTATTTATATCTCTAATGAATTTTGTTTTTAGTAAATTTTTTTTCATATGATATAATTAGATTGTTAATTTTCCTTTGAAAAAACCCCTTTTTAAAACTTACATATATCTAGCGACCTAACCTAAGTTGAAATATTAGGATTACATTAAGATATAAAATTTTAATTTTCTTTTCTATCTTAGGGATAAATTATGGAAAAGAAAAAAAAATTGAATATATACTTAAAAACTTCTAAAGCATAGAGTTTTAAAGTTTAAAAAATATGAATTAAACACAGTTGAAATTGGATTGTGGATGATAAGTATGATTAGAGAGTTGTTTGAAATCTGATTGTATCTTGTCCATTAAGAAAAGAAAAAGAGTGCCTCCTTTTTCTTCTTCCTCTTTTCTTTTTCTTTCAGTTATTTATTTATTTATTTATTATGACTTTTGATCTTTCTTTTTCCCAACAAAAGCAGCCTCTTATGTATTTTCCAGTCAGTTTCTTTACTCATTGTGTTGTAGCAACATATAAAATATTGAGAAATTAAAATGTTAAAATAAAACCAACTAAAAAGAATGTTGGATAGAATCATTCACACTTGTAATTTGAGAATTGTGTAATATTCATTCCAGTGTTTCATATATTCTCATATAGAAAAAAGAAAAAGAGTGAAAAAAAAAAAACCCAGTAAAAGGAAGATTATTATGGAAAAAAAAACAAAGTTGTATAAAGAGAATGAAATATGACTATAGAAGAAAAGAATTGATAAAGGAAGATTGGAAAGTTTGAAGAATAAGAAAAAGTTGGTGAGAATTATAATAAAGAGTGATTGTTGATTGTTAATTGGAGAAAAGAGAATATTCTGTACGGAATTCCAAATTTTCAAGCAATCATTAATACAATTATCCAACTGCCATGGTGGCCCCTACCAAATCAAAATGAATAAGCATCCTGTGGTGGCCCCAACCACATTCGCCTCACTTTATTATTCCTTCTTATTTTATATAACAATCAACAAAATATTTACATTTTATACAAATATTCAATCTACTATATCTTTTTTATTTTTCTGAAAAATTTCATACAACAATTAAGGAAAAATTTTGAATTTGAGACTTTTGTCTACGAATAGAAAAACATTAAACGGTAAAACGGAGGATGACAAACCTCCAAAACACCAAAAAAAAGAAAAGAAAAGAAAAGAAAAGAAAAGGAAAAAACAGAGAAAGATCACAAACCTCAAAAACACTAAATTAAAAAAGAAAAAACATCAAAACCTTAGACGGTAATACAGACATCTGAACTGAACCCTGATGACAATTAGGTTCACAGTGGCGCTCTGGCGCTGGAGCCGACGGACGGAAACCGTGATATGACAAAATTCTTTATGGACTCATACATCATTCTCTTCACAAGCTTTCTCTTCATCGGAATCACCGATTTCATTTTTGGACCGCCGGTTTTGTACCCCATCGCCATTTGAACTACCCGATCCGATGCTTCCACAGTTACCGCCTCCACCACAGCCATGGACTCTCCTTCAGGCCTCACTCTCATGCCCAATTCTGATCCAGTCATTAAGTTCATTGGAAACTGTTGTCCGCCCACCCCCGGCACGTCCATGGCAGTTGGAATTGAAATCGGGTCAATTATGTGGGTGGGTTTTAGAAACAGAGATACACAATTGTTTCCCGGCGAGATTCTGGATCCCAATTTTTGCGTAGTTAAAAAAAGTTGGTTTCATAGGGGTTCTTAAATGCTTCCATCGAACTAAAAATTTCCATGTAATTTCCTATGCAAAGACAAGTAGATGTATTTGCCTTTTGTCCTTTTGTCCCATCTTTTTTAAATTTTCATATATTTATAATTAATTAGATGGTTCCTTCCCTTTTCTTCTTTTTACTTTTTACTTTTTACTTCTAATTTCATTATTAAATCATAACTTCTCTTTTATTTTTAAATTTTGTAATTTATGCTTCAAATAAATTTGTTTTGATGTGTTTGGGTTGGATGATACTAATTTGTTTTTATAAAGAAAAAAATAGAAGTGTATAATAAGATTTATAAACTTAATCTATACATTTTAGTTGCACTAGATCATACTAATTCATATTTCTTCTTCTTCACTCAAATTTTACAACTTACTGAAAGAAAAATATATATTTCAAAAATTAATGTAATTCAACACAGATTTTTCACGAATAATGGTTAGTCATGAAATCAACAATTAAGTAGTGATGAAACGTAAGAAATGACGCACATATATATATGATTTACTAATAATGTGTTAGCTATGTCCATGGACAGTACAAATATTATTTAAAAGAAACCAAAATACAATACAACACTAAGGTTTAGAGAGTTTAATATGCACTACTCTAAACTTTAGCATCAAAGTTGTAAATAACTAATCGCGAGACCCTGTACTAGGTCGTTTGTAGCGTCACATATCGAATTCAAGGCATTTCAACAACCACATATGTATTTCTTTAAGAAGTTTCTTGGATATTTCCTCCTCTCAATGTACAAGAAAAGAGATACATTGAGAAGAGGAAATATCCAATAAGCTCCTTTAAAAGATACATTTATCTACTTACTGTTGTTGTTATTTTTAATCACAAAGGAAATCAAAATATTAATGGAGATTTATAAAGATTTATTTGGTAGAAAATCTAAATTCTATTTTATATTTTTAGATTAACTGGGTTTAGTGAATATACGAGACAGATAATCCAAAATATGAAATAGGTTTAAACATTTTTCTAAAATTAAAATTCAATTTTCAAACCCATGTTTCAAAACATAAAATACAGCTATATATTTTTAATCTGTTGTTTTTCAAATTAAGTGTTAAGTAATCCTAATAAAAATAGATTCAAATTTTAAAGGAATTCAGAATACTGTAGTAAAATTCGTAGAAGCTTTCTTAGAAATTTCTCCTAATTCCACTTTTGAAATATAATTGTGATTAAATTAGATTTGTAGTTGAAGAATTGGGTCTAAAATGTAACGTGTAGTTTGTAATTCGTAGATGAATGCCACGGAATTTGTTTAGAGGAATGTCACAAAATGAAATTGAAGTGAAATTAATGTATGTGAATTTGCATTTCATTTCAAATTTACATTAATTTATGTTCATTTTTATTCCTTCCTTCCCATTCCCACTTCCAACTTCCATTGCAATTAATGCATACTTTATCACTACTTATAATTATTTAATTATACCCAATATAATTATGTTAGGTTTGCGTTATAAATTCCGTTCTATAATTTCTTCAAAATATCCATTAATAAACCATCACATCCACAAATTAAAACTTAATTTTATTTTCACAAAATCCATTTTAGTATAGTGATAAAAACAATATTTTATAGAAAAAAGGACATGGAGTGAATCTATGCATGATACATAGTCCAGGTTAATACACTTTGACAAGTCTATGTTCAACTTTTTTTTTCCTTACTTTACATTATTAGTAATTAGTAGATTAAATTTGTGTAATTTTTAATTAAATTTAACATCAAAGACCCGTTTAATAATGTTTTCATTTTTTGTTTTATGTCTCTCACTTTTTTAGGAAACGACGGAATTATTTGATAAATGCTCTCGTTTTTTGTTGTTAAAATTTGAGAAATATAATGTTACAATAAAGATAACCAAATCTAAGGAACAATAAAGAAAACAGTTTCTCACTAATGTTCGTATTCATATGTTTGCTTTCCTTTTTAAGTTTTAGATTCTTACTTTTCTCTACTTGAATTGGTGTGTGTCAATGAAATGGGGAATGACATCTGGATCCCACTCTGCCCTATGGACATCTCTAGTGTGCTGGGTGACAACCGTCCACACCCAAATTTTACTCACAAACAAATATGTCAAAGTTTCCTAAACGAGCAAAAGCTCAACGTTATGATTACATATGTCAGCACATCTTAGGTGAGGAAACATATGTAAATGATTGCTACTAACGAATTAACTAAAAAAAGAAAACTAATCCACATTTATATTTTAATTATGTTTGAATTAAAATGAGGTGTAAGAAAAAGATTGACAGCAGATTTTACATCTAATTGGTTTGTGATTTTAGAAGACATTTTTAAAAACAAATATGTATAATATATCCATCCATTCACCATAATTTGGGTATGGTATAATTTTACCATCAATTTTGAGGTTTGAAAAGTCCAATATTTCTACCCTAATATATACATATATATAATTTCCAATGTATTCAACAACATTATATTGGTGAGCATCTAAAATAGAAACTGGCAAAATGAGATTAATATTATTATTATTAATAATAAGGTTTTCTTCGTGCAAATTTTCGGAAACTCTGTTTTGTAAATTCGATGGAACAATCCTAGATAAAGCCGAATCACTCAGTTTTTGATTAAACAAACAACCAAAATAATTTTGAAGGGGCACATAATTAAGAACAAAACCTACAACTTTCATTACATGTTTGCAATTTGTAAAGAACAATGCTCTGTTTTTACATTAAGATGAGACAAAGGAGGACAAAAAAAAGAAAAGAGAAAAAGATAGAAGAAATTGAAATGCTTTGATACAAAGATGTAATGTAAGAGTGATGATGATTACAAATCTTTAGAAATGGGTTTGGGGCGGTTGTGGATGTCCGAGGAGGGACGAAAGAGGGAAATAAGGAAGTCCTTAAGGGAGTGGTAAATCATGGTCTTCACCAGCTTCCTCTGCTTGGGAATCACAGATTTTATTTTCCTACCGCCGACTCTGTCCCGAATCACAGGGCTTCTGAACGCCGCCACCGGCTTGTCTGGAGGAAGATCGGAGACGCGATTGTGGTGGGGCAGGAGTGTGCAATGCATTTTGTTAGGAGCTGTGTTTGTGAGTATATGTGTTATCTGAACTCAACCAACGATCTATCTATTTATATATTGATTAGTGTCAGGAAATTTCTAAGTCCCTTCTTTTTTCCCTTTTTAACAAAAAAGGACCAAATACTTAAATAATTAAATTTCTCGGAGGACTTTCTCCCCCATGGGGTTTTTTGATTCTTTTATAATGATCAATATTTAGGGGGTGTTTTATATTTTTAAAGATGATATATATTGATGATATGTCTAAATGGATTGTTTCACTCCACTCAATAATTATATATTTAGTTTAAGAGACATTTTAAAGTATAGCACAATCAATAGTAATATTTACAAAATAAAAACAAATTTTAAATTATATCAATTATAAATACTAATAGACATTGATAGAGTTTTATCAATATATATCAACACATTGATGAATATTGATAGAAGTTTATCATTGTGTTTTATTTGATAAAATCTAAAATTTTATTATATTTTATAAATATTTTTTACAATTTTATTATTTAATGTAATTTCTCTAATCTTAGTTATATCAATTCAATTTTTTACATTTATTTTTTTTTTCATAATTTTTATAATACAAAACATGGGTGTAGTTTTCAACCATGTATAACTTTTCTGTTGCATAGTTAAGTAGGTTATGTTTAACGTTCTTTTTAAGCTTAAGGGTCCAATATAAATATGTTTTCTTTTTAAAATAAACAAATTTTCAATTTAAATAAATATTTTGTTAATAATAGAATTTAAAACTTTGTTATAACTTATAAATATTTTGATTTATTTTGTTATTGTTAGAGGCGTAGGTGAAAATTATAAGAGTTTAAGCAAAAAGTTAATTTAAATCAACCAAACCTTTTTTTTGTTTTTTTTGACTGTCATAAGAAGCTTCCACCACCTTTCCTTCTAAAAATAACTCAACACTTTATTTATTTATTATAAAAAAACTAAATTAAAATAATTAATTAACTATAATAAACTGAAATTCATTATTCAAATTTAAAATGAGCATTCCATTTCCAATTCTCATAATACAAAGTTTTTGTGCTTTTCAAATTATTCATTACTAACGTCTTGGAACCTTCCTGGAACCTTCTCTAATTCCACCTCTCATATAAAAATTTGATTTCATATCTATTTTTCTTTCTTTTAATTGTCTAAACTCAATATTATTTGTGCTTTACATAATCCAAATCTGTAATTCTTTAGTTCTCACCAACACAAATATTATTATAGTTTGTCTAAATCTTATTAACCTACCTACTTTATAATTTTAATATTAACAAATCTACTCATACAAAATTTGAAGAGTTTAGACATTTATTAATTAGTTTTTAAAGTTGATTGAGAAAATAGTTTGGCACTAAATTAAATTCACACCATAAAGACTAAATTCAACTTATATTATAATTTCATATAAAATTTAAAATAATCGGTTTTCTTTTGTTTTCCGATTCACAAAATGAAATGATTACTTTTCCCTCTCACACCCTCTTCTCTTTTTCTTCCCACTTGCAAGTTACAATAATGCAATCTAATTTTACCTTCCACTTTCAAGGATTAACATATTTATTTTGGTTCACACCACAAATAACATCTCATAGTTTTATCATTTAAAACTTCAATAATACTCGTATTATTAATACACATTTATCACCTAATGATGTTTGTAAAAACTCATGACACACTTTGAGTTGAACTAGATTTAAAGAAAGAAAAACATTATAGATTGGATTGGTCCATGAGTTCTCATGAAATAACTCAAATTTAATTATAATTAATGTAATTAATAGTTTTTATTAAGAAAAATAATAATGAGAAAAACAAAATATATACCCCTTCAAAACTCTAAATTTTAGAAAGTATGTTTTTTTTAACTTATAATATAATTATTATATATACATGTGTTTATTTTTATTTTTATTTCTCTCCAGCTACTCTAAATTAAACGAAATTTTAGTATTTGGGACGTAGGTGGTTAATCAACATGTTGCAATATTAGAGCTACAATGGGAGACTAATGCAGTTTTGTCAGTCACCATTGACCTTTTTCTTCCTTAAAGAATTCATAGACTATATATAAATGGAACTAAACAATATGGGAAGAATAAAAATGATTGGGGGTAAAAACATTGTATTCAGGATGAGAAATAATTGAAATGAAGCTTTCATATTATGTTTTCTTAAATTGAAACGTTCTGACAGTATATTAATAGTAGTCAACTATAAAGTTTATGCATTAATTGTGTTCACATTAGAAAAAAGAAAAACAAAAAAAAAACCTAATATATGAATGGTTATAAAATGAGATATGGAGGGAGCTACAAGTGAATGGATGAATGATTAAAGAATGGTTTTGGGTAATTAAGTTACAAATTTAGCTAAGGTTTATGAGTTGGTATAAAATAGTACGATTCTTCTT
Source organism: Cucumis sativus (assembly GCF_000004075.3). Classification (NCBI taxonomy): domain Eukaryota; kingdom Viridiplantae; phylum Streptophyta; class Magnoliopsida; order Cucurbitales; family Cucurbitaceae; genus Cucumis; species Cucumis sativus. The sequence continues at coordinate 18,762,464 of NC_026660.2, forward strand.
TCATTATTTAATACAACCAATCTAATTGTCCTCAACGGGAGTCCATAATCTGAAAACCCTAAACCCTAAATGCTAAACCAAATTAATTGCGTGAAATCTACTCACCTAACTTTTGAGTTATATTCTTTTTCTTTATGGGTTAGTCAAGGAGGATGCCTTTCTTTCACTATCAATATTCAACACATCTATTAGTTATCGTATTTTTAATTGTAATTATGCACTCTCTCTATCATTTTTCTTCTAAATCATAATACTAATACCAATGCACTGCTCTTTTCTCTAAACACCAAAACCACCTACACTTCTTTCCATTTCTTTTTCAGTATTTATGTTTTTGTTTTTGCTCATCTTTCATCTTGCTTGCTCCATGCCTTGCTTTTGGGGTCAAAATCCTACTCATTCACTCTACTTTCACATAACAAACCTGAATTAATTATAGTTAATTTTGGATTTTTAATCTTAAATTCGAGTTCCAACTAACCTTCAATTTCATCCATAAGTTTTAATCGCTCTCCATCCCAATCTCGCTATCGATCTAATTCACTTAAGTTAAGAGATTGCATATTGAGATTATTGTCATTTTTTAAAAAAAATCTAAAAGAATATATATTCAAATGAATTGAGTTTAAGAATACATAAATAAAAAGGTATTAAGTATATATTATAATAGTAAAAATTTGGACAATTTCTGTAGGGAGAAACGATTGTGTTGTATCTAATCCAAAATTTCAACCTACAAAAACGAAAAGAGAGAAATTTCCAAGTTGTAGTGTTTGGATTGGAATAGAACTCAATTGCATCTGTTGATTTTTATCACTTCATTTCTTTTTTTTTTTTTTAAAAAAAAGACAAAAGGAAAATTCAACGATTCAGTGCTGATGAGTTGCTTCTTTTTCCGGCGGATTTGTGGAGCCTCTGTTTTAAACATAATTTGAACAACACCCAATTACCCACTCTTTCATTCAAAAACAACACTCACAATGACATAGAAACAAGGAACAAAACACAACTTATTTGCATCACATTGAAAACGAAAAGAAAAGAAAAGAAAAGAAAAGAACAGAAAAGAAAAGAAAACGGCTCTGTTTTCTGAGTAATTAGATGAAACATAGAACAAAACACAGAGCCTTACACAAAAACAAATACAACAGCACACGATGAAACCAGTGAGATGATGATTATAAAAATGTTGAGAAATGGGCTTTCTGCGATTACCCAAGTTTCGGCGTGGGACAAAACAGGGATTTGATCCATTCTTTAATACAATCGTACATCATCCTCTTCACTAACCTCCTCTTCTTAGGAATCACAGATTTCACATTTCCGGCACCTCCATACACAATCGTCGCCGTCTCTGATTTCGCCGGAATCACCTGGTTGTTGCCGGAGAAGACTCTGAATTTCATTTTTTGAAAAGTTTGGAGAGTTATAGTTGCGTAGAAATATGCAACATGGGGTTGAATTTCAAGGCTTCAGTATTTAAAAGAAAAAGAATATTTGAGGACATATACACCTCAGCAGTGGGCCAATAAATAGAAAAGGACATTTTGAAGAAGTGAAACGCCGACTACAACCCCTCTAAAGACCCTCTTGGCCGCCGCCTTCTTCAACAATTAGTGTTACTAATTGTAATTGTTTTTGTTTTGTTTCGCTTGTTCATACTATTAAATCTCTATCTCTAACGTGTTTGACATTCAATTAGACGATGCCGAGTGAGAGCCCTTTTAAAGGCTAGTGAGAGACATTTCAAAAGTAGGAGTCTCATCATGCACAAAAGATTGCAAGACTCATACGTTCTTAAACTATTACAGGATATCTGTTTTCATTCTGTTTTCATTCACGAATTGTTCCGTGAAGTATACAAAAAAAGAATTGTTCTGTGAAGTATACAAAAAAAAAGAATTGTTCCGTGAAGTATACAAAAAAAAGAATTGTTCTGTGAAGTATACAAAAAAAGAATTGTTCTGTGAAGTATACAAAAAAAGAATTGTTCTGTGAAGTATACAAAAAAAGAATTGTTCTGTGAAGTATACAAAAAAAAGAATTGTTCTGTGAAGTATACAAAAAAAGAAAAAAGAATTGTTGTGTGAAGTATACGAAGTATACAAAAAAAGAAAAAAGAATTGTTCTGTGAAGTATACAAAAAAAGAATTGTTCCGAAAAAAAAGAATTGTTCCGTGAAGTATACAAAAAAAAAGAATTGTTCCGTGAAGTATACAAAAAAAAGAAATCTGATGACTTGCTTAAAAAAAAAAGAAATATATATATATATATATATATATATATATATATATATATATATATAGGAAAATAAGTATCATGAAATTCAAGCTGCCAAAGCAATAGGGGACATGATAGGTTCTATCGTGGAAACCTAGGATCGTCTATCATGTAGAAACCTAGGATCGTCTATCATGTAGAAACCTAGGATCGTCTAACATGTAGAAACCTAGGATCGTCTATCATGTAGAAACCTAGGATCGTCTAAACCTAGGATCGTCTATCATGTAGAAACCTAGGATCGTCTATCATGTAGAAACCTAGGATCGTCTAACATGTAGAAACCTAGGATCGTCTATCATGTAGAAACCTAGGATCGTCTAAACCTAGGATCGTCTATCATGTAGAAACCTAGGATCGTCTATCATGTAGAAACCTAGGATCGTCTATCATGTAGAAACCTAGGATCGTCTAAACTTAGGATCGTCTATCATGTAGAAACCTAGGATCGTCTATCATGTAGAAACCTAGGATCGTCTATCATGTAGAAACCTAGGATCTTCTATCATGTAGAAACCTAGGATCATCTAGGTATCGTCTATCATGTAGAAACCTAAGAAGTTAGGTTAGTGATGATAGAGTTGCATCGTCTATCGTCAAACCTAAGAAGTTAGGATAGTGATGATAGAGTTGCCTAGAGTTGCATCGTCTATCATGTAGAAACTCACAAACTCAATAAACCAGGATATTGAAACCAAGATACTAATAATAATAAAAAATATAAAATATATAAAAAAATTAATAATATAAAATATAAAATATGTAAAAAAAATCTTAACCTTTATAGAAGTGGTGCAATGTCACACATACTAACCATAAAAAAAAGGGAAAAAAATTATTATTAGTAAATTAAGTAAGATAAGCACTTTTGAAAGTGGTTAGAAGCAACTTAAAAGAATGTACATAAATAAAGCTTTCTAGAATGGAAAACAAAAAAGTAAAAGAAAATAACAAATATATATACACATATATAAAACCACAAAAGCTAAAAAGTAAATCAGAATATATATAGACACGCGTCAATACAAAAGAAAATAAAGAAATATATATATAATAATAAATCAATTGTTGGTAAAAACGAGTTTTGAAAAAAAGAAATTAAAATTAAAAAAAAACCTTTCAGCCTCTTTCCTTCCTTTTTCGTGTCTTTTCTTTTCTCTTCTCATTTACTTCTTTCTTCCTTTCCTTCCTTTTTCTATACCACTCCGTCTCCATGTGCGACAAATTAAAAAAAAAAAAAAGAAAAAGAGAAGAGAGATATGATGAAATTACTTTTGTGCGGAGGGAAAGAAAGTGACAAGTGGCGTAGCGGAGGGAAAGAAAGTGACTAGTAAATTTTTTTTGATGGCTTCTTTTTCGTTTCTTTTTGCTTGCTTCCTTTCTTTACCACTTCAACTATTTTTTCAACTATTTATAGGGATAAGAAATTATAGATTGGATGAAATAAGAGATAAACTAAATTTTGTTGATTTTTTTTTTTTAGGATATTCGAATGAATCTTTTAATTGAGATATTCAAATTTATTTCTATTAAAAAATTAAGTATTCGTTTTAACAAATCTCAATTTTTTTTAAAAAAATATATAAATAAATAAAAATAATTTGATTTATGTGGAATATTAAAAATATACATACATATTTGGATATTGGCAATTTTCCAACTTTAGCCTCCAATTAAATTACCATATATATATATATATATTTATTTATTTATTTATACAAAATTTTAAATTAAATCCAAAATTCACCTAATCTCATACGTTATTTTAATCACACTCATGCATAGTGTGATTAATTTGTCATATTAACTGAAATCATAGTCAAGAACAAATCACTTAGTATTTTTTGTTTCAGCTTATCGTTTTCGAGACTCGTCCATTCATACACGTGCACTAATCTCGACAGGGGTATTTGTTGAGTAAGAAATTTCGGCCAATTAAATCCTGTCACATCATCATAACAAATATTCGATAATTATATTTTATTGGATTTTGATAATTAAGTTTATTCAATCCAACCAAATTCAAACTCAACAAGCAGATGGACCTAAGCCCAATAAAGCAAATGGGCCCAAGCCCAAGTCCAAATCCAATAAGACAAATGGGCATAAGCCTAAGCCCAACAAGCAAATTGGTCAAAGTTCAAGCCCAACAAGCAAATGACCAAAACCCACCTAAAGCCCACAAATTTTCTCTATAAATAGAGAAATTTGTCATTCATTTGAGGAGGTATTTTTTTGTTGAAAGAAGAATTGAAGCTCTGAAGTACTGAAGCTCTGAATGAATTGAATTCCCATAGCGGAAGCGTGTGAACGAATTTCAATTTGAAACAAAGAGAAAACACCTAAACATGCTCATCTGGAGGATAAGGAGAACACACGAATTTCAATTTGAAACAAAGAGAAAACACCTAAACATGCTCATCTGCAGGATAAGGAGAAAGAAAACTAACATTTGTAGAACCTTCCAGAAAACTAACATTTGTAGAACCTTCCAGAAAACTAACATTTGTAGAACCTCCCAAGAAGTTTCAAACTTTTCAATGAACACCACGTGCAACACCACAAAATCTTTCTTGACTCAAGATAAAAAATACACAGATAGATGTGGAGCTTTGTGTTTTTGTTTTAAAGGAAAAATTATTTGCATAGACTTTTTTTATTTTTACAGACATAGCTCTTGTTTTTTTAATTTCACCTCCCTTCTATATTAACCAAAAGATATGAAGAGAGATGGAGAGGGAAGTTATAAAAAATAACTTCCTCCCTCTCCCATTAGGTAGAATAACTCCATTGGAGTTATTCTTTTATTTGAATTAATATTAATATAAATATAATATAAATTCAAATTATATTATATCTTATATAATATTAATTTAATATTATATCTCATATAATATTAATTTTATATTATATCATATATAATATAACCAAGGGTATAGATCTTCTCCTATGATCTATAGTTCTAATATGAATCAAATCCATATTATTATTATTTGAATCATATTCAAATATTAACTTCTCTCATGATATTATAATGTATCAAATACATTATATTAATTGTATCATGTACAATTTATTCTCTTTAATCAATTTGAACGATTCAAGTTAAACCAAAATAAATTTGATTCTCATTTATCTTTATTGAGCTAACAAGGGGACCTTATGGATCTACAAATTAAAGCTCCAATGATGTGAGATTAATTAATTAAACTCTTTAATTAAATTAATCACTATTCATTATCAGTCATTCCACTAAAGACCAATAGTTGCACTCTTTTTACTGTAGATATATTTTTGTGTCCATTAGATATAACCAATCAACAGTGCAATGACCCTTCACAAATTGCTAAGTACAGCTAGGCCAAAAATTATCGTTTTGTCCATGTAGTTACATCTAACTCCTTAAATACCACCAATTCCTCTAATGAACAATAATTATTGTCTCACTATAACGAAACTCCTCTCGAGCCAAGAGAGGGTGTGGCGCCACATTGTTCAAGCCCTAGAATCAGCCCTTAAGAGAGCAATTTCTCTACTTACTCTATCTATAGAGAAAGAGTGAATTCTTTCTTGTGTAGTTGTGTTTCCAGCTCCCTAATCAAATGAATCCTCAAAATGGTAGACTTATTGAGTCGGCGATATAGGCCACTCTCACCCATGCAAATCAAAGAACTGCCTTTATAGGCAGGAGTTCACAACTCACTCAAGATTCAGGTCAAGTCACCTATGATCATCTTGGTGAAATGTAGTCTTAACTAGTAACGGTGTTAATAAGAGAGACTATTCATTTCGTGGTCCGATCTTATACAGACTCTTTGTATAGAATACCCCTGCTCTAATGTCTCGACATGAATGATTATGATCAAATCATTTGTAGCACTTTACAACAATTGTAACAACTACAAAGCAGACCGTATTTGTAGTGTCACCAAAATAAGGTATTCAGCCTTATCCATCTACTATAGACCATTTAGGTTATCATTTAAACATGATCCACTTGTATGTCTCCACATACATGTTTAGGTTACATAAAATAACCTTGGATGTTAGTTTATTGGTTTTGTGGGTTAATGCAACTAAATGTCAAATAAAATAACATACTTTATTTTATTAGATAAATAAAATGTTTGTATAATATATACAATTACAAACTACAAAACCACAAGATTTAGGGCATCAATCCCAACATTTGGAACTCAGGTTGAGAAGACCAAAGTGATCCAACCTTGCTATTTGTTTCGGGATTGAACACATTATTTCAGTCTTTGTTTGGGACTAGATTACCAGTTGTGGTTGTGGGTTCATATGCTTATCTTATTCCTACAATCTCCATTGTTTGGCTAAGAGATATGCTTCCTTGACAGATCCTCAAGATGTAATACTTTGTTACTTTTCTCATAATTCTATTGGTTTTAATGCTTCTGAAGGGATCTAAAACAATAATGTTTTGGCATTTACTTGCTGTATATACTTTCAGAGATTCATTCAGGCTATGCAAGGAATTCAAGGAGCTCTCATAGTGGCTTCATGTTTTCAAATGGTTATGGGTTTCCTTGGCTTTTGGAGGAATACTGTGTGGTGGGTAACTCTTAACTACTTAGTTTATGTGTTTCTTAACCATGTTGAACTTGGTTATTTTAGTTGAGTACATAATTTTTGTAATGACTTTTGGATTAGGTTTTTCAGCCCTCATTATGTGGTTCCCTGTGTTACTTTCACTGGACTTGGTCTGTATCATCTTGGTTTTCCAATGGTAATGCAATAAATAGCCTTTTGCTCTTCAATCTTACCTTGAAAATTGATTTTCTTCATGTTCTTCATACTGTTTGCTATTTTTAGCTGGCAAAATGTGTAGAAATTGGACATCCAGATCCTGGACTGATTATTATAGTTAATATCTCACACGTAAGTAAAATCTCATATTTTAGCCTCACTTCACAGCTTCACTTTGTGCATTCGAGGGTATCACAAACTCTTCTTGATTGGTTTTGTGGTTTTGCAGTATCTTCCTTATTTATTGAAAATTAAACAGCCAATCTATGATCCATATTCGGTGTTGTTTTCAATTGTAATCATCTAGCTATATGCACAACTCTTAACTTCAAGCACTGTTTTATAATGACAAGCCCACAACAACTCAGAAAAGTTCTCGCACTGATCAAGTTGGACTTTTGAGTATTGCTCCATGGCTATATTTTTTATTTTATTTCAAAATATAATTAATTATTTATAGTAGACGAAAGGGTTGGAATATTTGTAGTGATGGGTTTGTTTTACGTATATATTCTATAACAACCAATACTATGTCAACCTGGTTAATTTTTAGTGAAATTCAAATTTACAAATTTTACATAATTTCAATTTTATATTTATTACGTATTTATATTTTCAATTTGGAGTTTAACATGTTACTAATTTTTTTTAAATTTCTTTCGCTAGTTAACTAAGAAGTTATTTGATTGTTTTTACCACAGAATATTTCTTTCAGAACTGTTGGAGAGTTCTTATATGGTCTATATTATCTCATTTCATTGCGTGCAGGATTTACATTCCCTATCCATTTCATTGGGGAGGTCCAACTTTCAATGCTGGAGAAGCCTTTGCAATGATGGTTGCTTCTGTTGTTTCCCACTTTGAGGTCATGTTCTTTGACTTCATATGTATTATATATGTCTTCTTTACCATTAGCTACTTACCTCCAAGTCATGTTACTTCTAATAATAAGATATTTCAGAGTACCGGAACATTTTTTGCTGCATCAAGATATGGCAGTGCAACTCCAGTGCCTGCATCCATCATCAGCCGAGGTAGCGGTTGGCTGGTAAGATGTGCCATAAGTGTCCAATTTGTGCTAGAATTCTTCTCTGGTTCTTTATTTCTCTTATTAGTTTTGGATTCTTATTTTCTCATCAATTCCTCTTTAATTTGGGAGTTGGAGTTTTGCTCAATGGCATGTTTGGTTCTCTCACTGGCACTTGTGCATCTGTGTAAGATTAGGATATTTTTCACTAGTTTGCAGAAATTAACAAAATTATATGGTATGATTGAGAATGGTTGGAACCTAAGATTTTGTCCAAAATTCTTCAACAATATCACAAGTCCAAAATTCTTTTTATGGCATATTGCATGCATTGCATTCAATTGGTGAAGATGGGTGGATGTGCCCCAAATATATCCAGGCAAGATACATGATCAAATTTGTTTTGGTTTGCTTAGATGGATATGTGGAACTAGTTTCTTCCAAGCCATAATGAACTTTATGGTTGTTGTCCGCTTTGTTGAGTTGAGTTATTGAGATAGCACTGAGCCAAAAACATGTTTTTAATTAGTTGTTCTCTATTGACAGTTTTACAGAAGCCCTGAATTTTGGTCTCCACAATGTAACAAGTTTTTTTGTTTATGTCTCCAAAATCAAATTAAAGGCTATTCATAAGGTGTTTTTGTTCTAATTTTCCGTTTTCTTTTAATGGGGACTGAACTTCTCCTAGTGTTATATATGGTGTCTGTGTGAAGAGATTTGAAAGATGGGTCTTTTTACTTACATGGTGGGTATTTGGATTGTTCTCTAAGATGTTTGATGAAATGTGTCTCGAAAATCAGTGGCTAATTGCTAAGGTGATCTTATTCTAGTTTTATGTGTCCCTTGAAGGGTTTGAATTTATGTTATTGCTATATGGTGTTTGTATTAAGAAATTTAAGTTGTTCATGATGTCTCCAAAACAAGTACTTCTTACTCATGATGTTTTGTTCTCCAACTCTCACCTAAAATCATTGGAAAGTTAAGCTTACGTACAATAAGATCATAATAGTTTCTTTTTTCTCTATGAAATTGATTGTGTTATCAACAATAGAAAGTGATAGTAGTAAATTATATTCAATATTTTTCAGTTTTTGAAATGATATTGATAAAAGAACACGAAAATGGAAAGACAATTATGGAGGGCGAAGAACTTTATGATTTCTGTTTGCTTAGAATGGTTGAGTATCATTATTATTGTTTTTTATATGATCAATTTCTTATCAAATATGAGATAAATATTGATCTTATGAATAGAAAATGGGAAGGCAGCGGATTTGAATTGTAATTATGCCTTTAGAAATCCCAAATTCGGGTGACCATCGAACACATTAGTTTCATAATCTACTTTATGCAGCTACAATGCCACTTTTATGTTTAGGTTGTAGTAGTTGTACTAATGGTTTTGATTGTAATTGCGGTTGTTTTGAGACATGGTAAAAAAAATTTAGTTGTGATTATTTTAAAACTAGTTACTATTGGTGTAAATCTCTAAAATTTTAATGTTCTTATTTTGGCCGCCTTGTTTAATTTGATTTTACAATAATATTTGAAACAAGTTGTAGAATCTTATTAGATATGCAACGTGACTACATATGTTAGTATGAGGCTTGGAGTAAAATGTTGTGATAAAAAAAAGGCTACTGTTTTTTATATTGGAAGGCCTGTGATAAAATGACTTTTTTATTATTATTATTATTTTAGATTTACGACTCTGCACATGATAGCTTGCTTATGTATTTTTTTTAATGAAAAAATAATATGCTCGAAGAACTAACTTCGTAAATTGAAACTTAATTCTTGATGTCTTGTGTAGTCTAATATTGAAACTCTTGTTCTTTTTTACATGCAGTGAAATTGCAATTGATAACAATTTCAGAAATAATAATTAAAGATATAGCAAAATTTTAAAAAAATTGCAAATATAGCAAAACTATCACTGATAGACTTATATCATTGATAGAATTTGACAAATTTTGTTATATTTGCAAATTTTTTAAAATGTTGCTATATACTTAATCACTTTGAATCAAATTGCTAAATTTGCAACTATCCCTTTTATAAACTTTAAGATTTTTCATATTTGACATAGAGTTAGGTAGAACAATATCTTCATATGGTAGAAGTTTGAGGTATTGTAATTAAGTATGCAATGACTAACTATTTGTATGGTTTAGTGATATATGCAATTTTGTTCAATTGTAAAACACGTATTATTCGACTTGGTAAAAAAATCCAAAAAATTATGTAACCACCAGTTTTGCCAAAATTCTTAATATTTTTTCAGATTTGCTATTTTTCAGTTTGTTAAACTAAATTTTGTCTTTGTCACGGTTATCTGAGATAATCGTGAGAATGAAAAAATAATAGATAAAGATTTGGAAAATAACAAATCCAACAAATATTTTGATTTTTAGCAAAACCACCTGAAGTAGACATCTTTTGACAAATTTTCAATCGATTTTACCTCTTCATAGACAAATATAGAAATTTTCATATAATGATTGATAATATAATTTATTCATTGTACGTTTCTTAAGATTTGATTAATACTTAATAACATTTTATTATATCACACAAATACACAATTTTCATATTTATCATTCATTGTTTTCGGATTATATATATAGTAATAAATATTTATTTTATCATTTTATTTTAAAAGTATAGTTGGAAAATCTTCAAAGTTTGAATTTAAAATTGTATTATTTCCTAAAATTTTGCATTTTGATGTAATAACAACTTCATATTAATAACATTGTATCCTCTTTATAATTATGCATGTAACAATTATTCTCTATATTATACTAATGTCATTTGATATAATAACAACTTCCTATAACTGCATTTAACATAATAATAAATTGAAATTAAAACTTCCATAGAATGATTCATTTAAAGATTCTTCCATGAAATGATTTTATTTGTTATTTCTCCCTATAATTACGATGCATTTAACAAGGAAAATTTTTCTTCCCTAAAAGAAATTAACTATTTCCTAAATGGTATCATTGAATTATATTCATAGTCGTTTAACTAATCAAACTTTATAATAACCAATAGAATTAAGATTTTTCAATCATAGTATATGTCAAGTATGAATGATCTTATAAACTAACAGATTTGGGACACATAAAAAGGTAAAAATTTTGGTAATCAAGATATAGTATCATTTGTCAGGCTATAAGATAATTTATATATTTCAAATATAATGTATTTTAATAGCTGACATGATATTGGAAATAACAGGAAAATAGTGTATTTTGCAAACAACCTTCAAATTTAATAAATCTTAACTAAATTTTCTATTTTTGTTGATAGACAAGATATATATACAAGATTTTCAAATTTGTTATATTTTAAACAATGTATTAAATAATACATATATATTTTTAATAAAAATTTGAATTTAAATTTTAATATATATTGTTGATAACAATTTGAATTTAATTATGCTTCGATGACATTTTTGTAATTATTTGAATCTTCTTCTTTTAGGTTTTATTAGATAAGAAAAGAAAAAGATTGAGAGAGAAGTCAATTGTGAGAGAAGAATTGAGAGAAGAATTGAGAGAAGAAGTCAATTGTGAGAGAAGAATTGAGACAAGAGACGGACATAGTTGAGAGAAGAATTGAAGAAGAAGTCAATTGTGTCCTCATTTGTTTTCGTCAAATGTTGTGGCGATTTTTTTGATGAATTGAATAAGAAATGAGTGATTATTGTAGAATATCATCACTGCATTGTTCAATTTAAAAAAGTTTGAGAGGTTTTGGCCTAAAGAAATTTTTTCGGGTTTCATGATTTCTTGTCAGAGCTTATTGAACCATGACTCTCTTCTGTGTTTTTTAAAATTAAATCAAAATCTTGTAAAACTGTCAATAAAAAAAAGAGAAAGAGGAAGACGAACAGGTGAAAAGCTTCTTATTAATGACAACTTTTCTAATCTTTATAATTTTTAAGAAAATTTGTATGTAACATATGTTATTTTAATTACAATGAATTTTGGATTTAGGTGAACAATTGTATTTTTTATATTTGATAGGAGCTGTTGAGAAATTGTTTCATATAGTTTGTTATTCTAACCATTTAAATATATATTTTGCTATTTTCTGACAGTAAAAGGCAAAATTTACTATTCTTCTCGACAATCCTTACTTTAACCCAAATTGATCCCAAAAACTTATTTATTAATTAAATAAAATTTAAAAGAAAAAGCGTCACCGGTGCCGGTTGGTTGACAACGAAGTTTCTATTCAGTTTTCTAAAACAAACGAAGTCTCTGTTTCTAATTGGATTGAACAACGCAATGGCCAATAAAAACACCAAACTCCCACTGTTTGATTCAACAAATAAGCATTAAAAGTTCCCACGAGACACAAAAATAAAAACAAATCACAACTTTATTTAATTACACCATTTGTAATTTGTGGAGAACAAGGCAAAGCGTAAAATGCTCTGTTTTCTCCGTACAATAAAACAGAGGAACCATGAAGAAGAAGAAGAAGAAGATAAAACAAAAAAACCCTAATAGGAAAACATAATTACAAAGCTAAGTCACGGGGTGTTGGGTTTCCCGCAAACGAAAAAAGAGGGATTGAAGAAAGTCGATTACAGAGTGATACATCATCGTCTTCACTAGCTTTCTTCTCGCAGGAATTAGAGTATAAACCTTCCTGGGTTTGGAAATTGGGTGGGTGGTGGCAGGAAAATGGATGGAGTTGGTAAATGGCGCAGTATTTGGAGCCATCAGAAAGTGAGTGAATTTGTTTGAGTTAGAAGGTGAGGAAGGTTTGTAGTTTTATAGAAATGTGAAAGCAAATGCTGCTGGGTGCCACGATTGTTAGGATCCATGTTTCTAAGAAGTTTCGAAGCTTTGCCAAAGTAAATCGACACTCCAAACCTTTCCATTCTATTTGGAATTGACATCCATCAAAACTCAAAATGTAAGCTTCCTTGACTTTTATATCAACTTGGTTCACATTTAAAGTTCTTAGCATAACTTCATGTTTTACCAATCTATATCTACAACTCATAATCCAAACAAACCATTTTAACATACATTTGTTTCTCTAATTTAATTTTTATAAAGTATCTTCAACCTCTCTTTACCATAAACCTAGCCTTACACTAATAATTGACCCTATACAATTTAATTTACCCTTATAGATTGAGTCTTACTTAGAATAAGAAACCATTACAAATTAATTGCCTCCAAAACCTAATATATAAACATAAACTTATTTTAATGTTTCTCACATTTTGTCAATTCTCACTTTTTCAACATTGCTCAACATATAGAAACCCTTCATAATAAAACATTATAGTTTCTACTTTTTAATAATTCAATACTTCATCATATTTCTCCACTCAACTTACACAACTTTTCTTTTTCTTAAACTTTTAGTTTATCTTCAAAGAATGAGTTACATTATTTTGATTTAGGATTTAGTTATTTAGTTTAAGATGATGACCAAAAGTTTTAATTAATAAAATTTGAAGTTTTTGGAAGAAGGTGATCAACAAAAGTTATAATTGTTGACAAATTTAATATACTACGAAAATTAAAAAATAAAAATAGTGAGCCTATTATAGTTGTTACATTTAATTATTATGTGTTTGAAATTGTATTAAAATATATTTAAAAGCAATCTATTCAAAATAACACTATTTGGAGAAAATTGTTGGACTAAATCTGAGAAGGAAAGAACATTTTTTTTATTCCACACTTTTCAATAAAACTAAGTTTTGCACATCTAAAGTTAATATATAAATTGATAATTTGTGAACAATTAGTGTTTTAAAAGATTAACAAATGTTATAAAATTATATCAATTTTTTTTTATCACACTTTCACTTTTCAACAATTATTGAAAGTTTATGTAAGTGTGGATGCAAAAGCAACTTAGTATGTTTAAAAGGTAAAATTTTATTTAAAATGAGGAATTTGAACAACTAATTAATAGAAATGAAAATGAAAAAAACCATCTTAAATGATTCTTCAACACAATTATTTGTGATTAATAAAGAGAAAAAAATCACAGTAAATTAAAATAAATAATTTGATTAAATTTCAAGTTCCTTATTGAAAGTTATTTTAAAATGATCTTTTTTTATATATACATATACACATACACATCATATACATATACATATATACATCATACACACGTATATATATATTAAAAGAGTTGTGTGGTATTCATAAATAAATATTCCAAAATACTTCAATGGCTATTGCCTTGCTAATTAATAAAAGCAATGAGTTATTTTCTAAAAGAGTTAAAATTTACTTTTATAAATTTATTTGTATGTATTATGAATAACTAAAAAGTGTATGAATAAAAGAACATACTCATAAATATTTGTTTGAATAAATAAATAAACCATTAAACTAACTAAACAAATAACAAAAAAAATCATTGAATTAATTTAAACATAGATTATTATTAAATAATGTATTTATTTTAATCCATTCTTATAGAAAACTAATAAAGTATGAGAACCAACTTATTGTATTACATCAATTTATCGACGTCTACAATTTTAATATATGTTCGTGAACTAATGTGCAATTGTGTTGATACAAAAATAGATGATTATACACAATGTCAACTTTGACAATCATATAATTCACTTAAGTAGCTCATATAAACGATGGTGGTGAGTTTCAAATTACAATTTAATCTGTATGTTATTAAAAGTTTTAATAGAACATTTTAGTTAGCATTTGATTTGTTTGTAATAATGATAAAGGTTATTTTATTATTATTTTAGAAGAAAAATAGTTTGAGGTAGGATGAAGTTTAGAAAATGTGTATAATTCCATCAATAATGGTTTAGTGGTAAAGTTAAGATTAATTAGTAATTTAGGGTTAATAAAGGGTATAGTTATTGCAAAGGAAATGAAATGACCATATTGTGTTAATTTAGGTGGCTCAAGTTTGGGGCAAAACTTGTCATTTATTTGAGTTAGTTAACACATAGTTTGACATTATGGGCTCTCGGGAAAGGAAACTAAGTTGATATTTCCTTAATCTCTGTCACTACTACTTATTTTCCATATTTCAATATATTATATTGTTTATATGACATCGCCAATTACATTCATCCTACTCATTATTTATAAATATTATCATAAAAATACCCAACCACCTCATTTCCATAATAATAATAATAGGAAAATTGTAATGGGTTTCAAATTAAATAAACAATTTAGCAACTATATATGTCTTCTATTTTTCAAATATCCCAAATATGAGCATAAAAAAAGAAATCCTAAAACTAGAATCAAGTGTTCATTTTGGTGATTTTTAATTTTTAAATGAAATGTTTCTTCCACAAAATTTAATTTAATTCAATTTAAGTAACATGACAAAGTATTCAATGTTTCCCATTTTACATTAAATTTTAATTCAAGAGGCCAAGATCACCATCCCCGACTATGCATTCCATCTATTTTTTTGGTTTCTCTCATCTTTGAATGTGTTGGGTGATTTTGTTGATTTGGTTGGTTTTGTTCAGTCTCATATGTTATATAGACCGTGGAAGGCGAAATTGAGAAGGGATTTGAAGTCGTACAATACAAGAAAAACCCTCTACTACGACGGTTATTTATATCACAAAATGGAAGAAGAAAAAAAAATTGACACAAAAGGTGAAAAACACATTTTTGGTGGGAAAAAGCAAAATTTTTCGGATAATACTTTTCACGACAGTTATTTGATGTCATAGAAGATAACTAAAATAATATATTTATATATATAATATATTCATTCTCTTCAACATTCAATCCACAGCCATCACCTACTCACTTGTATGTCGTTTGTTCCTTTTCTATTTCTCTCTCTATATAAACTTGTTCTCTGTCACTCTTTCCCTATTTCCCTAAACTCCATGGATCGTTGGTAAGGTGTGCAATTTTCAATTTTATCTGAATTCCATCTTTTTGGCAAACATTTGTACATGATATATGTGAATTAAATTGATTGGAAAAATAAAACTATTGTTTTTCTTACTTTTTCTTTTCTTTGTTGGAAAATAGAAGTAGATTATGCATATGTTGCATCTGTTATTTAAATGATGAGTTCAGTCTGAGTTCTATCTTTGTTTTTTTTTTTTTTTGTTAGTTGACTGTTTTGGTTGCATCTATTATTTAAATTTATGTCATATAATTATCGTTACATTCTTATGGAGTGTTTTTAGAGATGAAGATGGAAGATTGATATGCAGATTGTATTCTATTTTTTGGTATGCATAACCATAATATTTACTTCCTTATATTCATGTTGTTTTTGTAGGTTTTAATGAAGCCGACAAAGTTCATGAATTTTTTTTTAAAGAAGCTAGGGTCATCAAAATACACGGACTATTTTTAAAATTGAAGGATTTGACCATGCTTCAAGCAACCAAGAATATTTTGAGAGGCGAATGATTACCGGTTGGTTGTTTATGCTTGTACGAAAATCATGTTATATGTATTATGATGGTATTTACACTGATTTTGATTAAGAGCTGTAATTCCATACTTGTAAATTATTCAAACTTGATTAAAAATGTACGGATATTACAAAGTATATTATAGCGTATTTATATTAAAGTGTCAACCATTTGTTTCTATATGGATGTTATGTATTATATCATTATTGTCATTGAAATGGTTCGTGTAATGAAGGAGCGACAAGGAGAACATGGAAAAACAATATTAATTAAGGAATTTGCAATAGGAAATAAATGTCATAATATATGAATTCGTCCACAATTGTCGTCAATAATAAAACAATGACATTTATTTTTATAAAAAAAACTGTCAGGATTTTCCTATATTTAACAGAAAAAAATGTTGTCAATGGCAAAACAATGACATTTAATTTTCTAAAAAAACGGTCACGATTGACATATCCTTGACATTTAAAAAATGTCATAATAAACGAATTTGCGACATTTTTAAATTGTCCTTAATACACAAATGATGACAGTTATTTGTTGTCATAATATAAAATATGAGAGTTATTTGTTGTCATAAAACAATAATTAATGATATTTATTTTATGTCATGAAAAAATTTATTGTGATAGTTTTCAAAAACTGTCATAGAAGGACTTTCCATGACTCCCGGTACTATGACTGTAAATAACCCCTCATAAGGCTACAAGGTCCTGGATACCAAGTGACCCACCTTCTCGCCTCATTATGCAACAAGCTCACGAAAAGAAGAAGGATGACAAGATAGGTTAAGAAGAACTGAGGGAGAAAATAGAAGGATAAAAGGAAATGTAAGGAAAAAAGCAAACAAAAGTGAAAAGATAAACATGAATAAAAGAAAATGTAATAAGAAGAAAATGAGAAGAAGAAAGAAAAGGTGAATCAGCAGAGCAAGAAAGGAGGATATTGAGCTTCCAATGGGAAACACTTCCTTGCATGGGGCCTTATTTTAAAGTTTTAGCAACAAGGACCCAAAAAAAACAAGATAAATAAATTTGAGTCCTTGGACGAAGAAACAAAGAAATAAAGTTGGAGACAAAAGTGGAGGAGGAAGCTACGAAGGAGTTTGAGAAAGAAAGTGACAGAAACACTTTGTCGGAGGAGAAAGTGCCCAATCGCAAGAAGGGAAGAAGAAAAACACATTTAAAGAGTTCTTGCGGGAACTGATAGAGGGAAAGGAGAGAAGGAAAAAGGGACCTCATCACCATCCATACGACAAAGGATAAATCAAAATATACCTCGAGAACAATTAAGGATATAAAGGGGTTAAAGAAAGGGGGTAATGATGGAACATACAAGAAGAGGAGGAAACCTTAGGAATGAAGAAAGGACAATCCTTTTACGCTGACGAATCCAAGGATGTCTTGTTGCAAGCCCACCGCCTTGACCTCTATGTAATCCTCCAATCCTCCAATGACAAACCACTTAAACTCCTCACAAGTCCAAATTGCCAACATTCCCCGCTAAAAACTCTTTCACGCAAACCTTATTCACCTACTCCGAACCTTAGCAAATTTGATGATGCGTTGTGATCCGATAGCAAAAATGAGAATAACTCCACCAGCACCATCTTCGCTGAAACCTCATTTACTATCGTAATCCTTAAAGGATATGCTAAGTGTCACTAATTGTTTGGTCTTTTAAATTATGTTATATGTAATTTTTCTATCTTTTTACTTATGCGTTTAATTTTTCTTGTCGCAAGCTTGGCTCTCTGCTTTGTAGTATTATAGTTTTCTTCATGATTCAATAACACTTCAATGAAATAAATTATGTGAAATAAAGTTTCATTTGTTATTAAGGCGTTTAACTTGTTAAGGAACCTTAGAAAGTATTTCTCTAGTTTGTTAGGTGAGCAAGCTTTATCTCATACCTCATTTGTAAAATTTTTGTGCGAATAATCTTATCATTTATTTTTAGCAGTGAGGACTTTGCAGTCTCTAAACTTGCGAGTGTGCGAGAGCCACGTTTAGAAATTTTCTTAAGGCGTTTAAAAACAATGACATTTAAATAAAAGTTAAAACTAAGCCAAAAAGTGAAAATTTTAAAATTTTGTATTCCTTTATTAAATTTAAATAACAACTCCTATGTTGCCTTCTCTCGCAAAAATAAAGAAGCATAGCTTCAAAAATAAAATTTAGAGAGTTAAGTAATAAGAGGCGATATGAGTTACAATTGTGGAGAGAAATGGACTCATAGAGTACCAATGATTTTCTAGTTATCGCCAAAACATAAGTAAATACAATAAAAAGCATTATTTTGCCAAACAAAAGGATTCAATTTTTTTTGAAAAATCTAGACATTTCTGAAGCGGAAGATAAGATTTAATGTGGGGAATGAACAATGGTATTTTTAGTATTAAGCTTGCCACATTCTGAACTTAGAAATATTTTCATAGCAAAAAGTACGCTTGCTTGCGTTTTAAGAAGTGTAGAAACGCAAAAGGGAAGGTGAGTCTTTGAAGAAGAATAGTGCGTGCAGACAATTAGATACGGAGTGATGCTTGAGGACAAACATTATTCTAAATTTGGGGGTGTGATAACGTGTATAAATAACCGTTATTACAATCTCTTGTATTAGAATAATGAGGTCAAAATGCATAAGAAGATGATCAAAATGCGTAACTTACGTTGTAAATACATAAGTATTTAGAAATAAACTATACATAAGCATTATGCCTGTTTTACGTGGTTTTCATATCTAAGCGCATGATGAATATAAAGAAAGAAACAAGTGAAGCAGAGACATCTTCCGTAAGAACTACGCGATGGAAACTCATTTGGTAATTAATGTCTCTAGGCGAGGAACCATGTCATCACGCGAGGAAGGCTCACTATTGGATAATAATGGTAGTTGGAGTGATGTGACCTCAGAGGAATGGAATCAACACTGATAATCTTAGAGGAATAGAAGTTTTCCGCCTAAAGCTGTCTATAAAAGAACACCACCCCCACCATAAAGAAGAGACGCCTAAATGGGTGACATGCTTGTATGGGCACAAATAGGGCCTACATGGGCCAAAACCTAAAGAGTTGATGGCAAGGATTAGTCTCACCACTGTGTGTACACCACTCCATCATCTTCTCGACCAGATTGTAACACGAAATCTTAAAGTGTAGGAGGAGAAGAGTCCATCCCCCGTTTCCCCCCAACTTGTATTTCATTTTCTTCCTCTTTCCACTTACTTTTTCTTTACATTGTATTCATTCATATTGTACATTGGCTGAAAGCCTTCATTCTTTAATACAACGTATCTTTATACGCTCTTCAATCTATTTATGCCTCTACTATTCATATGTCTTTGTATTATTTATAGTTTAGGTTTATGATTTGTTCGCGTTAAGTAATATTTATTTGTACCGCTTAGTGTGTTAGTTGAGCTACATTATGCACTTAACTAGTGTATGTCACCAACTACCCAAGGGTGAGTAGCAAGGACGTGGTTAATACACGTAAGGAAGAATTTTATTTACTTTGCAAGATGCCTTCTTTCATTTGTATCCTGAAAGACGAACAAGTGTGGATAATAGGGGCTGAGAGGTTGTTGTCCTTAAATGTGAAGCACTCTAAGTAGAATAAATAATTATTTTTAGATATAAATAAATAATTTAGTTAATCATAGTCATTTGGATCTCGAAAGAAGACCAAGTGTGGCGTTCAATGACTTCGAGAGGAGGAAACCTTAACCATAAGATAGTTTGATGGGTTATATCGCATCGAGGTAGTCATATATCTTACTCATCTGATAGCATGTGACCTTCCTTTACCCTTCTCTTACACGCAAGTTCGTTCGCTCTATCCTCCATCTTGCCATAATTTATTCGTTTGTGCATGAGTCTCTAGGTGTAAGTAAGTAGTTTTAGTTTTGTTTACATTCTTTTAAACCCAATTTTCATAACGACTAAATGATAAGTAGACCTTAGAACTAATGTTTGGAACTAATTCCCTGTGTTCGAGCCTGGATCACCCAAGTGAACCTACTGTTTGCGTGCACTTAGATGAGCAATAGAAAAACTTGTACTCAACGAGGACTTAGCTATTACTCAATGAATAGATACATAGTGAGCATTTTGCATGATGTGATCATGACCCATGACCTATCGCATAGAAGTGTGCACACAATACAAAAAAAGTAAGGAGAGCATTTTAAGCGATGACCCTACTTCTAACTTTTTAGAATACAGATAGCTCTCAATTACCCTCCTTGCCGATTACAACCAACTATCAATTTTCAAGCACCTATATGATTCGTTGAAAAATTCCATTTTTCTAAATAACTCCCAAAAGTTGTCCTTGTCTGATTCACTTAAATGATGGAACAAAACTGTGTCAGAGATATGTGCAACTTGATGAGTACGAGTTGTGATCATATCCTACTTCCCTTAGCTCCATCCATAAGAAAGACTAATCCATTTCACCCGATTAACATTCCACACATCATCCATGACAAGCAAGTATTTTTTCCATCAATTTGTTCTCGAAGCATACTTTGCAACGTATAGAGGTGAAGGCTGGGCTCAGGTCTCTTTTTTGTGAGAGATTATATAATACTTTTAACAATTACTTTGATATCAAATTTTTCATAAATACACACCCACATTATTGTCAGTTCAAAATGTTTCTTTTCCTTCATATCGATGTAGATAGATTGAGCAAGGGCGGTCTTTCCTAATCCTCCCATTCCAATAAGGGCAACCATAGTAACATTTTCCTTTACGATGTTAGTATCCAATAGATTATGTACAATACATTTCTTGCTTGTTGTTAGTTCTATGTTTGGTCATATAACTTGTCTTTTGAAGGCTTCATAGGAGAACTCGTCTATCAAATCATCAATATCGTAGAAAGCACCTTTGAGCCTTGAAACCTATTCCTTCACCGCATAACTCTTGTACTGCTTATGTTCTGCGTCGAGAAGTACTACTTGGATGGCGAAAAGAGTGTCTTTCAGTTTGTCAAGCTCTTCATGGAAACCGATCCACAACAATCCAAGCTCTAGGAGCGAGAAAGAACCCAATTTGGTTGCAATATTTGCTGAAAGGCTAAACAGAATTGATTGTGCCATAAATGAAAAGTGTGTAAAGGTCTTTCTTTCTTGGTAGGATATTTGGATGAACAAAACTCAATCCTCAGTCCACCCTCTTAACTTTCATCTACCATACTAATCATTTCCCTCAATTAATTTGATTTTGTTTTATAAAACCCATGATAATAAATTATGCACATAGGGATAAAAGAAAGACTATCCAAGGGAAAGAAGTTGGTTATTGTGTTCTTTTTAATTAATACAATTAATTATCATGTCACACGTTAGAAATAACACAACTGGTAACGAATAAAGAATTCTGCCATAAAATATAAACTTATTAATGGACTTGCTTTCGAATGAAGGATTAAAAGGAAAAGTATATTAAAGTTGTTGATACAATTTAAGACCCAATACTCCTTTGTTTAAGTGGTAGAAATTAAGAACATGTAGAAAATAATAAAAACGAACACAAAGAAGATAACAATTTAAACGTAGAAAACCTTTCTTAAAAGAAAAAGAATAAAAAACACGTGACCATATTCAAAATCACCATCAACATAAATACCTACAACCTGAACAGTTTAACAAAGTAAAAGTAGAAGTTTTGTAAAAGTGGCACCCAACCAATGTGTTGTTTCTTTATGTTTCTCTTACAAATGGTTTTGGGTGATCTTCTTTCCTTACTTCATGTCAAATATAATTCCTCGTCAACTTCGTATCTGTTGTGAAACCAACAATCAAATATAAATAAAAAACAAAAATAGTAGAAAATCAACATAGAGATTTGCAATGTCATAGCTACTACGTTCACGAACAAAGAGAAAGAAAACACTTTATTTTTAGAGAGGAAATATAAAAACTAATACAAATCTCCATGTGCAAGTAGCGTTAGAGAGTTTATATAATGTATTTCTCTAAACCCTAAGATCAAAATTGCTAATTATAACATTAATAAAATTCAACCGCGTTCCAATACATGATATGAAAATAATGTTTAGAAGGTATAACATCAATACTTGAATTTGATTTATTTTAGTCTATACGAGTTATCAAAGGTTTAATTTTAATTTCTATATGTCATTTTCATCACAACCTTGATCACATTTAATACGAGGGATTATATTTCTCTAATCATTTCTTAGAATCAATGATATAGAAAGGGAAATTGACGGTTATATTGAAATGAGAAATAAAAGTTAAAAGGTTTCGTTTGAAAATAATTTTATCTTACGTGGTTTTCAATTTGTTATAGAAATATTTTTCATTCTTTATCAAAATTTCTAAAATAAAAGAAAAGTTTTTACTAAGCTTTTCATTCTAATAATTTTTAAAATTTAGCTTGATTTTTAAAAATATTATTTGTTAATTCTCAACGTTTTCATCTTGTCTTATCCAAAATTTTTGAAATAGTACTTTTTAAGTTTTCAAATTTTGGATTTTGATAAAAGACTTCTAAAATATGTAGGTCGAACATATTTCTCTTATTCTTGATACATACTTAGCTGAGTTGATGTTTTAAAAAACGTCGAGTACACATAGATACATGACTGCAAAAGTGTGTCAAGTAATATAGTTTTTGTAATTGTGAGGCAAGAAAGTATATAGAAATCAATATGTGTAAGTGGTGTTTATTAACTTAATTTTAAAAAGGTTAAACATATGGACATATGAACATATGAATTATGATTTTTTTTTAAAGAAATGCGAAAATTATGTTTATTAGTGGGAAAAAATTAGTGGTGCGTACCTCGGGGTATTAAGGAGGTGATGAAGCCCTTCTGGCAAGGTACTTAAATTGGGACAATCATCGATTATCAAACATGTTAATGAAATAAGTTGAGTCATCCCTTCCGGCAAAGAAGTTAAATTAGGACAATTTGAAATTTCCAATCGTGATAGTGAAGTGAGATGCTCAATCCCTAAAATACACGCCAAATTTTCACACCAAAGTAGTTCCAAATGTTCGAGTGCTTTCAAATATTGGAAACCCTTAGGCAAATACTCTAATTTGGGGATGAAACAAAGTCGAAGTGTGCGAAGACTTCCGAGTTCTTTCCATCTTACATTATCATCATCAAAAGACATTTTTAAATTGAAGCAACGTCCTATGACAAGAGACTGGAGATGTGTCACATTGGAGAATAAGTCATTTGGTAGAAACTCCCAATCAATCTTCCAGATCTTTAGAGAAGATGAGGATCTAATAAACATATCATTCGCTGAAGAAGAAGAATCCTCCCCAACAATAATGTTCGTAGCGGTCATTTTGATTACCAACTCAAAAAGTTGCAAACTGATATCACGTATGTCCAATGATTGCAAAGGTCCATGTTGTGGAATAGAAGCCAATTGTCTACAATAATGAATCTTTAGTTGAGAAAGATGACGTAAAATTGTTGGAAATGAAGTATTTTGATCAATGCTTTCCCCCTTCCACCATTCTTTCAAGTTAGGCAACTTAATGATGCTTAGATTCTCAAGGGATGGAAAGAAAGTAGTCATTGATGAAGAAACATAATTGTTAATAGCAATATACTCGATACTCGGTAAATCTTCCAGATGAAGATGTTTGAGAAAAGGAAATCGATCAAATCGAGGAAGCTGTTGCAATTTTTCACAGTTGAAAAGCTTTATAAAGACCAAATTCACAATAGAATCAAATGAGAACCAGTTACATAACTTCAATCCTCTATATCCTTCTATGCGTATTTTTTGAAGATTTGAATGTGGTTTCAAGCTCTCCAAAACTCTCTCATCTTCATCATCAATTTTAGATTCCCTTTGATAGGTCTTCCAATGTAATTCCAACTTTTGAATTCTGGATTTTTCTTCAAGGTATTTAACATTTTCTAAGCCAATGGGTTTGCAGAACTGCAATTGTTGAATACTTAATGATCCTCTCAAGTTGACCAATCCATTGAGTTCACTTAACTCACCACCTTTATTCTCTCCCAATATAAACAAATTCATTGTTTGAAGGGTAGTCATTGAACCCATTCCTTTTGGCATATAACTCCAAACATGTTTAAAATCCTTAATATCTAGATGTCTAAGATTGATAAGATTCTTAATATCACTTGACAATTCTCTTAGCTCGAGACATCCACGAATGATGAGTGTTTCCAAATGGTACAGTTTTGTAACTGCCTTGGGAAGGAAATCAATATAACAGTAAGTAATATTAATATATCTCAAATGTTTCATCTTACCAATACACTTGGGAACAAAATGAAACTCCAAATTCAATGTTCGTAACCGCAAATGATTAGAGAGATCGATGTGATGACGACGAGCATAATTCAATGTTCTCAAATTCTTTGCCTCTATTAATGATTTTGTAATGAGTTTCCATCTTGTCATTGAGTTGAAGGCCGAAATTGACACATGTCGAGTCCTTTTGTCAATGGACTTAGTGTCATCATTAGCAAGTACACAATCATTTTCTACAACAGAACATGCAAGATCGTGTATGATGTCGTGCATCTTGAACTTCTTGATCTCTCCCCATTTGTTTTTTCTTATGTCTTGAAAAAATGATCTCCCCAGTAGTTCTTCGAAATAATCATCACCAACATCTTCCATTGCCTTCTTATTATGTGGTTGAATGAAGCCTTGTGCCATCCATTGTTTTATCAAATCATTTTTTCGAATTTCATGGTGATAATCTTTGGAGAATAATGCACAATATGTGAAACAATGCTTCAAACTAGATGAGAGGTGGTTAAAACTGATCTTTAGTATCGATTGTATCTCATTTTCTTGTTGCATGATTGTGTCGAGTTCATGGTCCTTGAATGACAACCAATCCTTTTCTGACTTTTTTGAATAGAGATAACTCCCAATTACTCTTATTGCAAGAGGAGAACCTTTCAACTTTGTAACAATCTCCTTACCAATTACAACCAACTTTGAATTCTCAAGCACCTCTGATTCGTTGGAAAATGCCATTTTTCTAAACAATTTCCAAGATTTTTCTTCATCTAGTTCTTTTAAATGATGGGATAAAATTGTTTCAAAAGTCTGTGCAACTTGATGAGTACGGGTTGTGATCAAAATCCTACTTCCCTTAGCTCCACCCATGAGATACCTTTTTAGACTTATCCATTTTGCACGATTAACATTCCACACATCATCCATGACAAGCAAGTATCTTTTTCCATCAATTTTCTCTCGGACCATGCTTTGCAACGTATCAAGCTGAAGGTCAGGCTCACGTTTCTTTTTTGTGAGAGACTCTATAATTTTTTCAATAATTACTTTGACATCAAATTCTTCAGAAATACACACCCACATTGTCAACTCAAAATGTTTCTTTACCTTCTCGTCACCATAAATAGATTGAACAAGAGCAGTCTTTCCTAATCCTCCCATTCCAATAATAGCAATCACTGCAACACTATCTTCGTGGATGTTGGTATCCAATAGATAATGTATAATACTTTTTTTGTCATCATCCCGACCAATTATTTCTCCTTCACGTATGAAAGAGGTAGTCTCCAGTCGTTTTGTCGATTCATCATCTTGTATTTCCCTAGTATTCTCATAAAGATTGAATTGAGTTTTATCCATAGCAATTGCATCTAATTTCTCTCGGACCCTTTTGATTTTTTGACTCATTTTCAAACGAAATGCAATTTGATTAGATTTTGAGAAGAAAATGCGTACTTTTTTGGTGTTATTAGTTCTATGTTTGGTCATAACTTGTCTTTTCAAAGATTCATAGGAGAACACGTCCAACAAATCGTCGATGTCGTAGAAAGTATCTTTAAGCTTTAAAATCCAGTCCTTCACTGCACGACTTTTGGACTGCTTCTCTTCTGCGTCGAGAAGTACGGCTTCGAGGGCGGAAACAGTGCCTTTCAGTTTGTCAAGTTCATCATGGAAACCCCACAACAATCCAAGGTCTTGAAGTGCGAAAGAACCCAATTTGGTAATAATGCTTCCTGCAAGGCTGCACAGAATGGATTCTGCCATAGATGAAAACTGAGTGAGTGAAGTCTTTCTTTTGCTTGGAGAGAATTGGAACTTGAACCTTTATATTTCGACTCTTTTTGTAATTTCTAATCTAATCTTTAATTTGTTTGTTTACTTATAAGCTTTATGAGTTTTCTAATTTGTAAATCTTGACGGGAAATTCAAGAAGGGTTACTTTGGAAACTGGGTGGAGAATATTGTCTTACAAAAAACCCACCAATTCCTTTTTTGTTGTTTTCTTATTCTTTTTTGTTTATTGTTTCAACATCTTGCAAATTCCAAAACATTTATAAAAACAAAGACTTCATATAGTTGTGATTAACTAATAAAATTTCACCTAATTAGATAAAAGATTACGTTTGATAACCATTTTAATGTTTTTTTTTCTATTTTTAAAATTTTATATATTAAAATAAAAATACATATCCTTCAAACCTGAAGAATTCTTTCAATAATTTCAAATTTAGCTTAGGGTTTTCGTGTTTACACAAGTCAAAGCACAAGGAAGGCGAAGTATGTATATATTGAATTGGATGCAAATTCTTTTTTTTTTTTAGGAAACTCTGTAATAATGAGAAAGATTTTATGGATGTACGTAAAAATTGATCAATAATATTAAAATTCAATGAATTGATCCTAATGGGATATCCTAAAAAGTTACAAATATTTTGCTTTTAGCCAATGATGAAAGTAGAGTAATAATACGAACTGAGTTTCTCCATAGCATTATTTATTAGAAAGTAATTTTCTAACAACCATATATGTTTGGTAATTGGATTTGTTTTCTTTTTCATCATTTTGAAAGCTTCCTTTTTTTAGTTTTCAATTTTACTTCGTGGCAACGTTAATTATGTAACAACATTTTAAAAAAAATTGCAAATAGATTTCTATCACTGGTAAACTTTTATGGTCTATCAATGATAGATCAATACTTACAACATGATCTATCGATAATAGACTTTGACATATTTTGTTATATTTGTAAATTTTTTAAAATATTTTTATATACTTAATTATTTTGAATCTAATATTCCTCTATTTGCAACTATCCCCGATATCGTTGATAGAATCATACTAATTTATATTATTAATAGACACTGATAAACTTCTATCAACATTTATTAGTGATAAATTTCAATAAATTTTGATCATTGATCGATACTAATAGATTTCTATAAGCTTCTAATTACTGATAAATATTGATAAACTTATTAATACTAATATAGATTTCTATCAATTTCTGTTAGTAACAAACGTTGATAAACTTTTTGAAAAGTTGCATTTATCAATGATAACGTCTATTTATGCAGTAAAAAATATAGAAAGTATGGCCTTAACTTATAAATAGTTCTAGCTATTTTTGTATGTTTTAGAAAATCCCAAAATTAATCTAAATTACTAAATAAATTTTTTAATTTTTAAATAAACAAATTTGTCTATAATTTGCATTATATTTATATTAGTGGTATTTCAATGTTTTTTTAGTGTATTTTTTTTAGAATGTAATGAAAATATAAATGCTCTTTATAGATTTCTAGTTCATAAAAACACAAAAATATCAATAAAAAAGTGGACATAATAATTTAATCTTTGGGAATTTTCACTCCA
Organism: Cucumis sativus; assembly: GCF_000004075.3. Lineage (NCBI taxonomy): Eukaryota > Viridiplantae > Streptophyta > Magnoliopsida > Cucurbitales > Cucurbitaceae > Cucumis > Cucumis sativus. Next base: position 18,790,634 of record NC_026660.2, read on the forward strand.
TAGATAAAATTATGTCCCCTATAGCAAAAATATTAAAAAGTAAACTCATGTTCTACAACAATTTGATTTTTAAAAAAATTATCCCAAAATTGCAACTCCATTAAAAGTAGGGTTTTACCCCTCCTTCATCCTTCTCTCTTTAGCCTCTTCACTCTTCAGCCAGCTTTGTTGCTCTCTCACCTTCTCATCTCCAAGTCGTCCAACCAAACCAACTGACGGTTGTTGTGGTCATCGGTTGTAATTGCTCCTCTGTAAGTCTCTCTCTCTCTCAACTCTAATCGATGGTTACTATAGTCGCCGGTTGTCATTTATCCTCTGCAATTAGTTTCTCTATCTCTTTCTCCCTCTAAATTTCAGTTTCAGCCGTTGTTACCATTGTAGGAGGATTTAATATAATGGATGATTTTGTATAGAAGTATATAAAGGGTGTTTTAAAGAAGAAGAAAAAAGGGTAGAACATAAAGGATCTAGAGAAAGAGACTGAAGTTGAGGTTATGATAGCATTATTGGTTGGATTCCCAATTGATGACTTGCTTGAGGAGGAGATTAAAGCTAGGTGATGAAGAATTTGGGTGGAAAAAAGCAAAAAAATTACATCCCTATTAGGCGATTCCAAACCATTGTTGTATATCAAAGATACAATTGTTATTTGTTTTGATGTAACTGCAACTGTATTGTTTTAATATTTTTTAGCATATTAATATATGCTTTTGATAGTTTTTTAGTTTATCTGATTTCTATCTGTTCCTCTATGATCTCTATCTAATCTCTATCTGATTTTTAGCATATTAATATATTTCTTTCTGTATGATGTAACTGCAACCATGATTGTTATCTAATATCATCCTGCGTTGTGATTTCTTTTTCATGGTTATTTGATTTTTTTATGCTATTTTTGTTAGATACTATGTATTAGACTTAGAGTGCATTTGGGGAAGAGAAAGAGTTACGGAGAAAATTATGATGATAATCTTAGTGTTATGATAAATGTGTTTGGGAAAGGTTTATTATTGGTAGGGTTTTGATAATATGTGTTTGGGAAATGATTATAAATGGTAGTGTTATAGTATGTGTTTGGGGAAGAATTATGAATAGTAGTGTTAGGCTAGTACGTGTTTGTGAGAAGGATTATAATAATTAGAGTTACGATAATATTTGTTTGGATGAAGGATTTTGAAATTGTTTTTTATTATTATTTTTTAGAAATTTGTATTCTAAATCTAATACACAAATATTCGTATATTTAATTTACCAAATTGTCATATTTTCGTAAAACAAATTACATTAGTTTTCTTAAAAACGAGGTCAATTCTCAACGTTTTTTATGTGAGCATTTCGTGTCAATAAATTATTTTAAATTGATATTCTAACCCCAATACACAAATTATATATATTTAATTTATCAAATCATTTTAGTTTTTGTAAAACAATTTTCAGTAATTTTTTCAAAGACGATGTTCATTTTCAACCTTTTTTTAAGTTGGGTTGTTAAGTGCGAATAAATTATATATATTTTTTAATTGATATTCTAAATGTAATACACAAATTGCATATGTTTAACAATTAATTTATTTAAACCAAATACTGACACCATAGTTTCATTCAAATGAAATGATATACGAATAACCAAATAGTTTATAGGAAAAGAGTTATAAACTGAAGTCAATTACATGAAACACATTAGCAAAAATTATTATTATTTTTAATAAATTCATACTATAACTTCAATACACAAATTTCATATATCTAATTTATCAAATCACCGTAGTTTTCATAAAACAATTTGCAGTAATTTCTTTAAATACGACATCCATTTTCAATAATTTTTACGTAATCGTTAGGTGCGATTAAATTATTAATTTTTTTTATAAAAAAAACCATATTCTAAATCCAATACACAAATTCTGTATATTTAATTTACCAAATCGTCATAGTTTTCGTAAAACAAGTTGCAATAATTTCTTTAAATACGACATCCATTTTCAACTTTTTTTACGTAATCGTTACGTGCGATTAAATTGTTAATTTTTTAAATTCATATTTTAAATATAATACACAAATTTTGTATATTTAATTTTCTAAATTGTCATAATTTTCGTAATGCAGGAGCAAAAAGTAAAGTAAACACAGGTCAAGTAATGTAAACACAATAAATTACCTAATTAAAGAGTAAAAGAAGAAATTAAAATTTAAAATTAATGTAATTGTACCAAATTCATAACTTAAAAACATGGTGTGTTTTTTAAATAAAAAGATTAAAATTAACAAAACTGGTAAAATATAGAAATTATAAATGAGAAAAAAAAAATAGATTAAATAGTATTTAAACTTAAATTGATTAATTATAAATAAGGAAGGATTGAGATGGATTGAGGAATGGATAAGGAAGGAATAAGGAAGGAGGGAGGAAATTGAGGAAAGATTGAGGGAATTGAAAACTCTTCACCCAAACACACCAAAACGGTTTAAGGTTTATACTTTATGATTTATGTTTGGTTTTTATATGATTTTCATTAGGATTTGGGATTGGTGATGGCGAGAAGAACTTCTTCTTCTTTTCTCGTTTACGATTACATGTTCTTGTATGATTTTTATTTTGGCCTATTCTTTGTTTACAATTTCTATGTTCCATTTGGTCTCCACCTAGTGTTCTTCTACTATTTTGGTTTCGACTCCTTAGTCTTTTTTTTTATTATTATTGATTTAAGACTTTTTATTTTAGTAATAGTGAAATTTTACAACATGTGATGATATGTTGTGAGACCCGAATCAAGAACTATCTTACGCAATAAGATTACAAGCGATAAGGATGACTCATGCTAGAAGAAGCACTATGCGATAAAAGACTAAGCAAAGAACCACCACCACGAGATAGGTTCACTTCACCAAAAAGTAATGGCAATGACGTCATTGCCCACGTAAGGATTTCGGCGAACAATTTGACTTTGTCACCCAATCTGAATCCAAGATAAGGATATGACAGAGATACGTGACATTTTAGTATTGGACCTCTTCTCACCGCTAATATTAGTAATCAATCTCGCATGGGTAGACTTCACTAGAAAAATAGAGGAATTTTAGCTATTTTGAAGTTGTTTTTGACTGTAAGCCTCCATAAGAGAAAATTTGAAGAATCCCGAAGCCTTAGAGATTCAAAAAACAACCAAAATTTGGCAAGGGCCTGCGAGCCAGACGCAGAAGCTAGCTGATTGTGATTGTGATTGTGAGTGAATATTTTTAGCAAAAAGGATTTCCAAAGCTTGAGTTGAATGAATCTTTAAATGTACTTCATTTAAGAGACTACTATTATATGTCTTGTCTCTTATGTTTTCCAGCTCCAAAATACATCGGTTTATGCATGAATTGGACTTAGTTTGTGTTGAAATGAGATGATCATACCACTCATGAGAAGTGACGACAAATTGATTTAAAAGATGCATGTGGTGAGTAATCTTCGTAAGTAAAAGAATGTTTTGTAAACGGTTTTCTTGAAGAAAATGTATTTAAAGATATTTCTTTTGGATCTTGTGGTTATGCATAACACGTTGTGTGTATATATATCGGTGTGTTCTTATTTTTACTTGAAAGGAGAAAACAATTGAGTCCTAAAGAGTACATGAAACTTAGTAAAATTGAAAGAAGATGACTTTTGTACCCTATGCGATATAATACTCTATTCGTATTGTGTGATCTAGAATGGAATGCTCTATTCATGTTGTGTGACTAGTATGAGATGCCATTTGCTTGCTGTGTGATTTGGCAATGGAAGACCCATTATGGGTAGTGAAATCAATGAAACTTGCTAATGACATTGAGAATACTCAGCATGGTCACAACTTGAAAAAGAGTGTGGTAAACGTTTGAGCCAAGACAAGGATACAAAAACTTAATTAAACTTACGAAATGATTATGTGGTATGCGAGAAGACATGTGACGCGGGATGACTTGTAATAATGAAATCAAAGAATGATTTTGGTCTAAATTGCATGTTATTATGCTACCTAATTTGATAGTTGTCTATTTTAAATGCTTTGAATATGTTTGGACAAAAAGTTCTACTCACTAGACATTTTTCGTCAAATCCTTTAAATGTTTTGTTTTATTCCCCTCAGGTAGTGAAGGACATTCGACATTGAACTTGCTACCTTGATGGCCTACCATGCCTCTTTAATCGCATCATTTTGATAGTGACCACTGTTATCTCGCATAGTGTATAGAAACTACGCGAGCAAAGTCAATTAACTGTTTTTAGTCCGTATCTCATTTCCTTTGAAAGACTTATGTACTAAAAGTCGAATGAACTCTTTTGATTCAATTATCAATTAAGTTTCTAGCTTTTATTTAAATTCAAATTCTACGCTTAAATCTTGTAAAAAGTTGTTCTGCTTACTAGGTGTCGTAGAGAGTGAATTTGGCAATAAGTTAATGAATAGATAGTGAAATGAAGTAAAATGTAAGTCAATTAATAGGCAATTTATTTAATTTAGTGCTTTTATCCGTCCTTTTTTGTGATTTTTTTTGTTGAACATTCACCTTTTTCAATTTAATTTTCCTGATCCTTTTTATTTTTCACTTCTTCTTTGATATTCCCATTATTTTAACAACATATATGCATCAGCCGACTATTACAAACTGATGAGATATATGAGATAACTGTTATATGTCTATCAAACACATATACAAAACTATCAAATGGCTACTCAAATTTAAAACAACAAATATGTATCAAAGGGTTATCATAAAGTAATTAGATATATTTGAGGGCTATCATACAAATATCAAAAACTATCATAGGGCTACCCAAATTTAAATCAACATATATGTATCAAATGACTATTAAAAACTAATCAGGTATATCATATTACTATCAGACAAATATAAAAAACTAACCAAAATTTAAAACACATAAGTATCAGGCTATCACAAAGTAATTAGATATATCATACGGTTATCAGAAAGATATAAAAAATTATCAGAGGGCTACTCAAATTTAAAACAACACATATGTATCCGAGGGCTATCATAAAAGTAATTAAATATATCAGACATTTATCTAAATTAAGACGAAAAAGAATGAATTACATGAATATTTTGCACAATAACTAGGGTGTTTTTGTTTTTTTATTTCAAGTTCATTGACACTTTTAAATTCAACTTTCAAATTTGCTACTTTCACCTTTTAAAAATATAATGATATAGGTTATTACCTCAATATTAAATTAGTTTAGGGCTGTCAAGAAGAATGACAAATTATGACTTTTACTTTAACAAAATAGTAAAATTAAATTTAAATTATTAAAATAGTAAAACATAAAAATTAGAAAAATAAATAAATAAAACAATTCTCAAATGTCCCTAATCAACATGTAAAATACAATTGTTCATATAAATCTCAAATACATTGTAATTGAAATAACATACATGCTACATAAAAATTTTCTACCAAAAGCATAAAGATTAGAAAAATTGTCATTAATGGAAAACTCAAAATTTAAAATCTCTACGAGTGATCATTTTTTTTCCCTTGGATTTTGGCCACTTACTTTCTTCTTTCATTTGAAACCCTAGAGAAAGTTTGAAAATCATTTGAAACCATCAATTTATCAAAGAATTTAAAATGGGAGCATTGTTGATATTATAATAAAGATAAAATCATAAAATTATACCATAGAATTCAAAACATGTATACGTCGGTGAGTTCGTCCACTCAAATCGGTGAGTTATTCAAGTTCTTCATATATTCGAGATTCATTTGAGCTCTTCTCCTCTTTTGTTTACAAGAAAAAAATTATCTCTTTCATTGTGTTTGTCTCTGGTCGGCTGCCCCTCTCTCAATCTCCTTTTTTTCTTTTCTCTAATAAAACTTAAAAGATGAAGATTCAAATAATTGCAAAAATGCCATTGAAGCATAATTAAATTATAAATTTTAAATTCAAATTGTTATTAAAAATATATCTTATGTCTAATTTAATAAATTATTAATAAATGGTTTAAAATATAACAAATTTGAAAATATTGTATATAATAAAATATAATAAATTGTATAGAATATAACAAATTCAAATTTAAATTAGTGATTGCCATTATTTTAGCGATTAGATCGAGAAATGGTTGAAAAATTCTCAACTTTTAGGAGAAATATTTATTAAACATAAGTTTTATGAATTAAATAAATAAATGTTAACTAATTTGATTTAAATAGTAAAAATTTGAAAATTAGTTATGAATTATAGGCATATATTTAGGAAATATTTGGAAAAATCTTGTCAATTTTGAAAATATCATAAATTAGTTCACATTTCTCAAAATTGGTTGCGATTTGCAAATATACTGTATCTGTGACTGTACGGTATTTGGTCTCATTATTTGTATCATGCAAATACACCGTATCTATAAAACATATATTATCCTACATAAAAAGTATAAACACATATTATACTTCTTGATTCAGATATGCATAGCAAGAATGATTGGAAATAAAATGCCACAAATAAAATAAAATGTCTAATTAAAATAAATATGAATATTAACGTAATTAAAAAACACAAGGTGAAAAAATAATTATTCGATGCAAGAGGCACAATAATTTTTTTTTAAAATAAAAATCAACCAAAATAAGTGTATAATCATAATTAGCACGATTGTAGTGGATGAAATATAATGACTCGGGAATGGTTGAAATTCTCATAATCATTTTTTATATTAACCATACGTACTATTTATTATCTAATAATTTTTAAAAAATAATTTGAAATATAAATCATATGAAAAATATTGAATTAGTTATTGTCATTATTTTAGGGATTATATTTCATAATATTTGAATTCAAAATATTATAAAATCTAATGAATAACGAATGGTTCAAAATCTTTTAGCAATTTTTTAGGGGAATCTTTATTAAACATCTTTTAAGAATTAAATAAATAAATGTTAATTAATTTGATTGAAATACTAAAAATCCAAAAAATTATTATGAATTATAGGCATATATTTAAGAGATATTGGAAAAATATTATCATTCTCGAAAATATCATAGTTAATATTTTTTCAAATGATTGTAGTTTGCAAGTACACTATATATGATATTTGGCCTCATTAAGCAAAAGTTATGAAACGAAAATAATATTATCAATGATTTTGTGGTGTGAATTAAATAGTGTGAAATAAATAGATATTATTAAAACTAATTTGTTAAGCATTTGATTTGAAGTGTACAAATCCGATAATCTGTATAAATTGAAGACATGAATTTAGCCTATATTAATTAAATGAGATCAATATGAAACATAAATATTTATTTAATTTATTATAAAATTTAATGATATGCAAATATGGTATGTGATATTCTATTATTTTACGCTGCACAAATAATACTGAAAAAATGAGTTGCAGACTATGAAGTAGTAAAATTGATAGAAAATTTATAAAAAGAAAAAATCTACATATTCGATTTTACTAAAAAATTAAATTATTTTTAAAATTTGTTATTTTCCAAATTGTACTATATTATTTTGTCACTTAGACTGTTATCTCATTATTTTAGGGGAGAAAGATAGAACGTATTGGATCGAGCTTGGGCTGGGACGGTGGGTAGGATCAGGTTTGGGAGTTTGAGTCCGATGAAGGGATCCGACCCGGTATTGACAGAGAACTTCCCGGTTCCCTCTGAGTGGGAAAAGGTTATGCGGTGTTCGTACTGAATGGTTGGAGACGACGATGAAGCTCACATGGAAGAACAAGGGCAATAGTAAGAAGCGATCTCTTACAACTATTTCAACCCGTTCAAATCTTCCTTTTGAGGTACCTGGCGTGGTGGAGGAAGACGATAGGGCTAATCCCCAAGTTAAAGAAGTAACCGCCCAGCCGGTAGACCGGAGTGAGGATGAAGCTTCAGACCGTTCCCTTTCAGACCTCAAACGTCTCGCTGAATCATTTCAAGCTCAAGGCAATACGCTTGCGGAGGTACATGTGTTTTCCTTCTATATATTGTTAGTCTTCGATCATTTTACCCAAACTTGTTTACCTATTACTCTCTGTTCAATTGTGCTTTACAACTTTGTCTAATTTTGATTGTTAGATTTGTTTGTTCATGGAGAATGATAACTCCATGGGGATGAATTGAAGGGAAAAGAGTTACTCTGTAACAACCTTGCTGGTTTATGGTTACTGAGTAATCAAATGTTGATCACAACAGTAATATTCGAAAAAGCATCTCGTAGTCGTGTATGCGGTGTTTCTTGCAATGCAACAACAAAAAGTCTTCATGAACAATTTTTTCGGAACGTGAATATCATCAGCCTATAGTTCTAGGAAACTGTTGAAAGAGGGAAGTAGTTATTGAGGGTTGATAAATTTGAGTAGCACTTTAAAAACAATGACTAATTTTGGATCTTGCATTGGTTGAATTGGAATTTCTTGCATGCTTGCTTCTTGATCCTCTACCTCAGGAGAAACCTTTTGATTTTCTCCCTTGATGTATCATGTATGTTGCAAGTGAACTATAAAACAAACCTAATTGCAAATGAATCCTTGTTGTAGGTTATATTTTTTAATGAAACTATTTGCAGTTCTTAAGTTAAAGTTTTTATTTTTATTTTCTATTGTGTTATTCCGTATATTGAAGAAACTATCGGTGGATTAATAGTTTGTTTGTTGTATGAACATACGGTGTGGTTTTCATTCTCGAGGATTTTCATTTTAAATTATGCTGTTTGGTCTTAAAATATTATATGAAAGAAGATATAAGGTTTATCTCTTATGAGAAGTTGAGAAGCCATTTTGTAAATTTGTATGTGATGTATTATACCGAAGGTTTACAAGGAATTCTTAATCCAGCAAGATTGTTTCCAATTGAACGTGTAGAGATGATTCAGATCACATGACTATTTGGTGCATAGAAATATTATTATTTGCTACCGGTCATAATGACTATTAGGTTAGTTTTGGACTCAAACGTGAGCTTGTCACAAATTTTTGGGTTCTTTTAGACCCCCAGTTATATTAAAATATAGTAGAAAAGGAAAGAAAGGGAATGCACGTGTAATGGGAGTGTGAGTGCTAGGAATGGGGCAGACAGTTAGTTAGGAGGGAAAGGGTGGTTTAAATAGCAGGGGAATCATGGAATGTGGGGGGGATCATTTTGGAGAGTTTTCTGTTTTCATTCTTGATAGAGAGGAGAAGCAGAAAGGAGTTATCATTTTCTTTTCTGTAATTTTGCTTTTCTGTTATAGAATTGGCTCACAGTCAATTCCTTCATTGTTCTTCAATTTACTAATTGAATAAGATCACTCTTAGTGGTTTTCTATCAGGTTCCTTGGAGAATTTACTTTAAAAATGAAGCTTTTGGAGTGGCCTTCATTTATGTTTTGCTATAGATATTTTCCTCAAGCTTTGACATTTAGATGTTGAATATTTCGATTATACTCCAAGGCCATGTGCTTTTTCCTTTTTTAGGGTGGGAAATTCCGGGAGGCTCTGGGAAAATGGGAGACTGCTCTTACTTTGATGCCCGAAAATGCAGTTTTACATGAACAAAAGGCACAAGTTCTACTGGAGGTTGGGGAAGCTTGGGGTGCTTTGAAGGCTGCAACCAGTATGTTCTTTTCAATTACCTTTATTTTTTTCGATTGTCTAAAATTTTCATTTTAGTCGGAGAGCTCTATTTTGAAATGAAATTGGTGATCGGTTCTTAGGGTATATGCATGGGCATACTAATGAGTTTTATCTGTACAATCAAATTTTGTTTCTGATTTGAGTGATGAAGTCATAAGCTTTTTTTCCCTTTTTTGGTTGTAAGGAGCTTGCTTTTCTATAATTTGTTTTTGGACATTTTATATTACTTTATCTGGTGGTCTGTATTTGAATTTGAACTCTATCTGCAGGAGCTACTGACTTAGATCCATCATGGGCTGAGGTACAACTAATTCTTATACTGTCAATACAATACCAATATCTCTGATGCGCCTTTTACTCCACATTTTGTCTCAGGTGATTCCATCCGTTTAATTGCCTATTTTCTGCTAAGAACTTGCATCTGGGTATTCATTCGCTTCATATTTTTAGTGACCATCAGAAAGCTCTTTGTACGGAATTCATGTAGATTACTTTTTCTTGTTATTAAATGTTTTGAATGAATCCTTTTTGAACCAGCAAAAATAGACATCTATTTTGTACTTTGAAGTGCAAAAATAGACATGCTTTTTGCTTATGCTCAAAATCATGTTCAGCTTGAGACTCCAGCTTATTACCACAAGGAAATATGACAAGGAGGTGGAGGAGAAGAGCTAAAGGGAATTAGTGATACATGTTTTGTAATTTTTGTTGGGGTTTGGAGGTAAAGGTGGAAGTTTACTCGAGGAAAGGGTGAAAACTTGAGAGACATAGCAGGCAGGAAAGAAATTATATTTTATTTCTAATAGATCTGATTACATGACACTGCCTTGTGCATTCAATTTGCTAAATCCAAGCATCAGTGTTTAGAAATCATTTAGTTGGGTCTTTGACACCCAAATGTTGTTGGGTTAGGCGAGTTGTCCCGTGAGATTAGTCGAAGCGCACGTAAGTTGACGGATATATATAAAAAATCATTTAGTTGGATTTGATGCAATGTTTCTGTTAGCTTTCTAGGATCTTCCATTCAAGATAAGTTTCTGTTGCATAGGGACATCCAGTAAGTTGTAACACAATTGTCTGGCTGACCAGCTTTCCTTGTTGAGATGATTTGTTGATAACTTGAAATAGTTAAAATTTCTTCGTTCATCATGCAGGTTACCTAGATTCAATGAATGTGAAGAAGCTAGACTCATTTGTTAGTTTTTAATTGGCTTTTTATCCTTTTTCATGTTGAATATGATTAGGCGTGGATCACCCTTGGTAGAGCACAGTTAAACTTTGGGGAACCAGATAGTGCTATAGAAAGCTTTGACAGAGCACTGGCCATTAAGGTAACACCGATTTTAGCATGTTCATCCGTTTGTGTTTATACCAACGTTGACACTCTGCTTAAGCCTACTGAATAAGATATCTTGTTCTGTGCTGCCCTGATTCGGTTGGCCTGTCTTGTATGCTTGCATAGTCAGTTTAAATCTTAGCCCTCATACTAGTTTCCCATAGAAACCGTATACCAATCATTTTGGGAGCTAGGCTCAGTCTAAAGCACTGGTCCCTTGCATCATTACCAAAACCCCTAACAACACAGGGTCAAAGTCCATTAAAACTCTGCTCTATAAGACCTTAATTTTATGTTGAACAAAAATGCTCTGTTGTGCAGCCTGATTCTGGGGATGTTCAAGATGACCGACAAACTGCAATGCGTCTTATAAAGCGGCGAAAACAGCTCCATTCAGCTGGGTTGAGCAGTTCTAAAAATCGTTATTTGGTGGGAGAGAAGTTGAGCGATGCTGATGGTTCATGAAGTGTATTCTGGTAAAGGATCGGATGTAGTTTGTAATTTAGGTTCTTAAAGCAGGGTTGAGTTTCCCCATGATCAAAAGCATCGTGTATGTGTATTCCGAAAAAAAGAAAAGAAAATGCCGTATTTACTCAGGTTTATTTAGTTTACAAATCAGTCCTGTGTGTTTTTTAAACTGAAACTATGAAAAAAAAAATAATACAAGTACCTAAACAGGGAAATGGTCTAAAATAACTACTTTTAGGCTGCGTTTTGACTGATTTTCAAAGTGTTTATAACATTTTTTTTCTTCTTGCACTTGAACACTTAGAAAGTGAAACCAAACATATTCTTAGTTTTCATCTTTATGAAAAGTCGTTGATATGCTTCTCGATCCATTTTGGGTGAGATGAACATCGAGATTGTATTGTAAACATTTAAAATTCAAATTACCTTATCTTGTAAAATGACGAAGATATCTCTGATTTAAATAACTCATCTTCACGTTTACAAATCAATGTCCACATCTCGATTTAATTTTTACTTTTTTTTTGCAATCAAAATCACTCTAAATCTACGCCCCAAAATGGTCTAGGAGGCATTTCAAAAATTGAGAAATTTGGGTTATATACCGTTCATTTTTTTTTTTTGGTATGTTTTGTGTTTTTATTTTTTAAATTTGGTTTCATTCAATGAATCTCAAGAATTTCATCCCATGTGCCAAAAAAAAAAAAAAGGACAAATCTCTGTCAAAATTGAATGAAGAAGGTCCCAAATTTGGATACCTTGCATTTTTTTCTTATTGCATTCTAGGGTTCCAAGAATGTTATGAGGTTTTACACAAAATGCAACTAAAAATCCTAATCTCATGACATGTAGGTGTAAAGTGTTAGTCCTTAAAAATTGTCATGATCTCGGTCAAGTTTGCCCTAAGATTTTGACAACTTTTATAGAAATGCGTATGTGTATTTTTTTTTAATTGATTTTCCCACTTGTTTTTAGTTGTTTGTATTTGGCAAGGCTTTGATTGCTAAAATCCGCGATTTTGATTTTTTTTTGTATGGGCCAATTTGATCTATCGTTCTCGTTTAGTTAAAATTGTCTCGAACATCAGGAAAATGTTTATGTTATAAGTAAACATCAACAAAAATTTAGCATTAAAAGTTAACAAAGTAGTTGTATTTGTTTAAGTAAACGTTATTTAGTATTTTTTTTTTAACATTAAGATAGTGTTTAATGGGTTGTATTTGGTTTTAATTGAACTATTAAGAAGAACAACAAAGTATGAGTTTTAGTTTGAGAAAATAGTAAAAATAATTTTAAATTGTTAGAATAGCAAATCATAAAAATTTAAAAAATAAATAAATGAAACAATTTCTCAAATGTCCCTATCTAATATGAAAAATATAATTATTCACCTCAACTCCAAATACACTGTAATTGAAATATTATATGCTACATAATTTTCTTTTTCAAAAAACATAAAGATTAAAAAATTTGTCATTAATGAGAAACTCCATCCCATGCCTGCAAAATTTAAAATATATTTCAAGGTCCAAAAGATGCAATGCATTTAAAATGGATAATTGCAAAATTGAGTCACATTCAATTCAAGAATTTGACTCTACACCTAGGATAATGACAAATAACGAATAAAATAATGAGATAGAGATATGAAAATAAAGTTAACTATTTTTTTCTCTCTAAATCTCACTTTGCATTGCCTTGTAATCAACATGTATTTTCATACATATATGTATAATAGTTGAGAAGTGGAATATAAAGAAACGTCACTTACATTTGAATGAAGAGATATTAAAAGCAATAAACCCTAATATGTGCAAACATGGAGCTCCATCACTGGATGCTCACCAAGAAATGATGCAAGAAGAAGCAGCTTTGGAAACCATGATTGTATTCAAGAATGGGGTCAACCAATATAATAATATCAAATATTATACACATCTCATACTTTGCACTGCTTCAACCAACTCCATTCCTGGGTCTGATTGCCATCTCTCTCTAAGCTTCTTGGACTTGACAACTCCACAAAAAAATTCATGTTATATAACCAAGAGGTTGTTTTGTAGCTGGCACTGCCCTTCGTTTACCTACTGATCTTGCTGAGAATAACGCTGGTGCTCGTGTTCTTGTCGTTTGTGTCGATGTTACCACCATTTGTTTCCATGGACCCTCAAACCTTATTTTCTGACGACGAAGCTGCCATACTAATTAATCTCTTGCTCTGATATCTGATATCATAACATTATGTTATTCTCACAATTTAAACATAATCTTGATGGGTGTGATTCTATAAATATTAGTTTTAAAAATATCATGGATCTTTTGACGTAGAACTAGGTATCGAGATAAAAGACATTGTAAGAAAAGGTTTATGCTGACGCACTGGGTAGTCATTGGGTACACATGAAGATGCCGCAATAGCATGAGGCTTCCACGAGGCCATACATGACGTGACGTTGTTCAAGCGTTTTATTTTAAAAATAATATTAACTTTCCATGACATCATGCATGTACGCGTCGCTATTGCTCCAATAACGGCGATGTGGGAGACCATGACATCGTGGAAATTGAAAAATATTATTAAAAATGTGGATCAACCGTGACGTCTACATGCATGGCATCGACATTGGTCAGCTAAGCCAACGTGCGTTGACCACATCGACAAAGGTCTAACATTATTTAAATCGTTATGACAAACCTTTTGCCAACGTTCGGGGTGCGTAGCGAAAACCTTAATTATTTTAATAAGAACACAGAACAACGAAAGAAAAAAGAAAGCAGATAGATGAACGAGAAGATCGAGACGTCCGTCGTGCCGCCATTCGCCGCTATCCGTCGAGTGTTTGTCAGCCACCGTCCATCCTCCTATCGTCGTTCACTTAGTTCGTCGTCTCTACCGATAAAAATGTTGTATTTTGTATTTTTTTTTATCATTTCTAAATAATTATATATTATTGTATGTATAATTTGTAGATTGTATATCCTACGTAGGTTTATTATTAAATTTGTTGTATGAATAAGTTAAATTAAATTGAAATTGAAATTGTTATGGTATGTATGTTTATTATAGATTATAAATGGAAAGTGTTAACATTTTTTAATTAAAATGTATCTTGAATTGTATGAATCAAATTACTGTAATGAAATTTTTAAAATTGTAATATGTTAGGGTTTAAATTATTGAAATTGTGATAATAACGAGTGAAATTGTGATTTTGATTGTTGTAGAAAAATTTAAACCTATTGAAATGGTTGAATTGATAAAATCGATGAATTTGATGAAATTTCTAAATTCTTGAAATTGTTTAAATACTTGAAAAATTTTATTGGTTTGTTGCGGGTATGGTGCAGTTGTGGAAGCCTACAAAAATGCTTTATCACAAAATTCAAAAATAATTTGGATAAAAACATGTTGAAACCATCATGGATTGACATAGTAATAGAATGAGACATTATATATTGATAAATAATTAAGAAGTCATGGGGTTCAATCCATAATGTGATCACCTACTTAATCCAACTAGTATTTTAACATTGTACAAGTTCTCTTAACAACTAAATTAATGTTGTAAGATCATGTAAGTCATCTTGTAGTCAGTGGCAGATCCATAAATTTCATGCATGGGCACCAAACACACTAAAAAATGTTTAAAAAATATCTCTAATGTTTCATTGATGCTCTAATAACATTCATTACATTTGTAACAATAAAGAAAGAACGACAATTTTCACATTATTTTTTGTAATGTAAATATGTGAATTTAAAAATTGCATCAAAAAAGAAAAGAAAAAAAGAAAGAATAATATATTTTTAATGAAATATTGTTAGAGAGAGTGGAAGTTTAGATTACCGAATTTGTTACATTTTTTTTCTAAACATTTGTTAGATAACAAATGACTGCTTATTTTAATTAGATTTTTTTTCTCTTTTTGATTTCATCTTTAAAATTTAGGAAAAAATTTGATCTTTGGAGAAAGAAAATTATTGATTTTTTGAATAAAATCTATTTTGTGAAAATAGTTGCAAAAGATAAAAATTGAACTCTAGACTTGAAGGGGCACATCCAATGTATCATAATTAAAATTTAGATAAAATAAAACATTATTTAATATATATTGTAATATGATACTTCGATATTAATATTAAAATATAAAAATCGATAATGTAATCTATAAAAAAAAAAGAAAAAACATATTGAACTTAAGCAATGAATTTGAAAACATTGAACAAAATTGGAATGGTCTTCTTTTGATCAATACTGTGTGAGATACCATATGATGGTGTAGAACATAAGTATTATTCGAAATAGTATCATCCTCACAAGCACTTTTTCTCAACACAGAAGATGGAATCAAAAAGTAAGAATCAAAGAAATGAGTGTTGTGTGCCAATTATCAAAACGTACGTACATACCAAAATACATTGGTGA